>NC_140490.1:75067639-75580139 GCF_964271855.1 Acomys minous
AGGTCTTTAACTATCTGCATACTGCCCAGTTGTAGTTTCTGTATTTATTCCCATTTATTTCAGGAAGATGTTTCTCTGATAGTGGCCTAGCAAGGCACTGGTCTATAGGCACAGCAGAATGTTGCTATGAATCATTTTACAACAGTAGTATTTTGTTTTCTCCTCGGTCCCTGGCCTACCTAGTCTCAGCTTCTTGGCCACCTGAGCAATTTCAAGCATGGCTTCCATCTCATGAAGTAGGCCTTAAAATCAAATCAGATAGTGATTGGGAAAGTTACATAGGTGTTGTCTTCAGCAATATTACTTTAATATTAGTTTCTTGACTGAAACCATTAGCTTTGTTAATAATAGCTTGTGTTGTTTGGGAGTTTCCATTAGCCCTTTTGGGTCAACCAGTCAATGAGGTGAAACCCATTCCTATCACTGGATGTTTTATTTGGTGTCAGGAGATGTCTAATTAGAGCTTTTATGCCCTGTTATTCAGTGAGTTCATTTAGATTTCTTTCATATACATCTGTATCTATGAGGAAGTCTCTACTACATTAGGTTTCTATACAATTTCTGCAAGGGCCCTTGACTTTAGCTATCGCTCCCTGCATTCCCTTCCTCACCACCATCAACTTTTAGTTCTCCCATTCCAGTCTTCCCCTATTCAATCATATGTATATTTCTATACAAGAAAATCTCAAAAGCAAAGGTTGTGTTTTAGAACCTGGCACCTGGCCACCCTATTTAACACTGCAGCTTAAAGCCTGTGGTCCATGTTTTACCTTCTTTCATAATATTTAGCACCTTTTAGTATCTTATGTATTCTTATTATATTGTGTTTTTTATCATTACATATCATATTAATTATATTATTTTACATATATTATATTACATATATTGCATGTTTAGTACCTTAACTAAAGAACAGATGACTGTTTATTTTATTCTCTGATACATCCCAGGTGCCCAGACTACTATTAGAGAAGTGGTACCCGATAAACATCTCTCATAAATAAATGAGCATATTTTTGTACTTTTGGAACCTGGAATAATTTCCAAAAAGTATTAAGTATCCAAATACATATTTTATACCACCTAGTCATACAGCTTCCTAATAATAATAATAAGTATTCAATGAGCATTCGTCATGTGCTAAACAACTCACATACATCATCTCACTAAAGCCTTCCCACAACCTGATGAATAGATTACCATCTTCAGTTACAAGGAATTTGAGACTTTAAGAAAATCAGCAACTTTCTCAAGGTCAATAAGCAGTGAGGCTGAGACTCAAACGTCAATGCTCATGATCTTATAAAGTCTTTTCTACCTCAAAAATCAATTAAGACCACATGTTTACTTTTCTTGATATTATATACTTTCAGGTTACGTATTTTAACCTACATACCATCTACATTCTGGGCATAAAAGATACCAATATGACAGCTGATATTAAAATTGTGTGTTACACATATTTTGCAGTTAAATATTTTTGAATGAAGAAAAAACAATGCTATATGTAGTTAGCAGGCTGATTGCTCAAGAAAAAGCATAGTTATGAGGCACTATGGCTTGTCACAAGCCTGGTGCCTTTTATAAAAGGAGAAAGTAGTAGTAGTAGTAATAGCAGCAGCAGCTGTTGTTTTCATTTGGAGGCCACATATTCAGTCTCAGGTGCCTCCATGGGTTTGTTCTCTAGCGAGGATCTCATGAGGAGAGGAGACAGGTAGAGCGATCAGACAATCACAAAGCAAGATGGATTTGTAGACAGACTTCTGTTTTCAATAACCTCATTATCTCAAGGGCTGTATTCATGTGTTCTGATTAGAACACCCCCCAGTGATGTTCGCACCTTGCACCAGCTTTGACTAGGCAAATGTGTGTTTGTGGGTGTGTGTGTGTGTGTGTGAAGTGCATGTATTTATTTATTGGGTCCTAACTTTTTAAAGATAATTTATACCTCATCCCTTTGTCTCACTTTCTAATGCCCTCAGAAGTCTCTCTTTTGAAACCTGCTGTACCACACTCGCCAGAGAACCAGAGAACCACCACCACCAGCAATGACAATAGCAACAACAACAATAACATACACACATACACACACACACACACACACACACACACACACACACACACACACACTGTTCTATACCAGTCCCACTATGAAATGTTACATCAACAACAAGGAAACCAGCAGGACAGGTCACATATGAACTCACAGAGACCATGGCAGCATGAATTGGCCTGCACAGGTCTGTGCCAAATGGGGTCCCAGAAGCAGACACAAGCCCCTACCCCTAACACTATCTCCAATGGATACTCACTTAAAGTTCTCCAAAGGAATATCACTGGGAATGTAAACCACTAAGGCCAGGGCCCATTATAGTAGTAGATGGCCAACACAAAACAAATTTAATGGTATTTTTGGAGGTTGTTTGTTTGTTGTTTTTATCCCATAATGCTTTTTTTCTGGCCATTTGTTTCTTTTTTATCTAACTCTACAAGACTATTGCTTATACATTACGTTTTCCAATTTTGTGTTTAGGGGATTTCTGTGAGTGTCCGTGCATGTATCTCTGAGTCTATCTACATTTTTTGTGCTTTTCTTCTCTTTGTCTGCTTGTTTATTTGTTTGTTTTGTCCTAGTTAAGTGTTTTGTTTGTTTGACTTTAATTTATTATTTTTTTAGATGCCTGTTTGTTTTCTAATGAGTGAGAGCAAGAGGGATGTGATTTGAGTGGGTGGAGAGTTGGGGCAGGGTTGGGGAGGTCCAAATATAATATGTTATATGAAAAAATATTTTCAACAATAAATAAAATTGAAAACAAATTCTATGCATGAATATTTTGTCTGCATGTGTCTCTGTAGACCATACTGGTACCCAGGGAGAACAGATGATTGCTGGAGGAGGCCAGAAGAATGTGAGAGATTAGCTGCCCTGTGGATGCTGGGGATTGAACTCATGTCTTCTGGAAGCATTGTAGGCTGGTGTTCTTAACCCAGAGGCATGTCTTCAGCTGTGTTGGTGTCTTCGTGAAATGATGTCTCTCCATTGTGGAACAACTGTTTGTTCCTTCAAGAAACATGGTAAGGAAAACCCAAAGGGAAGATATTCCTTTGTTTCATTGCTCTTGTCTAAACACCAACCGTGGCTCCCTGTGCCTCAGCACCTCAGTTCACTGGAACACTTGACAGAATCACCAGGAATGCTAGAGAAAATATTGTGCTTTACCAGGAGTCCAAGTGATACCAGATTTCACCCCCATAAAACTTTGGGAGACCAAAGTCCATTGCAGCATTATTTAGTATCATTGCGATCTCTTAGTTTATGATTGGCATTCTGCCTGGATTGCTGAATCAAAATTAACAGAGCTAATACGTTTTTTAATTTCAGCCAAGTCTTATGACACAAGAGTTTCTTCAAATACCATTAGGACTATAGAGTTTTAAGTGAAAACTAAACACATGTAATCTAATGTTACATTACCTGTTGTGTTTCCTATTAACACGGTATGAGCTTCTTATCTATACTAATCAATGTCCCCTGATAATCCCCTCTCTAATGTGATCTCTCTCCATCATCTCAGGGACACTGTGTTCTTTCTCTTACCATATACTGGACTATAATTGCACATAGATCTTGACTATATTATTTCTTAGAAGGCATCTCTATACAGGGAATTACTGGGTCTAAGAACAATATTTTTAATGCTTATTCTCTATATTGCACAAATATTTTCTCTAAAACTTGCATGAATCTAAATTCCCACCAACCAGGAGTGGATGTTGTAAAGTTTTCTTCCTAACACTGAGCAGTGTCGTTTTGACAGTTCGACACGGGGATGTGAATGTTTCTCAATGGTAGAATGCTTGTCTAGCTGGTAGCATGAATGAATGAAGGAAGGAAGGAATGAATGAATGGTGAATGAATCAATTAACAAACAAATAACATGTTAAATAGCTACATGAAACAATCTTATTGAATTTTTATCTTATTTTTATGGTTGCTAATGAGTTAGCACCCATTTGTAAAACTTTTGTTTAGGATTCTTTTTTTCAAGTACTCAATAGAGTTTTAACAGAATATACAGAAATAACCACTAACTCATAATGAGTTTTCAGGTATTAAAATCATATTTTATCATATTTTCTGTCAATATTTTTCTCAGTTTATAATTAATTTTTACTTATATTTACAGATAACTTAATGAAAATGTTTTACTGTAATTCAGGTGAACATACTGATATTTTACTTTTTTGTATATTTAAAACTATGTGCTTTTTTTCTGCTTTTGAAAGATTGGTATTTGGATATTCAAAGCTACTGAGGAATTGTGCAAGCTGGTGAATTTGGTGAATAATCCCAATCCCAAGGCATTTCTAAGTTATTTATCATATGTCCTGGCTAGTGTTTTGTTGACTTGACATAAGCTACAGTCATTTGGGAAGAATGATTATCAATTAAGAAAATGACTCCATGAGTTGACATGTAGGTAAGCCCGTTAGTTATGCTCTTGATTAATCACTGATATGGGAAGGCCCAGCTCACTGGTGGTGGCACTCCGGGTAGATGGGCCAGAGTTATATAAGAAGGCAGGCTGACCAAGCCATGAGGAACAATCTAGTAAGCAGTCTTTCTACATGATCTCAGCTTCAGTTCCTCTCTCCAAATTCTTTCCTTGAATGCTTAACTGTAACCTGGAAGTATAAAATGAAACAAACTGTTTCTTCCTAGGTTGCCTTTGGTCATGGTCTTTTTTTTTTTTTTTAATCACAGCAATATAAACCCTATAAAGGAATTTTATTCCAGCAACATGGCTGCTCTGGCATGGGATCACATGCAAAGACCAGGAGACAAAGGTAAGTAAATCTGTGAGTTCAAGGCCAAGCTGGTATAGATCAAGTTTCAGGTAAAGAAAACCTTAGGTCCAGGAATGATGGTATATGCCTCTAATCCCAGCACTCAGGAGGCAGAGGCATGCAGGTCTCTGAGTTTGTTGAGTCAGTCAGTTGAGAGGCAGTGCAGAGGAGTTGAGTTTGTGGCAGTTCAGTTCATGGAGAAGAGGTGGTTTTAACCAGGCTAGTTTCTACAGACAGATGGCAGAGAGAACGGGCTAGATACAGGTGAAGAGAAGAGAAGCTAGGAGCTTATAACACATTGCCAAAGTTAGTATAAGGCCAATCAGAACAAGTCAGTCAGAAGCTGAGAGAAGCCGGTTTGACTCAGTCAGCTTAGAGAGGAGTTCAAGCCAGAACAGCTGAGTTGAACCAGCCATCCAGAGTTCAGAAAGAACTAGAAAAGGTGAGCTTGTTCAGCAGTAAGTTTCAGATGTTAAAAACATCCTAGGCCTAGATAATATTGTATGGAGCATAGAAACTTCCAGGACTAGGCCTTGGTTAGCATAAGGGGCCTGTAAGCCTGGGAGACTACAATATATCAGGTAAATAAAAGTTAACTTTACAAACTCCTAACTAAGGCATCACGTAAATGTGAGGTTCATAGTTTTCTATTATTCAACTTTGGCTTTATGTTTTGTAGCATTAGAAACATATAACAGTAGTACCAGAAGCAGAAGCAAGGACACAGTGGCAGTGGAGGGTCAGCCTCTCAGCCTGTAAGGACACTCTCAAGCTCATGAGTACCCTTCCATGCCTGCTAGTCACCCTATGAAAACCTTTCACCTTTAAAGACGCTGCATATGACATGCCATCAGGATCTGGTTTCCATCCCCTGCAGACTGCTTAAGCCCCTGCTCATAGCATAGTCCCTGTGTCACAGGCTCCGGAGGTCTGAACTCTATTTGGCTGACTTTGTCACTCTTGGTGCTGTCAGGAAAAAAAACAATGATCTAGTTAGATGACAGGGTTGTTGAGGGACTCCTTATCAATTGTCAAATTCTGCACGGGGTATGTCAGAGCTTCAAAACCAGAGCTGACTTGAAACATGTGGCTCCCTGAAGGCTGAGCAGTCCCTACAAAAGAATCAGCCCCATTGTCTGGGGCTAGCTAATCTGTAGCCAGTGACAGTGGGCTTTGCAGAGGAAGTGGGAAAGCCTTGTGCAGAGTTTGCTGTGTGATTGCAGGTACGTGCGCACACACAGGCCAGGAAGGAGCAGAGGGTTACTAGAGAGGTTACACATGGAAAGGAAGAGGTTAAAAAAACACAACAATGGATAGGACATTCTCCACAGTTTAGTGGAAAGTGGGGACTGCCTTTTCCACGAACTCTGGGTCCCCTGGATGGGGAGACCTGGTGGCACTCAGAGGAAGGATAGCAGGCTACCAAGAAGAGACTTGATATGCTATGAACATATACGGGGGAGGAGGTCCCCCTCAGTCACAGTCATAGGGGAGAGGAGTAAGGGGAAAATGGGAGGGAGGGAGGAATGGGAGGATACATGGGATGGGATAACAATTGAGATGTAATATGAATAAATTAATAAAATATATTTTTAAAAACCCACAAAATCCTACTCTTTATTTTAAACATCTTCATCCCACACCTCTTTCAAGTAGGGAGCAGCCTTCCTAAATAGAAGTGAATTAGACCAGGCAAACACACAATTTTGTAAAGCCGTGGCTTCGAGGTGACAGATCTTTGCTCTTTCTGCCTCAGACAATAAGAGACAGAGCAGAGAAAACACATGTTCAAATCTCAGCCCCCATCCCTTCCCATTGTGCTATCCTGAGCAAATCTTTCGTCCTTTGTGCCAGAAACTTCTTCTGATATACAGAACGTGAGGAAATCCACATATGAATCTTTTGGAGCTGAGTTTGGGTAAATTAAAACAAAAACAGGTTATTTGGCTTATTAAGTGGCTGTATAGGTACCTAACAAATAGTTTTGCCTAATGTTATTATTCTTTTTTAAAGGCCTGATTATCTGATGTTATCTTCTGAGAGTCTCTGAGGAGAGGATAGTTTGATAGATGTTACAATACCTCAAACCTAGAGGAGTTTCTGTACTCCATGGCAGCACTGGGCTGACTTCACTTTCTGACAAATGTGAGTGTTGAACGTTGGTAATTTTTGTAACAGAGGTCTGGAGCCTTCTCCCAGTAACCTCTTTACAATCTCTTAAATAGCTGGCTTTAAAAGCCTTCCAGCCTTCCCTTGAGAGTTACAGAGAGTGGTGCGTGTTCCTTCCAAGCTTAACAGTAAAATGTTGTCAGATATCTGAAGCATACTCCCTTCTAGAGCTCTTCCCAAAGAGGACCCCTAACTTCATAAAGAAGCAGTCCAGCGAATGAAAAGTCTCAGCTGGGCCACACTCCCGAGGTCTTCAAAGACCTCCAGGCCATAAGCACTGTGGAGGACAGGGCCACTGTGCCTGCTTAGTGACCTGCAGGAGACTGAGGACTGAAGGCAAGAGTCTAGGCAAGGAAGGGGAAGGAGCAAGGGGCTAAAGGGGAAGAGGAAAGAGAAGAGAAGAAGAATTCAAAAGAGAAAAGGAGGAGAGCCAGAAGGGCAGAAGAAAGCAGGCTGGGAGGGAGGGAGGGAGGGAGGGAGGGAGGGACGGAGGGAAGGCATTTGGAAAGGCAAGGAGAGGGGGGAGGACGAAGGAGTGGTGTCCTTTCTAAAAAGTGAATCATTTCAAGAAGGACTTCCAGCGCAATAAAGCAAGAGTAGCAACAAAATGTACTAAATTCTATAGTAAATTCCCTCAAAATCCCCATAAAGACAAAATTCTCCCCAGGGCCTGAGTTTGTTTCAAATGAAAGTTACTCAAAAACCGCCCCAGGGTTTTAGTTACAGCTTGGTATTAGAAAGAAAGGTTTCTTTCAAGCAACCTGAACTCAGCAAGTTTAAAACCAGATTCTTTCCCCCAAGAAGACCTGTAACTCTTATTAAGTTTTCCTTCACAGAAAATGATGGTTTTAGTACAACCATCACCCTCCTCTGATGTCTTTCTTTAGCATGTTTGTACTCTCTTAATGCCTTAACTGGCTTCTTTATAAATATTCCATCCTCTCAAGTGCTAGTGGGGGGGTGGGGCAAAGGCACAAAATCAAAGTAGCTAGAACATGTCAGCAGGTGGGAGCAGTCGTGGAATTATCTAGGCTAATATTAGTCACAATCAGTAAGTAGGTATGATGCCCTTTTGAGGGCATGCTGCCCACCCTCCTTGTGACTAAATGCCTCCTCTACAGGGCAGCAGCAGGCTTGTGGTAAATATTCAGTCTGCTTTTCACCTTTGCCATGCAGTGAGTTCACTGTCTGTGGGACTGTCTCCCAATCAACCCCATCTTTACTTAAATGATTGCACAGGTATGCTAGTGGCAGTGTCTCTTAGGGCTGACCTTAAGCACTGCATGAAGGCAGATACATGGGCATTCTGCTAGTTGTCACCTGCCCTCTTAGTCACAGACCCACCAGTGACCTTCCCACCCCCACCCCCACCCCCATGTCTGGATGTCATCGCTCAACTGGATGCTACTCTTCATAATTCTCCTTGCCTCTCTACAGCAGGGATGACGTTGCAGTGTCTTTCAGAGCGCTCTTCATATTAACTGTTGAGTCCCTGAAAATGTCTCAACAGTGTTCTCAAGCTTGGTTTGAACAGTTCATGCCCTGAAAATGAAATCTTAACATAACTCCACTATCCTACACCATGGCTTACATCCCAGAAATACAACTCCTGATTATCTGCCTTCCTGTCCATGTGTGTCTCCTGGCCACAAAGGTGTCCTCGTTAACAAATCCAAGCTGTTTGCTATGAAGAGTTTTGGGGAAATAGATCTTCTTTCTTTTTTAAAAAAAAATATATATTTTGATTTCTTCATATTACATCTCAGTTGTTATCCCATCCCTTGTATCCTCCCATTTCTCCCTCCCATTTTCCCCCTTACTCCCCTCCCCTATGACTGTGACTGAGGGGGACTTCCTCCCCCTGTATATGCTCATAGAATATCAAGTCTCTTCTTGGTAGCCTGCTATCCTTCCTCTGAGTGCCACCAGGCCTCCCCTTCCAGGGGACATGGTCAAATATGGGGCACCAGAGTTTGTGTGAAAGTCAGACCCCATTCTCCACTCAACTATGGAGAATGTCTTGTCCATTGGGTAGGTCAGGGTAGGGGTTCGAAGTTTACTGCATGTATTGTCTTTGGCTGGTGCCATAGTTTGAGCAGTACCTTTCATGGCTTTGTTTTAGTCATTGTCAAAACAACAGGAAGAAGTGGGCCACCCTGTTTTCTCTGTTGTAAAGTTTTCACAATGATGTTTTCTCTCTCTCTCCCTATTTTTTTTAAAGGAGGAATAATTTAAGAAAATCATTTATATTCCTACTCTTAGGCCTATGAGACAGTAATGTAAACATGACTTTATTTGCATTCACAAATACATGCTATTTATGTTGTGTATGTTTTTTACATACAGAAATAACAAAGTTGAGAGAACAAAGGGATGTACAGAAGAACCAGGACACTTTACAAATTCAGAACAATTTGTATACAGGAAACATGACACAAATATTATTCTTGTTCCACCAGACAACACTCCTCCTACTTTTCAGTGGCAGAAAAAAGATTTTTCTAAGTTTGTTTTCTACTACATCTCACTTTTTCATGGTTTCTGACACTGTCCTTTAGCCCAGGCTTGGATATCTCCTTAGATCCTGTCATCTTCCCATCTCGCCCCCGCAGAAGCAGTGCAAAGCCAGGCAGAGTGCTTAGCTTGACCCCTCACACGCCAGGCTCCAATCTGGATAGAACATTCAGAAAACAAAACCATGACCTATAATGCAGTGCTGCACCATACTGGTTTTTCAACCCTTCTCACGGGGTAAAACCACAGCTCCAGAGAATAAAGATCTAAGCGCAGACTCCGAACCTTGCCACGGTCTGTCTCTGTGCCCATCGCTGAGGGCTGTTCTTCAGCCACACTTGCCTGAGGTCGGAGAACGCAAGGGGCAAAGAATGAGCCTTAGGGCGGATGTCACTGGCTTCTGGGTCCTCAGAGAAGCATCCCACTTAAAACATGGGCCTTTACCAGAACCGATGTTCTAGTTGTCACTTGTTCTAAAGAAATGAATGGACTCCAAAAAAAAGACAGTGGGAAAGAGCAACGGCAGACGAAGTAAGATGCCGCTGGGAAACATGGCTCTTACTTCTGATGGAAGAACTGAACGTGACAAGCACAATTAGCAAGTCGTGATCAGTAAAAAATGTTTGTAAAAGTTCTAGCAAAAGTATATGTGAAAGAAGGCAACTTAACACTCCTGGGCTAAACGTGCCTGTGTGACCTATAATTCAGCAATAACCTGAGCCACACAGCATACTATTATGCTCTGTTTATAAGACACAGCCTCCACACACAGTAACGCGAATTACCATGATTTCTATTCTAATAGGCCCTTGGGTGGGTACGTTATGAGCAAAGCTTCGTATGTAGCAACTCTAAGGAAAGCACTGAGGCCGGCTGCTGCAGCTTTGCTTGGGCCTCCTAGGTTTGGGATAATTCTGTCCTTGGGAGAAAATGAGTGAGTGAGTTCTGGTTCCCTTGCCCGGAGCTGGAAGAGAGCAGGGATTTTTAGCAACCTCGGCACAGTCCTTTCGCACTCGCTTCTCTGCCGTCAGTCCAAAACCACAAGCTTTTAATTTTCCCTAAAGATTAAACCAATATTTACCAGTAAGCCTGCATTTATCCTAGGAACCCTTTACTGTAAACTATTGGTTTCAAGTAAACGTTAGATCTTGTTTAAGTCCTTCCTGAAGCAGCGACAGGGAAAGAATGCTGCATGGAAAGCCGGAGAATGGAGGCGGAAACCTTCCACCGCGCCTGCCTGCCTGCCAGGGCAGGCTTTCACAGTCTGTTCCTCATTTGTTTCCCAGGGTGTCTAATTAGTGATTCAGTGTAGTCATTCCTGAATCCCAGCAATGAATTACTTCCTGAGGTGGCTGTTACCAGAGGGAGATGTAAAGATGCAAGGAGTTCAATAAAACAGTGAAAAATCTAGTCTGATATAAAATAGGCTAATGAACAAGAGATTTAATAGGAAGCAGTCACAACATCAGAAAGTGTCTTGTTTCCAAAAAGGTCTGCTGTAAAGTCTGCATTTGCCCTATCCTAACTCTTCATTGGAAAAAACAGTGGGTTGTTGTTGTTGTTGTTGTTGTTGTTGCTGTTGTTTTGGTTTTTTTTTGTTTTGTTTTTAAACTGTGTTTAAGGCCAGGGTGTTTCAACTTTCATTAACAGAAATACTGCAGAATGCTCTTGAAACTCGAACCAGCTTTTGTGTTGTAAGTGGCTTAATGTTTTGGTGCTCTAAATGGAATCCTCCGCTACCAGAGTCCACATCGTTTCTGTACCACTCTAGACCTGAGGCTTCTGACCAAAGAGTCCCCTGCTGGCC
Source organism: Acomys minous (assembly GCF_964271855.1). Classification (NCBI taxonomy): domain Eukaryota; kingdom Metazoa; phylum Chordata; class Mammalia; order Rodentia; family Muridae; genus Acomys; species Acomys minous. The sequence goes on from NC_140490.1 coordinate 75,078,978, forward strand.
TTTCAAAAACCATCCAAAGGAGCACCTGGTGATCATGTTCAAGGCCTATGGTTTCTCAGAGATAATAGGGCATCTCTGGAAAATGCTATGTGAACACCTTTCATGTGGCCTTCCTGAACTAGTCCCTTCCCCTGTGGAAGAGAAGCCCTGGTTTCGTTCAGCTGCCACAGGCCATTGCTGGCCTCTATGAATCATCGCAACATGTAACTATGAAGGGAGCTGCAAACCGTGCTATGGGGCACGTGAGCTTGGAGAAGGCTCTGATTTGCATTCTGATGCTGTGTTGGAGAAACTAGCTGTTATCGAGGGTGAGTTACGTGACATCCTGAGTACTCTTTTTGGAAGTCTGCTTTATCAACAAAGCAGTCTACCCCTGCATGTGAACCTGCTTGGCTGGAAGCCATGAAGAAGAGGTGTGGAGGGTCTGCCTCATGGAATTCACTGTGTTCTTGGGAAGGTGTAACTCCACCCTGACACGGAGCCTTCTGACTGTAGCAGCATCTCTGATGCCCTTCCTCAGCACGGCTTGTTCTCCCTCTTTGCTTGGTTTGGGGGAGATGAACTACAGCATCATTGTTTAAGACCTCCCTCTGCGAGTGTGAGTACCCATTTCCTGAAGGCACAAGAAGGAAAAAAGACAGGGAGTCAGGGGCTGTATCCTTATCATGCCCCTGCTTAAAAACAAAACAAAACAAAAAAACCATGTAGCATCTTTAACATTATAGATTGGACATGTGATTTTTTCTCAGTATGCGTCGGTGTGTCTCATCCTGTTCTTAGGAATTGAACCCTTTTCTTGAAATTTTTTGAAAATCTAGTGACAGAAAATAGTTAAAAGCTATATGGCTTGGGATGAAATTGGGAGAATACCCTGAGTCCCATCCACAGTGTCCACTCAGAGTCAGCGTATCGTCAGATAGCCTTCGTGATCTATCAAGCTTTCTAGCTTTGATAACCTGTGAAAGTCTATGCTATGTCTGTGTATTTTTCCATGGAGTATTATGGTCTATCATGGCAGGGAAGATATGGAAGTAGGTGCGGATGGTGGTCACAGGTCACATTGTAGCTGTACTCAGGATGCACAGTGTCTAGGAAGCAGAGCTGTGCTGTGATACAGCCCCAAGACCTGCCCACAGTGACCCACTTCCTCCAGCAAGCCTCCACCTTCTAAGGAAGGCCTCTACAGCCTTCCCTAATGGTGCCACCAGCTGGGAACCCAGTGATCAAAAACGTGAGCCTACAGTGGACCCTTCCCACTCAAGCCACGGCAAAACGGAATTAGCAGATTGAGTGTTATTCTTTGAATGTTGAGGTCTAGTGAAAGGAGAAACCAAGAATGATAACAAAGTTTCCAACTTGAATAAAGGTTGAAAATGCTGCCATCTGCCATAGGAAATTTAAAAGATTGCTATGCTCTACTTCGTCTAAAGACAAGATGGGTCTTTCTTACTTCATAAGGAATAAATGACCTCATTAACTCCCAAACAGCCCAACATTGGAATGTGGTCGAACTCTCTGGAACTCTTTCTGTGTTCTTGTAGCTGTCATAACCTTCTCATTCTCTTATGTACCATCTTTTGTGGGTTTGTGTAGAATTTTGTTTCTTGTTTGTTTGTTTGTTTTTAAATTTTGAGGATTTTTCTAAGCCCATAAAGCAATATAATTCTGCATGCGACATACCTCTCATGTTTACACTCTGAGGTACACTCAACCCTTCCTTTCTAATCAAGCTCCATCCAGTTGCTTCCCTTGCTTAGAAAAGGTTTATTTTTACCTTAAATATGAGATTTGACACAGGAAGCTAGAGGAACTATTTTTATCATAATTTCCAAACAATGTTAGGGTGAACGTCACTTTGAATATTTTTTTTCTTCAGGAATGTGCTTGTGAAATAGCTTCTGTGTCATGTGCGTCTTCTCATAGCTGTTTTGTTTGGCTACACCTGTTGTACTTCCTCTCCTCAAGCCCTTTTCAGGATCACTTCTATGGCCATTTGTTGGTGAAACCTCCTTTGGTAGTTTACAGCTTATGCCATTTCAGAGAACATTAGCAGAGATGGTTAGCCTTCGCTCACAGCTAAAACATGAGCAGAGATGGTTAGCCTTCGCTCACAGCTAAAACATGAGCAGAGATGGCTAGCCTTCGCTTACAGCTAAAACATGAACAGAAATGGCTAGCCTTCGCTCACAGCAGAACATGAGCAGAGATGGTTAGCCTTTGCTCACAGTAGAACACAGGACAGCAGCTTTAATTAAACCGTGGGGCTCTGAAGCACTTAAGCCTGAGTTTCAGCTGATTCTTATTCAATGAAAACTATCTCGTTTATTTCTGGTTGTCCCATTTTGACTATTTCTAATTATTATTTCATTCTTAAGTGACAAAGTCTCTAAAATGTGTTGTCACTCTGCATTGTTTTCTCAGGAGCTAGCAGTGGTACTTAAAATTCCACAATTTTTAATAGCAAACCATGTGTTTATCCTCTGAAGCTGAGTCATCAGAATATTCTATTTCCATACCCTAGTGCTCTTAAGATGCAGATAATGCTAAGAGAGGTACCAGACCAATTTAAAGATACATATTCATTTTATCTTTGTAAAGCATTTTGATTTTTTAGCTAATTTTTGTCACTGTGGGGATGCTGTCTTACTCCTTGTTTAAAGAAGCAATATTGAGAATGTGGGAGGTAACAACTTGGTCCAGAACACAGAAAGTTATAATTGTAAACTCATGAAGTCCTCCTTCTATGAAACACACATCTTCTGTTTGCATTCATATCTAAATGGCCTGCAAGCCATTCCTCATGTAGTGTCCTATCTGGTTGTTGCTTGGTTTAGTTTGGTTTTGGTTGTTGCTGTTGTTGTTGTTGTTGGTGGTGGTGGTGGTGGTGGTGGTGGTAGTTTGTCTTGGGATTGTTGTTTGTTTGGTTTTTGGTATTCAGTGTATAAGGTAAACAAGGATAAGATGACCTGGGATAGTTTTTAAACCAAGTTGTTTGGATTGCCGAATCATTACCAGTAACACAAAAGATTTGAAAATTACATGGGCTTCTGGACAACCAGGGAGCAAGAGTGCTTCCTGCATTTGCCTTGTACAGTCAGAGAGCATTATTATCACACAAGCCAGACCTTAGGCTGTGTCATGCTGAGGTCTCCTCAGTTCCAGTAAGCCAGAGCAGTGAGAAAGAGTAGAGCAAATCAGTTGCAAGCATATGTTTTGAAATAAGCCACTTAGGGCTAACATTATTTCCTCCTACACAAAATAAAACAAAAGTTCTTGAGAAGAGAATGAAGCAGAGTCTTTTCTGTTTTGTTTACTTCAGAAAACTGAGTTTGGCTAAGCCACAAATGGCAAAGGGATAAATACTGTCACTGAAATAGTAACACTGACTGTTGTGGAGGTTTTAAGTAAAGATATTCTCTTACCTAACAGCAGTCATATTAGAGCCTCACAAATTACCTATGCACCAAATAAGAGTTAAAGGTTTTATACTCTCTTCAGGTTTCCTCAGAACAATGGCCATGCTGACTCAGTCGCACCAATTTCTCCATTTTCAGCCTGCATTTCCTTTGATTCTGTGAATTCCCAAGTAAGACATTCCATCAGATGACCTTTGAACTTATCTTTGCATTCTTCTCTTTTCTGCCATGATACTGTCAGTGGTGTACAAAGTCCAAAGAGCAGCACAACCAAGATACCTTCCTGCCTACGAGAAGCTTATCAAGTGATCAAATGAATCTTACACAAATGAATTACACACACCACATACACACATACACGCATTGGTGTGTGTGTGTGTGTGTGTGTGTGTGTGTGTGTGTGTGTGTGTGCGCACGCGTGCCTGTCCCAGTGTTCCTAAAAGACAATGGTTTCCTACTGGAAGCTTCTGGAAAATCTTGAAATAAGCTGTATAAACAACTATTATGAAAGAGAAATGTGAGATTTATGCTTAAGAAACCAAGCAAAGGAATAGGTAATTGCATAGAGATTTTGGTTCATAACTAAAGTCATGCATAGGGGCTATATAATACTAAGGTTTTGGGACTATCACCTAAAACTGTCAAGATGCTTGCCCTGAAGTCATTTCCTGAGAGAAGTGTTTTGAAGCCAAGTAGTGAAGTGTCCAGAGGGGTGCTTTGGTAGTCATGTCAGGCAGTCACGTGAGAAAGACTGAACATTGGAATCAAATGTATAGACATCACATTTGGGCAGGAGAGCTGGGATCCACAGCTCTTGACAATGCTTGAGCATGAAAATATGGAAAGTTATTTACATTTAAATTTACAATTCTGGAACTGAGAAAGGGGAAATTTACCTTGGTTTTTGAGCATCTAACACTGAGTAGATCTTCCTGCTTTCAGCAGAAAGAAGGATACCAAAGGCAGAAGCTGGCTTGGACTGCCACCATTGACTTAGACACTAATTTTAAAGCACATGAAAGTCTCAGGCAGGCATGATGAAGAAGCAACTCTAAATGCAGGGAAGAGCAGTTGAGCAGATATCAAGAATATAGAAGAAACATAGGATACATTTGACAATTGTTATGATTATGGTCATGAGACTGGAGAATGAAGAGGAAATGGAAAGACTCACTGAGACACCTACATGCATGGGAAGTCATGAGTGGAAGCTAGGGAAGGAGCACACAGAGACTAAAATGTCAGCCACCTGGAAAACTGGAGGAGGAGAGGGTCTGGGCATGCTAGTTTTATGTCTACTTGAATCAAGCTATGGTCATTTGGGAAGAAGGATCCTCACTGGATAGAATGTCCCTGGTTGGCTTATGGAGAAGCCTGTGGTGCATCTTCTTGATTAATGATTGCTGTGGGAGGGCGCACCTCACTGTACACAGTGCCATCCTCGGCTGATGGCCCTGGCTGTATGAGAAAGCAGGATGAGCAAGTCATGGAAAACAAACCAGTAAGCAACATGGCCTCTGCATCAGCTCCTGCCTCCAACTTCCAGCCCTGAATGAGTTCCTGCCCTAATTTCCAAGTATGATTGACTATGATATGGAATTGCGAATAAGATAGACCCTTTCTTTTCCAAGTTGCTTCTGGTCATGGTGCTTATTATAGCCATAGAAACCCTGGATAACAAAGGGCCCCCCATTATGAAACGCAGAGGAGGAGTAGTCTCTGCCTCTCCAGAGCCCTTCCTGCAGCCAAGCTCTCCGTAACAGGGGCCAGCACAACTCTGACTCCCCTATGACTGTCCTCTCAATCTCTACCCCATAACAAATACCATCCCTTAGTTTATTTCCTAAAGCAGTTTTCATCTTGTCATCTCCTGGCTGAGAATTCTACAGTAGCTCTTTTTGCCTGTAGAAATTCAAATGCTGAGTCTGGTATTCAGCCTCAATTATTCAGGCCCCATTAATTAACACCATCTTATCTACTTGGCTTTCTTCTTCATTCATCTCCAATACGTTTTGGCGGTGCCAGGCTAGGGACTCTTGTCACAACACAAGCCATGCACATTTTGACTAACGTGCATATATTTTTTTCCAGTTTCAATTCTATTTCCCTTCTTCCTGCCAAAACAGAAACTAAGCCAACATAGAAATTGAAATAAAACCTCTCCCCTTCAGTCTTTTCTGTTGTAGCTTGGGAACTATTCTAGCCCTGATGTCTATTCTTGTGCTATTGCATTTAATTATGTTACATTTTTTTAAATTACAAGATTTTTATTTTTAAAAATTTCAGACAATATATTTTGATCATGTTCTCCCCTCCACCAGCCCCTCCCACGTCCTGCCAACTTCTCTACCCACCCATCTTTATGTTTCTTCATTCTCTCTCAAAAGGAACCCACAAAAACACAAAAATAAAAATAGAAATAAACAAGGAAAAAACCAGTACGACAAGAGAAATGGCCAAACAGGACAAACATGTCTACAAAGAAGCCATGAAGTTCATTTAGTTTTTGTTGTTGTTGCTGTTAGCGAACTACTCCAGGTCATTGGGCTTGCCCCAGATTGTGGTTGATACACCCAGTGACACCCCACTGAAGAAAACTGTTTTTTCCTTTTGGCAGTGGGTATCAATTACAGATAGGTCCTTGTTTAGAGATAGTACCCCACATCAACTTCCCACTCTGGGAATTGGAACCCCATTTGTCTTGAATCTGTGTAGGTCTCATGTGCCACAGTCTCTGTAGGTTAATATGTGTATCAGTCCTGTTGTGCCTTGAAGACACATCATCATCACCTCTGGCTCTTACAGTTTTTCTGCTTCCTCTTTCGCATAGATCTCTTAGCCTTGAGGGAAGGCATTTGATGAAAATACTCCATTTAGGACTGAGTGTCCCAACGTCTCTCTGTCTCTCTGTCACTCTGTCTCTCTGTGTCTCTCTCTGTCTCTGTCACTCTGTCTCTCTGTGTCTCTCTCTGTCTCTGTCACTCTGTCTCTCTGTGTCTCTCTCTGTCTGTGTCTCTGTCTCCCTGTTTCTGTGTCTCTGTGTCTCTGTCTATCTCTCTCTCTCTCTCTCTCTCTCTCTCTCTCTCTCTGTCTCTGTCTCTGTCTGTCTGTCTCTCTCTCTCTCTCTCTCTCTCTCTCTCTCTCTCTCTCTCTCTCTCTCTCTCTCTCTCTCGTCCAGTTGTAAGCCTCTGTGTTAACTTTTACCTGCTGCAAGAAGAGGTGTGTTCATTTTTGTCTTCCATTCTTCATCATCAACATCATCCTAAGGGGCAATTTATTCTCAATTTTTCTTTGCAAGAGGTTTCCACATGTAAGCCACAGGCAGGACAGGGTTACCATCACATAGAAACACTGGTTCAGTTAAACAGCAGTGAGACCTTTTCAGAAGGAACACTTCCATGTACAGTTCAATGAATAGAATTCATTGCAATTTAAATAAGAAACTAACTGGCTAATAGCCCCAAGTCTGACTGACTAGAAAGGGTCCTTTTCAGAGACCAGTCATGATGGGGATTAAATCTTTAAACCACGTGTTGAGTAGCTTTCTCATCTAATTCTTCCTTCCGTGATGCTTTAGATGGAGGCTATGGAAAAGACATAAAGCTAAGAAGATTTTCTTGTTTTATTTTTTTTTCTTGGAAGGATAATTCCCACTTAACACCAAGATTAATGAGATGAGGAACTAAGTTGCAAGACTCATTTGCAACAGCTGGGAACTATGCAAGTAGGTCCAAGGCTCAGTTCACCATTTACCGAGGAGGAATTTGAAACTGGAGAAAAGGGAAAGAAAGAAAGTGCAGAGCTCTTGTAAAGAGCAGTCAGACTCGGCGTGTCCTCCTGAGGAACATCAAATACAAAAGAGACATGGTTCAGAACAGACTGTTGAAGTGGTCCTGGACACGTTTCAGAACCCCCAACAGACTCTTCTTTCTCAGAAACCTCTCACTTATTAATTAATAATAAGCAGAAAAACCCTCGTCAAGCACAGAGCTTCAGTGGCAGGAAGAAAAGCAGTGGCTGCAAGGCGGCTCTCTCCAGCCACATGTCCAGAGCATTCTTTCAATAGGTTTGAAAGTGACAGTCAACTTCTTGAGCCAGTGTTTCTCAGAGCAGTGGCCTTGACCAACAATATCAGCATCACCTGTGTACTTGTTACGGAGGCAAGGCAAGTTCTGTGTCCCCTCACAGACCCACTGAAGTGGCAGCAACTCCAAGTAATACCATCAAACTATGCTATAACAAGCCCTCTGGGTCACAGTAATATAGGCACAGCTATGGGACCTCTGACCTCCATAAATTAGGACTCCTAATTTTGACTTTCCTCCTCCCCTTTTATGCTCCCTTTATCATTTATCTGACCCCTGTATATCAAAATGACTCATATAGTTTAAATGGAAGAAAGGAAGAGATTCTTAGAATCTATCACAAAACATTAATTAATAGCTGATAAGAGAGAAAGTGGTGAAGAGCACTCCTTCCATTTTAATCAATAGGTTATAGCTGTGTGTGTGTGTGTGTGTGTGTGTGAGAGAGAGAGAGAGAGAGAGAGAGAGAGAGAGAGAGAGAGAGAGAGAGACAGACAGACAGACAGACAGACAGACAGAGACAGAGACATAGAGAGACAGAGAGACAGAGAGACAGAGAGACAGAAAGACAGAGAGACAGAAAGACAGAGAGACAGAGAAACAGAGAGAGAATGCTGGCCTTAGGGCCAGAAGGCCCATGCTTTCTTACCTGGCTGCTCTGCAACCTGCTATTTGTGTCATATGGAGCAAAGCCTTTTACCTCCTGGTAACGATTTCCTCAAGAATGAAGAAGACAAGCTTAGCACCCAACAGGGCTGTTACAAGGATTAAGTGTTTACAGAGCTGTGAAGTATTAGAGATGTGCCTGATGCTGTAAATGTGAATGCCAACATTTATTGTCAGGCAACACCGTGAATTTACCATGACTTTGTCCAATCACCACTTCTCTGTTTAGGACTACGGAGAGCCAGGATACAGTAGTAAAAAAAAAAAATGAAGGATTACAACACTGCTATGTAGCAATAATCTTTCTTACAAATGAAAACCTTTCCCTCTGTCTTGTGTTTTTAAGTTACCTCCAGACAGCAAATGTATAAGTCCCTGAGAAAGACACAAGGAGCAGAATTGCACGACAGCCACTGTATGTGTCACTATGAAGTCTATCGCAGGCTCTCATTGGTTTCTGAATTAATTTTAAAAAGAGATAGAAAAGAGGGCAGAAGGAAGAACTAGGAGGGGCTGGATTTGGAGTGGACAGGAGGATATGGCCCAAGACAGGCCTATTTGTGGATGCTACACACTGCTAGTTCTTAGTCTGAGCACAGACAAGGTAACAAACTGGGAAACAAAATCAAGGACACAGGCCCAGCAATGTACCTGTTTTCTCCCTTGGATTCCACCAGAGGAATCCCATGGAGGTGGAAAGAGAATAGATATAGGTATTTGGTATCATTGGTACCTAAGCAACTGTTCCGAAGAATATGAGCACCTGATTATGACTCTGAATCTATCCCATATGTATTACACATTCTGTGAGTGGGATCTCCCTGCTAGACCCCCACTTCCTTTTTTCCCCTCTCTGGTCTGCCGTCTACCTAGCATGGGAAAAAACACTTTAGCTAGCTTCTCTATGAAAATTTGTGATGTGTTTTACTTTTCTCTTTTCTGGACTTCATATTACATGTTCATGTTCTATGAACAAGCTGTGGAGATGGCCCAGGCCATGCACTCCAGCACCCTCATGTTAACAGGGGACTTGGCATGAGCCTAGTAGACCCTCCAGCTGCCAAGTGCTTTATTGTACTTTCATTCAAGATTTTCCTCCATCAGGTTTTCTTATTAGGTACATTCTATGGAACATCCTTTCAGCTACAAAGCCATTAGATAAATACAAAGGAAGCTAGTTCTCCTGCCTCCACTCCCTTACAAAATATACATTTTTACAGCCTGTCTAACATTATTAATTGTTGTTATGGTTCTGGAAGAAATATTAGTGTCTGGAAAAATAAATTATTTAAAAACCAGTCGAACACCAAGAGAACACACCATCAAAAGCACCTATAAATTTGTCACTATATTGCAAGTTTAAACCATTTGCTTCAATTTTATAAGCCAAACAAGCTCCTTTCCCCACCACTTAAATACACTGGTGGGTAGGTAGTAGGTGGATTACAGTATATGACCTCATTTGTGAAAATTGATGCCTCCGGAAGTCTGAATCTAAGGACATATTTCTAGGGCAGCCCTGGCTCAGTGTCACAGGTCCTCACAAAGATTTGAATGTTTCAGACATATGTGGTCCTCCATGTGAATTATGCCTAAGCCGAAGCTGCCCTTTCCACCGACTCTTATCTGCACCATCCCCACATGTACTCAACTGATAAGGCAGATGGATCTGGCTGCCTGGTTTTCTGTAATCCATGTCCTTGCATTATTTCTGACCTAGCAAACCACCGCTGCCTCTTTTGAAAATCATGTTCTCCCTACATTTTCTGTTCCATGATCACATTTTATCCCATGATACTGGTGGAAAGGGAATTTGACCAGTAGCTCCTCCTCCTCCTCCTCAGTGCCTCCAGTCCTCAGGAGCAGTGTCAGGATGTATTTCTCCATTTGGTCCTATGGGCCTGTTTCATCTCTTCCTACTTCTCACTTCATGTTTTCTAAACCAATCCCTATTCTGTTACAGACACTCACACACATTATGCTTTATGCCCTCCCTTCTCCTGACCGGCATTTACTGACCTTCAGCCTAAGTGCTGTCTCACAAAGGAGGTCCTTAATTTGGTTCTAGTCCTCGGCTATGGCCAGCGCCCTCAGCCTGTGGCCCATCATATTTTTATTCTGCTGGGGGTTTTCTGGCTGAGCTAAACTGTCTCCACCTGAACCATGAAATCTAAGGGGAGACCATGTTTGTTTCACCACTGAGTCCTTACCCAGGATTCTCTGTGATCTGTGTATAGAGCCTTCTGCAAGTTCAAAAAACTAATCAAGTGCAAAGCACTTCATTATGGTGTACCAAGCTTTCTCAAAGTTTTGAAAGTTAAACAGTGTCACTTTCTGGCTCCCCTCTAGCCTCCCTTCACCATGTCCTCTGAGTGCTCCAGCACCTAGGACAAGCACAGGTCTCCACTTTCCCATGATGTGTCCAGATTGTGTCAACTGGAATTTTTACTAGTTTTCTTTATAATTATAAAAGAAGTCTATATCAGATGGCAAATATTAAGGCTCCCTCCAGGCTCAGTGTCCAGGTCCATACTTTGAACAGTTGGTCCAGATTCAACCTTCCCATGTAGTGGTAAAGCAGAAGATGATCAACAAATTGGGTTACTTCATTTCCTTGTGTGCCAGACTAGGCTTCAGAAAGATACTCAGACTTGGATCTGATGCAGGGTGTGTATCACATGGTATCGTATTTATGCCCTTGTCAAAACAAAGCAAAATAAACAAATGGGCAGAATCACAATGGACTGAGAACATCTCTATGTATATGCCAGGGACCCTAGGTTTTTTTTTTTTTAACACTCAAGGTCCCAATTCCACTTTGATGTAGATTCAAAAAACACATGCTATTTTGGTGTGTGTGTGTGTGTGTGTGTGTGTGTGTGTGTGTGTGTGTGTGTGTGTGTGTGTGATACCACTATTGCTGATAACTCTGGGCTCTGATGTTTCTTTTTTGGTTTGTCCTTATTCCAGCTGCCCTTATTCCATCACCTGTGTCCCACATTGTCCACTCAGCCTCTATCCCACTCCCCTACAGTACTATCGGGGAAAATACTTTAAAGTAATTATCCAGATTGGCTGACTTCTGTGATCAGTCTCACTATACAATAGCTAACTCTAGGGTTAGCTGACTCAGGACACAATGCTTGACTTTCTCACTCATCCAATCCCCACAATTGACTTGAAAACAATATCATAGTTGTTTCAGAATAAATTCAGAGTGTCCTTTACATCTGGCCTAGTTCTGGAGCTTGGGCATGGAGGCAGCATCTTGAAAAAATGCTTTTAGAGAAAAATTCACTGGTAGTGATCACCCCCAGGAAGGTTCACAGAGAAAACTTCAGTAAAGCAAGAATCCTATAATGATGAATTCTCACAACCTACAGAAGACAGTGCCCTACAGACTCTAAATCTAGAACCAGAACAAATAAATACATTCACATTTTACATTACACGTTGTACAGTCTTTTGCAGTGAAGTCAATTTAAAAAAAAAAAGGTTTTCATTAGCTCACAATACATCTCCTTATAGATTATTCAGAAACTGAGACTTTCACTCTTACCGGAATTAGAAAGCCAGAGGGCACTGGGTTGGATCAGCGACAGGTGTGTGTTTTGAGGTTTTCTTCAGTGATTTTTCTGTGTAACCAAATTTTTCATTTCACAAAACCTATCAGAAACCATGGCTAACAAGGACCTGCATGGTGTTAATGGACAAATACACAGAATTTAACTAGATATCTGCTGCTAGGTATTTGGGTTCTTAAGATTTTCTGGACCCCAAGGTGTAAACATTTTCAACGCTTCTGATTTACTGTACCCCAAAATGTGGCAGCCAGCTCAACAGGATATGAAAAGGCCCGTCCTGTTAAAGTCTTTCCGTTACTGACAAAAATGACAACTCAGTGGGTGAGAGATATTTTCCTTTATAATTTCTAGCAGGTTTTGTACATTTCTTCTCTTACCTACCCATTGCTGGTTCTCATCCACTCATTCCCCTAGCCCCTCCATCTGCCACTCCACACAATCTGTCTTCAGGAAGGATATTAGCACTGAATTATTCTTATCTTTCTATGATACTTGTCTGTGTTTTACCTTTTAATTTTGTTTGTTTGTATGAAGCATGGGTTATGAATAATGAGCTATAAGTGCACTGTTCTTTCTATTTTTCCTTATGAATAACCTTCTATTTTGTAAACTAATCTAGTTCTCATTTGGGCTATAATTCTACTACAGGCTAAATCTATTCTGTGTTGTCTGGAATATATGATCTGATGTGGCCTGATAAGATGTTACCTATTTATTTCTAAATCCTTTATTGAGTTGTCAGCACCCCTTGTATAAATATTTTGTTATTTAGCTCATCTATTTTAAAGTACCGAGACTACTACAGCAATTCATCTTCACATGGAAGGGTCTATCTCATTGTTTTCTTTCCACTGGCTATCTTCAGCCACTAATAAACACTGTTTTTTATACTGGTAGCTACATACCACATTTAAACATGAAGTTCTTTTATCATTTGGTTTCTCATTTACTAATTTGTACATATATTTTGATGCCAAGTTTAGATGGAATTAAATAAATTTATAAGAAATTAGATGAGAAGTCAACACTTTAATAACTATTCTTCTTAAGAAAGAAAATACATTTTTGATTACTTAAATGAGGATTTATAATTCTAGGTAGAATTTTTAGTATTTATCATATGGGTACTAAATAAGCCTGTTTTTATTAGGTTTACTTTTTGGTCTGCATCATTTAATTTAATTTCTTCATTGTAATTTTGAATTCAAAGAAAAATATTTTGTAGTTTATTTTGTAATTTAACACTTGTCTAAATTATAACTAATTTTAACAGGTCCATCTGTTTACTTTCATTTTCAAGGTTGAAAAGCATATTATATACAAATAATAATTTCTTATTCCTCACAAATTTCACTGTTGTTTTTGCCAGGGTTTTTAATAAAACTCATAAATGACAATGGTGACAGGAGTCTTATTTTTCTGAACTTTAATAAGAGTGACCTTGGTATTTTGCTATAACTATGAAATTTTATTTTGGTTTGTAACAGCTATAGCACGTTAAAAATAAAGTTAAGAATATCTTCTTTATCATCTTAAGGACCCCTGGGATAGTATTGCATTTATTTCTTTTCAAAGAGACATGTTTGAGCATCCATTAAGCCCAGAGTAAAAGATAACATATACACATATATCAGATCCGCCACAAAGCAGATCATATTTTGTCCTAATTTCATTTCTGTTGCTGTGATAAAAAAAAATAGTGATAAAAAACAACTCAGAGTGTTTAGCTCACAATTCCAGGTTACACTCCATTATAGTGAAGACATCTAGGTGGCAGAAACTTAAATCAGCTTGTTAGGTAGCATCAATAGTAAAAAGCAATGGAGACATACCTTGTTTATGCTTGGGTCAGTAGTGTCTTATACAGTCCAGGGCTCTCACTAGGGAAGGTGTGGCCTACAGTGCACTGGCTCTTTCCACTTCTCTTAAGCTAATTGAGCCAATCTCCCATAAACCAATCCAATATAGAGACTGCCTCCCTGAGATGCTTCCCAAGGGCTTCTTGTATGATGCTAGCGATTAGTGCCAACTTTCATACTATACCCCTTATAAGCTTGGCACACAAACCCATCACTTTTAAGCACTTCTTGCACTTCTTGTCCCGCCCCCTCCCTGCCTTAGATGTCATCATTTTTTTCATAATGGAAACTAGAATTCAACTTTCAAAGTCCAAAGTGTCTTGACTATGAGCTCCTTGACAATTAAATACAATTTTTATACTTCCAACATACAGCGGCACAGAGAAACACTCTTATTCCACAAGATGAGCATTAGAATACCACAAGGAACAGGTAGAACCTGAGCTCTTAAGGTAGTTTTGACTCTAAAAATCTTGGCTAGACTCCAGCCCCGCCAGCTTTGCCATTTACAGCACACACAACTTTGTGTTTGTTGTTGATAGAAATCCCACCGTCCTGACATCTTCAATACGCTGGAATCCCCACTGCTACTGAGGTTTCACCCTCATAGCTCCATGTGCGGGTCTCTCATGGTCTCTGCACAGCGGTTCCAATTCCTGCCACACGTTGCCTTGCCTTGCCGCTCTCCGTGGTCCCCTTGTCTTAGTTAGGATTGGCCAAAAGCAACTGTAGAGGAAATCGTTTATTTCACCTCATCGACTGCAGCCATCACCGAGGGAAGTCATGGCAGAAATTTGGAGGCTGGAACTGAAGCAGAAGCCACAGAGAAACTCTGCTCACTGGCTCGCTCCAAGTGGCTTACTCAGCTTTCTTCGCTGTACCACCAAGGATCCTGTGACAAGAGGTGGCAGGACCAGCATGAGCTCTGCCCACAAACACCGATCCCTGCCTAGGAAAATGCACTGCAGACTTGCCTAAAGGAAAATGTTAAGAAGGCATTTTCCTCAATCGAGTCTCCCCTTCCCAACTAACTCTAACTTGGTTCAAGCTGACAACAAACTAGCCAGGATATCTCTCACTCTGGTAAAAACCCATGCCTTCCAAAGTAGTGAAACATGGAAAATATTTACATTGCTAAGTCCTTCTGCCATTTCAAGGTGAAGTCTGGTCCTTTTGAACACAGCTATAGCAATGTCTCCATGCTGACCCTGTGTAAACACTTTCTCCTTGTCCCACAAGAGAGGGGTCACTCCAGTGGTTCCTGTCTCTGACAATCACAGCTGTTCCCTCCGCTCCAGAGGATCAGTAGATGGACAGACTTCTAATAAAATAGTATGAAATAACAGAAAATAGCCCCTGTCCTGCTAAAGTCATTGTCCCTTTCTAAGGCCCCACTAGATATTCTCAGCTGTCATTCTTGTCTTCCATGCTCCCACGGGAGAAGGCCGCTAAGCTCTGCTCACAGCATTCCACTGCTTTTCCAGGCCAATGTGCCACATCCTTCCATAGTCCTTCCTTCCGCAAAACCCAAGTAGTCAAGTCCTTACTCTCTGTGTCTGCATCATGCTAGTTCCACTTCTGGAGCTGTCACAAAATATTTTGATAAAAAGAAACTCATGGCAAAAACTCATTTTAGCTCACAGTTCCAGGTTACCCACCATTATTGTGAGGAACTCAAGGTGGCAGAAGCTTAAAGTAAACAGTCACATCATGTCAATAGCAAAGAACAGAGAAACAAATTCATTATGGCCCACTTTTTGCTTGATTATGTGTGATCAGTTTAATTTGTCTCTCCTTACACAGTTAAGGATCCCCTGCCTGGGGAATGGTCCCTCTCATAGTCGGCTGGCTCTTCCCCTCACAATTAACCCAATTAAGACAGTCTCCCACAGACTTGTCCACAACTCAACCCAGCGTAAACAATCTCTCCTGGGGAGTCTAGCCAGATGATTCTACTTTCTTACTGAATTTTTCTAGGTTCTATCAAATTGACAATGAAAACCAACCATCAGCTATTTAAAGCCTGAAAGGAGGAATTAAGTTGCAGAAAGCAGAAGAGATACACAACCAGGCCAATTGATTACAGCTTCTGTCTGTCTTATTGAAGTTGGCCATTTTGATTGGCTTAGACCCAGCTGTTCATAAGAGGAAGAAAGATGATAGTTATAGCTTGCTACACATTGAAAATCTTCAAGCAAAACCTAAAATATGCTAGAGGCAGCTTTGGGCCAAAATTTATAAGCATAAACAGTTTCCATATGTCTCTCTTCCACTCTTCTTCAACATTAGCATTTTACTGTTGAGAGCAGTTGTCCTGCTCTGAGTTATTCCATACTATATATGATGGTGGTTTTCAGGCTATGCCTTGCCCTAAGAGACTCCATGATACACATAGCATTTAAGCCTACCTTGCATGCTAATGAAGCAGTACAATGACTTGGCACTTTGTTGAACATGTAAACAGCAATGTTGAGGCTTAAAGCAAAAACTGTCCTCTACTAGCTAGGATATTTTAATACCTAGTCCAAAGTATTTAGGGAGGTCTAGGATGTAAGGCACTGCTGCAGGAGGTATATCGCCAGGGGTTGGTTTGGGGATTAAAAGCGTGTTTCTACTTCTTTTGCTGTTCAAGATATAATCTCTCAATGTACTGCTCCTGCTACAGTGCCTGCCACCTGTTGCCATAATGTCCCTACCATTGTAGACTTTAGCCTTCTGGGACTTTAAGCCAAAATAAACTTGCCTTGGTCATGATGTTCTATTACATCAACAGAAAAGTAGCTAATACAAACATCATCTGTCCAATGGTACCCAGGTGGTACAGACTGATAGCTAATTTATCCATAAAAGCAAAAAGAGTGCCACTTAGGGATTGATCAAAGTCAGGATTGCACATGGTGGCATTAAAATACTGGGAACACCATGCCTAAGGACTTATCAATCATAAAAAACTAGGGAAAGCAGGAAAAAAGGGCTGTTTGACCCTGGGATCATATAGATGAAGACTTCCTGTGGAAAACACTTAATTTTCTTGGCAACTTCTGCTCTGCTCCATCTCCACTGTTGGCTTATTCAAATTGCTCTGTTTGAACACCTGTTTCTCTAACTGGACTCAGTCCTGTTCATTGTTCTCCTGGTCACCATGGTCATCACTTCCATATCTCTACCCAGTTCTGAATGTCAGCTAAAATCTAACCCTGCAGCTTGATTCTAGCCACAGCATCTCAAGCAGACTTCCAACAACCAAAGACTCAAGACCTATGAGCTTCAAGCCTTGGCCTTTCAGAGGGGCTAACATTGCACTCCATTAAGTCTTCTGCCTCCTCTTTAGACCTTTGTTCTCGATGTAATGTACACACACAGACACACACACACACACACACACACACACACACACACACACACACAAACCAGGACAACAGAAGAACAGCAACAAAAATAAATAAAAATACTAGAAGGATCACCATCCTATATTTCAAGTTATGTTACAAAACAATAGTAATAAAAGAAGCATGGTACTGGCATAAAAGTGTTTTGTGGGTCTCCTAACTGTGGGAGCCATGTGCCTCTGACTCTTGCCAGATCTTGGGACATTTTTCTTCCTACTGGATTATCTTGTCCAACCTCAATATGATGGAGTTTTTGCCTTGTTCTATTGTATCTTGTTTTGTCATTTTTGGTTGTTGTCTTTTGGAAGCCTGCTCTTTAATGAAGGAAAATGGAGGAGGAGTGGATGTGGAGAGAGGAAAATTTGAGAGAAACTGGGAGGAGTTGAGGGAGAAGAAACTGTGGTCAAGGTATATTGTATGGGAGAAGAATATATATTCAATTAAAAAGAAAAGAAAAGAAAAGAAAGAGAAAAAGAAACATTTATTGATCAATGAAATGGAATCAAGGACCCAAAAATAAAGCCACACTCTTATTGCTACTTGGCTATTGACAAAGAAGCTGTAATGGTTTGCATGTGAATGTCACTCATAGGCTCATGTATTTGAACACAATGTCCCAAGGTGGCAGGGAAAATTTAGGAGGTGTGGCCTTGTTAGAGGAAGTATATCACCAGAGGAAGGATTTAAGGCCATTCCCAGTGCTTGTGCTTGTGAGCTCTCTCTGTCTCTGATTCTCAGCCTCTCTCTCTCTCTCTCTCTCTCTCTCTCTCTCTCTCTCTCTCTCTCTCTCTCTCTCCTTCATGCTTGAGGTTCAAGAGGTGTCGATCAGCTTGCTACTTACTGCAGCCAACATTACAGCCAAATGCTTCCATCCTTTCCCCATTATATTTAACCTTCTGGAACCTTACACTAAAAATAAACTCTCAGCTATCAGTTGCCTGGATCATAATGTTTTACCACAGCAGTAGAAAAGTATATAATATAGAGGCCAATAAGACACCTTAGAGAAAAAAATGGAGGTTTCAACAAATAGTGCTCGTCAAACTTCATACCTACTTGCAGAAAAAGGAAACTAGATCCTTATCTTTCACCTCACAAAACTCAACTCCAAATGAATAAAGTACCTCAACAAGAGCCAAGGTTCCCTGACTGTGATAAAGGAGAAAGTATGGAATATGCTCAAACTCATTGTCATACAAAGAGACTTTCTGAACAGGTCACCCATGGCACAGGCATTAAGACCAATAATTTATAAATAGGAACTCAGAACTATGATGTTTCTGCACAGCAATAATTAGTAGTTAGAATAAATAAGGAACTTTAAATACTAAAAAAAATATTTTTGTATCTTGAACTATTTTCACTGTTTTATTCAACTGTGCTTTCATGATGTTTGTTCAGACATTTATTCATATCCTTTGTGTGTTTATAATTATTATTTCAAGTGATTGTCTTGTGCATAAACTAAACTGCTCTTATCAGAGAATGTCGTAATGGAGGTGCTAATTTCCGGAGAAGACAGTATGCCTTGGTTATTCATGCTGTGTTTCTGTGATAAGACCTAGACATCTGGAGTTTGCTTGTTGGTAGGAGTTCTTGATATAAATATCTGGCCTTGTCTCTGCTGAGTGGGTGTCTGGAACTTTGGTGTTACCCTGACTTGTCAGGTTGTGGGTCAGCTGAATGTTGCTTTTAGTTCTGTCTTGGGGAAATAACAGCTCAGCTAGGGATAGTGTTCAACTACTGAACCCAGAAGCAGAATCCCTGTAGGCTTAGCAGACTCTAGGTGATGATGTCCAGATGTCTGTGGAGGGCTTGCAGTTCCTAAAGTTAATGCTTGTGTCATAAGTGCTGTGGTTCACAGATGGAGTGGGCTGTGCTTGGTGTGAGAAGAGCCCATGACACTACATCATCCTAATACAGAGGTGAATGAGGTAGGGAACACTCTCAGAATCCTTATTTGGGATTCCATGTGCTAGATACCACATGGTCCTCTAGCATCCTGATGGGTAGCATGGCAAGCTGCCTGTAGGGTACTTGCATGGTGCCCCAGGTTCTTACATGGGGTCTGCTTTTCAGGCGCAAGGTAGAGGGTGGGATAGATGAAGGACAGGCAGGTGAACTTGGTCTGCAAATTCTTACTTGGATGTGTGTGGGATCACTGGCCAGTGAGCAGACTGACTCTGCAGCTCCAGTATTCAGGACTCCTCAGAGTCCCTGGCTGATGCAATGAATGGTGCGGATGGCAGGCAGGCAGATGGACTGGCTCTGAAGGTCTGTAACTGGAGTTCCAGGTTACAGGACTCATGGAATTCCAGGATAACATAGTCTGCGTTCTGTGTAGAAAAATTCATTCTATTAATATTTGATTGTCGCTTAAAATAATGTGGTCATTTTTCTTGAATTTATGAGTATATCTAACTTGCCAGGATTCTTTCTAACTTTACAACTGGAATCATTAGTGGGGTTAACCTATGGAATTAGGGATCATTTTTGTAATTGTGACGATTTTTAGCTACTCGACGCTTCATTCTAACTGATTCAAATACTAGGCAAGACAGTATTACTACTGGGTGCGTGTATGAAAATCCTCCAAGGGCTTCACAGGCATGACTCCTCTTGATTGGGATCCATAGCTACATTCTTAACGTTTCTGTGTCTTTCCTAAATCCATCTTCCTGAGAACAGACCCAGGATCAAGCCCAGCCACCAGGCCAACTCCTTTCCCATCACCTCTCACAATTGCCTTCTCTTCTGAATAAGGAAGACAGGATGTTCAACCATCTCAGTTTAACTAGTTGTACCCAAGATTTAAATTTCCCGTCTCTAAGGAAGATTCAAAATATACCTCTAGGTGTTGAGAAAAGAAATGGTGTTGATGACTACATAATAGCTTCCCAAGCTTGTTACCTGCTTTCCAAATCTTCAATTTCTACAAATTGAAAAAGGACTTAGTGTTGGATTACCAATGTTTAGCCTAGAAGAACTCAAAGGATTGTAATATTTACACAAAACAAAACAAAACTTGACGTATTTCCCACTTCCACTTATGAAGGTACTCAAGATTACACTACACTACAGGAGAAAGTTAAAAATAGCAGTTTTAATGATGGTGGCTTATGTTAGCAATCCAAAACTTAGGAGGCTCTGGCAGCACAATTGCCATTAGTCTGAGTCCACTGTGAGCTTCATAGTGAGTTTCAGTTTGATCTGTGGACTGTAGAGTGAGAACTTCTCTCAAAAAACAAAAACAAAAACAAAAAACAGAAAAGAAACATTTCTGAGATGCTAAGCCTCCATAGCATAAGATAAGCCTCTATATTTAAACATACATTTGACTTCTTAAGAGGTATTGTTTCAAAAAATACTTTACTTCATGTTTAATAATCCTTCTGATGCATATTATTTACCTTTTATATAATTTGGCTCATAAATAATAACCATTATTATTACTATGATCTACTTACCACACAGACTACTGAACATAATTTCTTATAGATTTGGGGATGATAAATCCATATATTGAAATCATATATAAAAATTTGGAAATTGGGAAATCAAATAACAAACTTTTTAAGTTTTTGCTGTATAATTAGTTTAACTTAAATGAACTGATTATGAATTTTATGCTTTTGATTAATTTAAAATACTTTATCCAAATTTTATTCTGTAAGAGAAAATTTGGCTCTGCTCTAGGAAGCATCTTATTTTTTTTGTCCTGTTAAATATTTTATGCTAGAATTTCTTTATTAGTACTGTTATTGTTGTTGAACTAATATATTAATATATTGTCCAAAGCTAAAGATTCAAAGATTGGAAATGTGCCTGAGACTCAAACACTTAAAAACAGGTTCCTCCTGTCTGAATTGCTATGTGATTCATGGCTTATATCATAAGGTCCGATCTCGGGCAAGGTGGTGGCCGAGGTGCCTATCCTCAGCCCTTGTGGGATGACTGACAGCTGCACTGTAACTCCTCCATGGAACTGCATTTGTGGTTTCTAAACCAAAAACTAACCCTAAGATCATAGCCAAAAGGTCAAGGGTCGGGACAATTGATAGAGAGTATTTCTGTTTCACATCTACACATCAATCACAATGGTTGCTTTTCAAGTTAAAAAAAAATGTAATCATTTTCCCCCAAGAACTGGTTGAAAGGAATCCCATCAAGGACCGTCTTTGTGGTATTTCACTGAAATTAGGCTGCACCAACAATGAAGATCAGACTTACTCAGGAATGAAAACTTACTGCTTCCTCCCTCCTCTGTAGCCTTTACACTTTGCCTCAGCATTTTTATCTCAGTTCAAATGACCTTTCAAGCTCAAAGTAGTTACGGACTCTTTTTCCTCTCAAATGACCTCAGAACACTCCCTTTGTAATAAGGATCTATTCTAATCTGATCGTCTTTCACTCTCCTCTAAAAGACCAAATCTTTTAGGCAGAAATTTCCTTACTCTGCTTCTTTCTCAAGCTTTTTCAACACTTAGCCTAAATGAAAGAGCAGTATTTTGAGCACAATAACAAATAAAAAGTAAAATGAAGATTTACAACTCACACAGCTAATTGTCTTCTTCAAGAAAGATCTCAGATACCAGCACCAATTTTTGACAGGGAACAGTTTTATTTTGATACAGAGTTTATGTTCTGATATGTGAGCAAAGCCTGAGGACAGGAGTGTAAGGCAGCTGGTCGCGTTACTTCCACACTCAGGAAGCACAGAAAGATGGTGGCTGTTCTCCTTTGGTAGCATGCATGGTACCTTATAGTTGTGAGAGTTCATCCTCTGGGAGAAAGCATCCAGATAAGTTACATCTAAATTGTCCCAAGCCCTGTGTCTGAAATGTTGGCTGTCTCTAGCAAATAGATTTATATTCACATGCTAGGAGGCAACTGAGGACAATGCCAGTAGCCTATACTATTTTGAGATCTTTTGATTCTTCTGAGCAACACTTAGAAAGGAGGTTTCTCTGGTACTTGGGTTTCTATTAGGCTATGATTCTTGTAGGGAACACTATGACCCTAAGTGGCGTAATGTAATTTAAATTATATCAATAGGTGTGCATGTACATGCATGCATACCCACACACACACATACATACACACGCACGTCTGCACACACACATGGAGAGTGTAGGTAAAGAGAGAATATTATTGTTCCCTCCGGCTCTTTCATAGCGTTATTTATACCTCTCCCCTCCTTCTCTGTCTATATTGCCCTCATTCCCCCTCTCCCATTTTTCCATTTCCCACTTCATGTCCCCTGTATCTTGATATGCTCCTCTCTAGAGATTCCCTGATCATCATCCCATTTTAGTTAGTTAGTTAGTTAGCTAGTTAGTTAATTTCTGTGGTTTTTCACATCTAATGACTCAGATCTAAGAACCAAAAATAACAGAAAATATGTGGCAGTTCTCTTTCTGGATCTCACTGACCTCACAAACTACATATATACAGACTTACATACAAACATACATACATACATACACATATATACATACATACATGTATACACACACATATATATTGAAAAGCATATGTGACTGAAAATATATATTTTCACTCCATTTACCTACAAATTTCATGAGTTACCTAAAATTTTCATTTTTCCAAATAAATAGAATTTCATCACTATATATTTACCACATTTTCACTATGCATTTATCACTGGAAGGATATTAGGTTGAGAATTCTTAAAAATTTCTCTACCATATGACCTAGTTCTGCCATTCATTGGCATATGACCATAACATTTAATATCCTAGTCCACAGACATGTGCGCAGCTCCACTCCTTGCTGCTCTATTCGCAACAGCTTAGGAAACGGAGTTCCAGTGTTATCTGAACAAATTTCCTCTTTAACTATAGCAATGAAGTGACCATTTACCCCATGTATGTTGTTGGTCGAGCACCTATTCTCCTCTGCTGTGTGTTAAGTAGGAAATGTCACCACACGCTCACATGTTTAAGGTCTAGATCTCCAATAGGTGGCACTAATTTGGAAGGTACTGGAAACATCAGGCATGGTGGGAAGAAGCGGGTTATTTTCTCTGGTCTTTATCTTACCGTGTCCTTCCTGTGGTATGCACTGTGCCTCCTGGCTGCCTTGCTTTGTGACGTCCTTCCATCCACGGCGCTTGGCTTCACTTTTGGTTCAAAATAATGGAGCCAACAGACCATAGGTTGAAATATTCGAAGCCGTGAACCAAAACAAATCCTTCTAACTTAAACAGCTTCTTGGAGGCATTTGTTTACAGTGATAACAACAAGTTAACTAACACAGTTCCTACACAAATGTTGTGTTTCACTAATACTGTTCCTCTGAATGTAGGCCTGACCCTGACCCTACAGATATTTATTTATTTATTTATTTATTTATTTATTTATTTTTGTTACATCTCAATGGTTATCCCATCCCTTGTATCCTCCCATTCTTCCCTCCCTCCCATTTTCCCCTTATTCCCCTCCCCTCTGTTCCTGAGGGGGATTACCTCCCCCTGTATATGCTCATAGGGTATCAAGTCTTTTCTTGGTAACCTGCTGTCCTTCCTAATATTTTTTTTCTTTTATTACAAGTAATTAAGGGCTTCTGAGAGGGAAAAAATAGAGTTCCCCAAGGGCGAGCTTCCTAATTCAGTATCAATATAAGTGGTCAGCCCTAAAATCATAGTCATACAAGTAACATTAAACTGACTGAGCAAGTAGGTGCATGAGAGTTACTAAGGGGAGTGAAGGGAAAGGAGGAAATTAAAACATATATTTAAAATTTAAAAATAAAGCTAAAAACTTACACAAATAAAATTAAAGAATATTTTCCTTTAACTGCATTTCCCCAATTCTGTGACAGTCCATTTTTAACTTTTATTGCTGTTCTTGGTATAGCCTTAGCCCGTCGGGCTTTTCCTGGCCCCTACAGAGCACTGATATTTTTATGGCAACAATGGATAGTCACTGTGTCAGAGAACATGAAGGAGAGCCTCAGGCAGCCCATCATCTGTACAAGGGCTGCCTGCCAGTGGCGTTTTTAACTTTGCTGACTCAGAATTGCCTCTTCCCTCCCAGAAACCACTGCTCCCTCAGCTCTCTGGAGGAGGACAGAGGAGGAGAGTTTCTGTGAGAGAGGCTGCTCACTCCTTGAATGTCCCTTGGTCTTATTTCAATAAAGGAGCTAGGCCGGTGCCTCATGAAATATGCTGCAGAGAGGTGTCTGGTTCTTGGCTATCATAACAGGTTTTGGAATGGAAGGTTTCCTCTTGTCTAAAACTTTTAGCTGAAGGTTGGGGCTTACTCCATGCTGTTTTGCATACAGTTACACTCCAGAGGGATGCACTAGATTCGCTCGTCCCCACAGGGCTTGCTAAGCAGTATCTAGCCATCCTGAATCAGCCCAAAGGGTCTATAAAAACAAGAACAGTGAGATTTCAGTAGAGAGGAAAAGAAGCCATTTTTCTGAAGTGAGTCCAAAAGAATGCAGAACACTGTGACAGTTCCCTGCTTCCCCTGTCTCCTTCACTCTGTAATCCAGGCAGTGGGCTGCTGGAGGTACAGGCTCAGATATGGAGGTGGTCTGTGCGAGGCAAGAGGATTTATAGCTCCTGCCAGCTGGACAGGTCCCCATCTGGAGTAGAGTGAACAGTGACTCATACTCCAAGGACTGGAGCCTGTGTGTAGATAAAGGCTGGACTCTCTCACTCAACTACAGATGGCCAGGACTCAGAAGCGACAGGAGGAGGAGGAGCAGTAGGTCCTGCCTGCATTTCAGAGTAATGTAGGGTGAGGACACCTGTAATACCTGGGTGAGCAAGTGTGGCTCACTCCATCTCCAAAAATGTTTAAGTTAATGGTCTGCCATAACAAGTGGAACTTAAAATGGGGAGTAGACAAGATTACAAGTTGAGAAGGCCCTGGCAACTTCAAATGTGTGAGAAGAATACAGTCAACTAGTAAGACCCTACCACCAGATGATGGTGCCTTCAATGCAGTGAGTGCGCTAGTACCACCAGATGATAGAGCCTTTGATGCAGTGAGTGCTCTAGTACCATCATATGATGGTGCCTTCAGTGCAGTGAGTGCTCTAGTACCACCAGATGATAGAGCCTTTGATGCAGTAAGTGCTCTAGTACCATCATATGATGGTGCCTTCAGTGCAGTGAGTGCTCTAACACCACCAGATGACTGAGCCTTCAATGCAGTGAGTGCTCTAGTACCACCAGATGATGGAGCCTTCAGTGCAGTGAGTGCTCTAGTACCACCAGATGATGGAACCTTCAATGCAGTGAGTGCTCTAGTACCACCAGATGATTGAGCCTTTGATGCAGTGAGTGTTCTAGTACCATCATATGATGGTACCTTCAATGCAGTGAGTGCTATATCACCACCAGATGATGGTGCCTTCAATACATTGAGTACTCTAGCACCACCAGATGATGGTGCCTTCAATGCAGTGAGTGCTCTAATGCCCTAAGCTAGCCAGGGCCAGCTAAAAAGCAAATCCCCTTTCTCCACACAGTACCTTCCCATCTCATCTGTGTCACAGGGAACAGAGGAGGTGTTGGGTTGTGAATGAGCTGAAGAACTCCAAAGGGCAAAGCTTGCCTCCTCTGCTGTTGGCAAAGAGACTCTCAAGTAAAACAAGACGTCCTGGGGCAGGGGGAGTGCTATAAAATTGAATGCAAGTTTACTAGAAAAATAACAAAACGGTCTGAAAGTGGATATTTATAAATGTCATCAATGGCAGTCACCTTACCATGCTGTGGAAGGGATATGGAATGGGCAGTGACAAAAAGAATTTGCAGGAAACTGTTAGAAAGCAAAGCTATTAACAGACTTCACATCACTGTCAGTGCCCTGCACGACTGAGTGGAGTCCCACAAGCAGGTTACAGTTGGACTAATCATATCAGGGAATATCACTCAGAGAGAAGAAGGCTCACAGAGTAGGCCATTGAGAATCCTCTCCCTCTTATCTGGAACTATCCTAGGTCAGATGAAAACACCTTCTACTTAGACACATCATAAAATATTAAGTGAAATCGCTAAAGCATGCTACACCATGCAGACATAAGGGCAGAAAACCAGTCATGCATTCTGCCCCCTCCCCTACCCCATGATTTCAGTATAATTTGCTCTTAAAAGACTTGAGACACATTTTTCTGGCTTTCAGCTCTCCAGGTGAGTTGAATAAAAGTGAAAACGTAAAGCTGAGGATGTATAACAACTCCATTTCACCATGTCCTGTAACCGAAGTGTGTGGTATCTTCAGCGATAGGATCTTACCATTAAGTTCTAGTGGGCAACCAAACTAACGTCCTGTAACATTTGGTGGGTCCCCAGCACAGGGCTGACCAACAACTCAAGAGGAACCATCCCATACTTTGCTAGATTTCATGCCATGAAAAGGTCCTATGCTGCTGATAGAGTCTTAACCAGCTGTGAGCCCTACAAGCTACACACAGCCTGGAAAGATATGTCCACAGAAGCAATAGTTAAACAATGTTTTGGAAGTAACAATATATTTTGGGATGGATTTTGAAAGTCTATTCCACAGGTGGAAGTGCATGCCTGGTGTGGTAAATCTGGCCAAGAAATGATGGCTAGGGAGCTCATAGGACCCCCCAAAAATAAGCCTAATATTATTATTTTGCTAAATTATCATCTCTACATTCATAGATTAGTGCAGATCTCAAATCATATCAAAGAAGTTTCTTCGTGCAGTTGGAAACAGATAATGTAGAAACTCACAACTGGCCAAAGTGTAGAGAATTAGTTTTGACATAAACTGGGCATCTGTATCTCCTCCTCTTTCCCAAAGTTCCAACTGAGAAAACATGGTGGAAAGGTTGCAAGTGCAGAAATCATGGGGAACAGGGATGAAACAAAACCATCTGGACAGGACAGGGCCACTGTACTCATGAGCCCACAGGGGCTGCCATTGCCCTCACTAGACCTGAGCAAACTCAAGGCAATAGACATTCCAACATGGAGTCAGGGGGCTCAACAAAAGCTGCTAGAAGAGAGGTAGTCAGTTTTCCTTAAAGCATGGTCCCTGGTAGGTCAATTAGGCTCCAGTGGATCGCTTCAGACGAAGGAGTATATGAACAGCATGAATCGGACTCAGTGGTTTATTTTAAATAATGATAAAGAAAGATCATTGAGTTGGGAGAAGGAGTGCATCTAGAAGAAATTAGGGGGAAGTGGAGGTGTACGATTGAAATACATTGTATGCTTTGTGTGAATTTTTCAAAAAATTAATAAAAATGTTATACATTTCAAGGATTCAAATGTTATACATTATGTGGTGTAAGGGCTGAAACAAAGACCAAGTCCTATGGCTTTTACTACGTAATGGAGTGCTTCTCAACCTATGGCTCACGACTCCTTTGGTCACATATCAGATATCCTGAATATTAGATATCATATTACATTATGATTTATAACAGTAGAAAACTTACAATTATGAGGTAGCAACAAAAATAGTTTTACTGTTGGGGATCACCACAACAAGGAACTGTATTAAAGGGGTACCACCTTAGGAAAGCTGAGGGTCACTGATCTAATAAAAATAAAAGCCTATGACCTATCCACCTGCCAGTTCCCTTCGTATTTTGTTCCTAGTAAAGAGGTCCTACAGCAAAATAACTTTTTTTTAAATCTAGGGTACAAGATGCAATCCCTATTGTACTTTGAAAAACGGATCTCAATTATCTGTCAGTCTGTAAAATTGTTTGCCCAGGCCACCTACAGGAAGCAAAGGCTACCTCATCCTCTTGCCATGTCAAGCCTCAGCCTCCATTCGGTTCCTCTGGTTCTTCACTCTAGTCTCAGGACTGATTTCCGTGGCCGTGGATGACACAGTGTCCTTCTCCACTGTACTGAGTTCCTACGCACAGTCCATTGCTTCCATCTATGTATCCACTGTGCTTACCCAGTGCAGAGTGGCACAAATTGAACCATCTCTATTACTCCAGAGTTGGAGATCTTTGTATCATCGCAAGGAGAATTAAAGTGAGTAAAACTGTCCAAGGGTGGTATGGCTGGATCCTGTGATTGATCCATTTCCAATTTTTTGAGGAACCTTCCACACTAATTCCCATAGTGGCTGTACCAATTCTCAGTCCCACTGGCAATGAATAAGTGTCCACCCATCTGCCTCCCACCCCAGTCTTCCTCAGCATTTGCTGCCACTTGTTGTTTGTTTGTTTGTGTTTGCTTTTGTTTTTTTGTTTTATTTTGTTGGTTTTGATTTTGGTCTTGACTATCCTGACAAGGGTAAGATAAAATCTCAAAGTAATTTTAAATTGTGTTTCTCTGGTGGCTAAGGATGTTGAACTGTTTTTTTAAAATGTTTTTTGGCCATTGGAGTTTCATCTTTTGAAAACTCTGTTTTTCTCCGTGTTCTATTTTTATTTGGGTTATTTTTTTCTTGTTGTTTAGTTTCTTGAATTTGATGCAATTAACACTGAGAATCACAACTAGTCAAAGTGCAAAGGACAAGAGCCTTGGGAGTTCTCAGCCCTAAATTGTATGTTTCAGCCAGAACAATTAAGAAAGAGAAAGAAATAAAATGCATGCCAATAGGAGCAGAGGAACTGACAGCACTTATTTGTAGACAATGCGATTCTAGATATAGGAAACCTATATACTGACTGTTAGAATCCTTAAATAAATTCACAGAATTTGTAAATACAAACTTCTGGATAAATATCACTAACATCTTATGTATCAATTACAACCTTCCTATGAGCAAAACCAGGACAGTGACCTCATTAATAAGAAAACCAATAATACACATAGAAACAAATTTATACTGAAAATCATAAAATGATGATGATGAAACTGAAGACACATACATACATGACTGAAGGGTAGCCGTGCTCCTGGATTGGAAGGAACACTGGTCTTATGGGATCGCTGCTCCCCAATCTGTGAATTAATTCATCATATTAGGTCACCAGCTGATAATCTCTTTTGGACACTAAGCATGGATATTGTCAATGGAGGAGCCACACTCTACCTCAATAGTGAATTGCGATAAATCCTAAGAAGTGAAAATTGTTGAATGGAGCATCCTAGGGAAGTTGGTTGAAGGTGAAGGACACAGATTCCAGTAGAGTCTGCCAGTTAGAGAGCATAGAAGAGGCAATGGTGCACCACTGTGTAAGAAACAGTGGAAATGAGGGAAGAAGATGAGAAAACAGTGTCTGGTAGCACTGGGTGGCAAGAAGATTTTGGCAATGTTAGTGAAGAACAAGGTGAGAAAACCACAGAGTTGTGACAAAAGGGGAACACAGGGTAGGGACAGATGTGTTTCTGGTAGGCAGCTTTAGGAAAGAAGCCATCGGGATGGGTGGACACTGCAGGGTTTGCAGAAACTTCAAAGAGTGAAGTATTAAAACAGGAGGAGGAACCCAGGAGAGGGTGGAGGAAGTGATGTAAACACAGCACTCATTTATGAAATTATTAAAAGTAAATGCCCAAAACCTTGGGTTCCGGAAGAGCATACACAATAAAAGTAGCCATGGGTAACAGAGTGAAGAATCACCATCAGGCAAAGTCAGGCAGATCTCTGTCAGTTCGAAGCCAGTCTGGCCTACATAGTGAGTTCCAGAACATCCAGAACTATGTAGAGAAAGCCTCTCTAAAACAACAATAACAAGACACAAAAATTACCAGCAGCAGAAGAGGAAGGGCCTGGTCTCTAAGTGTGCAGCCCCTAATATGTGGGCCACACCTCGCTGCAGGCCACACACCCAAGAATATTAGAGCAACATAAACTGGGGGCAAGTTAGATGGAAAGAGATGGTGAATATGATGAAAAGATACTCTACAAAGTTCTCAAAGAACTAAATTTTAAATATGCATAGGGATGGACAGATAGTTCAGCAATTAAGAGCACTAGCTGCCCTTCAAAGAACCCACATTAGATTTCCAGCACATGGCAGCTCATGACTCCAGTTCCAGAGGATCTAAAACCCTATTCAGACCTCAGTGGTAACAAACATACATTCCAATGAAACACTCATACGAGGAAAATAAATAATAAAAAATAATAAAAATTTAAAGCAATCGGGCACATGCGCACATGTGTGTTTGAGTGTGTGTGTGTGTGTGTGTGTGTGTGTGTGTGTGTGTGTGTGTAGGCATGACAGATGCAAAAAGAACAACTTTGAGTGTTGTTCCCCAGGTAACAGTAACATTTTGGTGAAACAGGGTCTCTCAGTGGCCTGAAACTCACTGAGCAGGCTGGGCTAGCTATCAGTGATCCACCAAAGTCTTCCTGTCTCCACCTTCCTATACTGAGATTCCAAGTGCAAGCCACCACACGTGGTGTGTCAATGGTGGTTCTGTGAACTGGATTCTGGTCCTCATGCTTGCAAATCAAGCACTTTTCTGACTGACATATCTTTCCAGGACTAACATCTTTCTCTTTTTTTAAGTGAAAATATAATCTATATAATGTATTCGGATCAGGATAAGTGCTAAGAACTTTCACAATTTCTTCGCTATATTGCTATATAGCTTTTAAACATTCATTTGTTTTGTATTTCAAATCATAACACTATGAAATGAAAATTATTTCTGTTCAAGTGAAACTATATTTCAACAATAAAAAGCTTCAGAACATTACAAATATAAAAACTTTTGAATTTCAACAGACCTGCAAATTTGTTACATTAAACACAATTTACTCATTAAATTCAGACTAATTTTTTGGAAATTGTACTCTGTGACTCTAAAATCATGGACTGAGACTTTCAGCTCAAGGCCAGGATGATGACATGTTTGGTCAATTCGATATGGTGACTTGGAGTCATGAAGGAACTGATTCATGTTTTAGAACACAAAGTACAATTTGAGTGTATCTTGGCTGCACTGTTTCCTAACTTAAACAAAAACCAGCCCAAAAAGCAACTGTATTTACCACATACCATATTTCTCTCACCACTTTTACCATCTCAAAGATCTAAAGGAACTAACAGATCACCCGGTGGATCATTTCTTCACTCAAACACACGTTGAGTGCTAGGCAATGAAACAAGATTTACTATTGTTCTCCTTCCTTCTGGACTGTCGTGTGTTTAGCTAGGAATGAAAGTGGAGTATACAGGGCTGGCCCTGCCATGGACTCTGTTGCCTGCTTGTTGACCGCTTTCCCCTGGTTGGGTCCCCTCCCAGGCCACAGAGGAAGAGGATGCATGCTGTCCTGATGAGACTTTGTAAGCGGGGGTCAGTTGATAAGGGAGAAAGCCCCCCCTTTCTGAGAACTAGGGAAGGGGCATAGAGGGGGGAAGAGGGAGGGGAGGTTGGACAGGGTGGGTGGGTGTGGGGGCGAGGGAGGAGGTTATGATTGGAATGTAAAGTGAATAAATTTGAAAAATAAATTTAAGTTAAAAACAATAACAAATAAAGAAGAAAGTAATTCATGCACTATTAGAAACCTGAGAAAAGGGATAATTCCTGCTACAGTGGAAAGCCTACAAAGTTCATACTTAGTATAAAGATTTCAATCAAATGCCAGGAAAATACCCCACCAAAGAACAAAGAAAAACACACCTTCTAAGCAGAGAAATATATGTGACCTGTCCTGCGTGGCTGGACAACAAAGTGCTTCTGAGGAAGAGGAAGGCAAGAGCAATGGGGGAAAGGGTGGATGGCCGATGGCAATAGACTTCCTACCCTGGGGAGTTAACCAAAGCAACAAGGAGACATGTGAAGAAAAGGATGTAATCTCGACACAGCAGATAAAAAATAATCAGTGCTGCTCAGAGAAGGCTTAGGCAAGGGGTGGAGAGTAAAGAATGCCTGTGATGGTTTCTGGTTATCTTAGTGTTCTATTGCTGTAAAGAGAAACCATGGCTGTGGAAACTCTTATAAAGGACAGCATTTAATTGGGGCTGGCTTGCTGTTTCAGAGGTTTAGTCCCTTATCATCGTGGCAGGAAGCATGGTGGCACCTAGGCAGACATGGCGCTGGAGAAGTAGCAGCCAGGCTTGGTTTGAACATTTGAAACCTCAAATCACACCCTAGTGACACACTTTCTGCAACAAGGCCACCCCTACTCCAACGAGGCCACACCTACTCCAACAAGGCCACACCTACTCCAACAAGGCCACACCTACTCCAACAAGGCCACACCTACTCCAACAAGGCCACACCTACTCCAACAAGGCCACACCTACTCCAACGAGGCCACACCTACTCCAACGAGGCCACCCCTACTCCAACGAGGCCACACCTACTCCAACGAGGCCACACCTACTCCAACAAGGCCACACCTACTCCAACGAGGCCACACCTACTCCAACAAGGCCACACCTACTCCAACGAGACCACACCTACTCCAACGAGACCACACCTACTCCAACGAGACCACACCTACTCCAACAAGGCCATACCTACTCCAACAAGGTTTTATCCCCTAATCCTTGTCAAGTAGCACCATTCTCTCATGACCAGGCATTCATGTATATGGCCTGGGAGCCACTCCTGTTCAAAGCAGCACACTCTTGTAGACTTACATGACTTAAGCTTTTTTGGAGACCCTAAGTAGCTGTTGAACATGGAACTGTTCGAAGGGTTATTATTATGCCAACTGTGAAGAAACTAATGCCAGACACCAAAGCAGTACCTGCCTGGAGCTTAGATTTCTTAGTCTATAAAAAATAAATTTGTGTTATTTGTAAACTACCCGGATTATAATACTTTGTTATAGCAACCCAAATATACTAAGAAATACCAGGGAAAGCTGATACAATTAACACGGTCACTCATTAGTGCTATGATTAATTTCAAAATATGGTCCATCTGTGCTTTAATCATTAATTTGAGTATTGGATTGTATTAACATTCATCATATTGGTACTATTGATTTTTGGTGCTTTTATTAATAAAATTGACATCATTGATGTCAGTGAAATCTTACCATAATGCATTCAACAAAGATAATAAAGTAAAATTTTATTTTCTATGTTAATCCTATTAACATCTGTAAAATTCCAAACTCTTTGTTTTTTCTGAATCCATAAAATTGGGCAAAAATGAGAGTATATAGAGAGATATGGATATAGATATGGTTATAGAGGTAACTCAAGTATAGTAAACATATAGAAACATATGTAAACATACATGTAATATACATATATAATTTAGTATTTATTTTCATCAAAAGTTGCCACTCTTAAGAATTCAGTTTCTTTTTATTAATTACTCTTTTTTATAGAATTTTTGAAAATAGATTTTTATACAATATATTCTGATCACAGTTTTCACTCCTCCAAGATCCTCCCCACCTCCCCAATTACCCACCTCCCCAGCCCACCAGCCCAAAATCTATACCTTTTCTCTCCTCTCTCTCTTTCTCTCTCTCTCTCTCTCTCTCTCTCTCTCTCTCTCTCTCTCTCTCTCTCTCTCAGGACTAGTTTGTATCTTTACTTATGGTGGGCTTTAGTTCCATTAGGTAACTTATAGTTTATATCTGCCACAGCATACCTAGTTTTGTTTAGAAACTTGAGCACTTGGCTTCTACAGCAGCAGCATTCTGTCAGATTATACCTAGGAGGACTCTAGAAGAGCTCCCAAATGCTTCTGACGATGAAGGTAGATGCCTTTGTCCACATCACCCTTCGACAGGACTTAGGCAAAACTAGCATTAACCTAGGTTTTTCTTAGCCACCTGCCCAGCAAGTTCTGTGAAATATGCCCTTTGGTGTGGTTTTAGTAGTGTGAGCCTGAAAAAAAAAGTCCTGGTATTATTTTACTTCTCTCTTTGTTCTACAATCCAGTACACGTTCAGGCAATTATACCCTCACAGCCTGGGCAGATGTATATACAAGCCGTCACATAAAATCCCTGTGCATTTACACTGTGTATTTGGATAATGTATACACATAATAAAGCTTTCCATAGATACTTTTTCATCCTGTGTTCTCTCTTCTAAGTGAAATGAAAATCAACGCAAGAGATCACTGCATGCTTCACCCAGATGACATTACTGTCATGTGTACCATACCATAATTCATATATTAATATGTAAAAATGACATTTTTTAATAAAAAGTGTCACTTTAATTTAGAGCTGAAGGAGAAGACATAGGAAAATATTTTCCAATTCATTAGGCCACAGGCCCAAAGAAATAAATCCTTCTGATGAATCCTGTCATCGCACTGTAATTCCAACACTTCAATATTCTGAAATTAACCAGACCCATGCCGCCCTCTACTTCACGATTTCAGCCTAAAATGCTTCCAGAAAGTTCCCCAAGCACTGGCTGTGAAATTACATTGTGCGCTAATGGGAGTCACCAGGCAGGGGGTAAAGAGGGTTTTTGCAACATGTAACTGGTGTCAGATAATCAGTGAGCTCGTGAGTCAGGAAAGCGGCTTGTTTCTTTTCCATGGTCTACACACCGAAACAAACAAGGTGATTTTACAAGCAGAGATGCTGCTGCTGCTGCTGCTGCTGCCGCCACCGCTGCCTCTGCTGCTGCTCCTGCTGCTGAGATGCTGTCTGTAAACAAGTCTGCCGCTTTGATCCTGAGGTCTGTTTTGGTGTCACTTATCCATCATCTTTGGATGGTTCTTCTCCCTCATGCTACTCATGTGCCTGGGGTTTTTTTTAAAGAAGCTGCTGATCGGATCTACAAAGCCAGGAGAAAATGAACTGAGAAATTGGACGCCATTGCTCTTCTCTTTTGATTCCTCAGCCCTTCAGATCACAACCACCTCTGGCAAAAATGCCACGAGAGACTGATAATATTTTCCTTCCAGGCATTGGTCTTTCAAAACTTACCCCCTACTTTAAAAACACAGTCATCCCCCTTAGCCCAATGGGGCTCCCAGAGCTACGAGACCCCAGACAGTGCTCACCACTGCCCTTGAGGGTGTTCCTCCGAACATCTACCCAGAATGGGGCTTGGTAAACACTACACTTATTTGTAGGGCAAGGGCTTCTAAAGAAAATCAAAGCATGTAATTTTCCAAGTCCTCTCGGTAGATTTTTTTTAGAAGAGACATAGCCACACTTACTGAATTGGATTGTATGCTAGTACTTGGAATATACGTGTGAACAAAATAAATAGCCCTGCATTTGAAGAATTCAATGATGGGATAATGTTTAAGAAAAACCTTTAGAAATATCACCACTGTTCCTCAATTCTAAGACAGGGGAAGTATTCTGCTTTTTCACTTTTCCCATTTATTTATCATAGAGTCTTTTAATATTTCATGTCAATAACATCTTCCATACTTTCAATTCTTTCTTTCTGCATAGTCTCTGGTTACTCTAAGTTAAAGCCTCTATTTAGAGGCTGGGATGGTATGATCTATATTAGTCAGGAGTGCTAATTTGTTATGAGTACTCTTTGAATTTTAAGTGTTACAGTGCTAATATTTTAATAATTTAATAATACCAATAATTTACATTGTCCTTTACATATCTGATGCTTTAGTAGCAAACAAAACAATCATCAAATTACCTTGGGGCTGTCTGTCCTAAGTACCTTTTGTGTATGTTCATATTGGAATAGAACAAGTGTGGAAGTAACTGGTATATCTTTTAAAAAAAAAATATATATATATATATATACACACACACACACATACATATGTGATGGAGGTCACAGAGATGTGTTCACATAAGGTTAAGCAAGACCAAAACAGAGTCTCTAAACCCAGGAACCTGGTTCTCACTTTGTGGAAAAGTTAAAGGTTCACATATTCTCTGTTCTTCTGAATTACTAAAAAGGACCCCTTCCCCCACTCTGTTTCTCAAAGCAGTTACATAAGTCTCCCTTTCTTTGTAGGGATCATTGTCCAAGACTCCAGTGGACACCTGGAACTGTAGCTAGACCTGAACAGAAGTGTGCAGCATCTATGATACAGTATAAGTTGTAAATTAGGAGAAGTAAGATTCTAATAGCAATGGCTAATAATAAAATAGAATTGTTACAATAAAGTTACGATGAGAATTATTCAAAACACATGATTCTCTTTTGGTTGTTTTTTTTCTGAGACAGGGTTTCTCTGTGTAGTCTTAGCTGTCCAGAACTCATTTCGAACTCACAGGTATCTGTCTGCTTCTACTTCCCTGAGTCCTGGGAATATAAGTATACGCCACCATGTGCAGCACACACAACTCTCATTACTACAGCTTTTCGTTTAATGTTTTCGTAGCATGGCTGATCTTGGTTAGCAAACTCTAGAAAGTAAAAGTGGCACTGTGGGTGGCTCTTTTTATACAGTAGTTGTCTTACAGAAGGGACCTTTATCACATTTGCTTTACTAATATTCGTCTGTTTGGTATGTAACATAAAGTTCCCATGATTCCTTCTAATCATTGTCTTATTTAGCACTTGTGAGCCTCACACAGGTCATGTGGCTCTGAATTTTCTCTCTTCCCTTAGCTTACTGTATCTAAAGGAACAGAAATTGAAAATAGCAAGGGCCACATAAGAGAGAGGAGAGAGAATAGCTTTGATTAACTTGCATGCATATCTAAGAAAAAATTTAAGCAGCAAACTGTCTCTATCATTTTCTCATTTTGGAAGCTGCTAACCTGCACTCCTGGCATACACAAGTAACTATTTTATTCCTTCTCAAGTCTCTCATGGGGTTGAATACCAGATAGTTTAGTTTTACAATTAAGCTTAGTTGTTTAAGGGTTGAGATACATTTAGGTATAAATAAATGTTTTAAGTTGATAGAGACGAGATATGATAGATATTGATTTACATCCAGAATTTTAGATTTACCAAGGCAGGAAAGATCATATATATATATAATTTCTGATTGTTCTTGGTTCTTCTTGCTGCAGGAAATTTATTATATGTGTGTGTAATAATATAAATGTATATGTAAAAATATTTATTAAGAATTTTAATAAAATATCCACAGTGAATAAAAGCGGAATGAGTACAGAAGAGGGATCTATGGGGTACATGAAAATTTTACAAAGCAATCTTTCCCTTATATTTCCAAAACTTATGGAAAGAAAACTAAAATACTTTACCTGGAATAAGAATTGGAATTAGTGTAAAACTAAACCCTTCTGTACCATGTATCCAATATGTTAAGATATGTGTGATAGACTAGACATGTGAATATAAAGGTGTTGATGGCATATATACACACAACTATAGAGACTATGAAAATTCACAGCGACAGTAACTACAGTACAGTAATGAAATAGTTGAGCTTAAGTGGTCTTCACATTGATTTTATATCAGCATCATTCAAACATAAAAGCTTGTTGAACTTTGTCTACCTCAGAGTTTCAATTTAGAAACATTTTTATCTATCCCCGGCTGCTTCCTGCCTCATTCAAATATCTACAAAACACCTTCTTTTGTCTATGAAAAATATACTCTTTAAGGTTTCGTTTCACAATATATTAGGCAAGTGGCTAACGAGCATGAACTGTACCAGATGAGGAGAAGAACAATCCACATAGCCTGTGGTGTGTTAGTAGGAAGCAATAAGAAACTAGGTGCACCGTACAAGATGGGCACAAATGACCATAGCGTTTGCATGACTCGAGGAGAATACAGAGAGCATTGGACAGCCCAGGAGGCGGTGAGTGCCGCGCTGGATGAAGACCAATTCTGCCAGTGTTAGACAGAACCAGCTGCAACTAAATGCTGCAGTTTCTAGGGTCTTTTGTAGCTATGCTGATGGGGGCCTGCCTTCCAATGGTAAAGGGATGAGGGAGTCAAGGACACCGCAAGAACACCTAGAGAGTAAACTAACCTGGGCCCATGGGGGCTACAGAGACTGAACCACCAAGCAAAGAGCATGCATGGGCTGGACCTTGACCCCCTACAAGTATGTAGCAGATGTGCAGCTTGTTCTTCATGTGAGTCCCATAACAATTAGAGCAAGGGCTGTCTTTGACTCTGTTGCCTGCCTTTTGATACCTTTCACGTAGCTGAACAGCTTTGTCTGGACTAAGTAGAAAAGGATGCACATAGTACTGCTGCCCCTTGATGTACCAGGGTGGATTGGTAACCACAAGGGGCCTCATCTTTCTCTGAGAATAAAGGGTTTGGGAAATGGAGGAGGAGTGAGAGGGTGGGCTCTGATAAGGCTGTAAAGTGAATAAAAAATAATAAAAGTTTAAAAAAGATGTAGAGAAGAGGACTAAATCAAATGCAGGACATGCTCCAGTAATCAAAACAATCTGCCAGTCAAACAAACCAAGACTAGAAATGGTGTGAGTATTCTAAGTTTAGGGCCTGATGAGTAGGATCCAGTAACCAACACAGACGTTCTGGCAGAAGCCACTTTGGAAAGCGATACTGGATTCTGTTTAACTGTGTGGCAAGAGAGCACATCAGGCAGTTGCATAGCCAAGTTCAGAGTCTGAGCCCCTGAGGGGATAAAATGAAGCCACTCACTTTACACTGTCAGGTAGGCAAGGCTGGACACAAGAGTCATAAAGCAAGGCTGCAGTGATTTTCTTATGCAGTCTGAAAACATGTCCTTAAATCCAAGCTTCATGGGACCTCTTGTCCCCTTGGGTTTGTCATAAGTGGACTTTTGCATAGATTTGCTTCCTATTTCTACTACTGTGGTTTTATTATGATGATGATGATGATGATGATGATGATGATGATGATGATGATGTGAGCATGGGGGAGGGGAACCCCAGAGAGAGAGAGACAGAAAGACAGAGAGATAGGGAGAGAGAGGAAGAGAGAAATAAGAGAGGTAAGACCTACTACTCTGTTTTTTTAATCTCTCTGTTCCTTCAGCTGCCAGTCCTGTGACTTGCACCTATAGCTAGCCACATACTACCTTTCACTCAGCACCTCCCTCACATTGGAAATTATAAACTACAAGTAGATGCCAAATGTGACACTGGTGGCTTGTTTCAGGCAACTTTTGCCATTTTTGATGAAAATACTCAGCCAGCTGCTTATAAAGTAAAGAGCTTTATTCAGCTCATATTTTCAGGGGTGGAAGTCTAGATGGAACGGCGCAGGCCGTGGCATGGGAGTTACCTCAAACTCCCCATGTCCATGCTCTCCCAATAACAGCAGTGTGGGATGAACGTCCACTCACAGTGGATCCTCGGGGAACATGTAGCCCATACCCCAACTACATACAGAGCATAAAACTCTCACATATTTCATATGTTTCCTATGATTCTCTACCTCCCTCGTAGTGAAGTTAGAATCCCATGACCAGTTGTGGTGGGTTCACTAGAAGAAGAAATAAGTATCACATTCAGCTCAAGGCAGACTAGGTCTCCTCTGGCCATGTGCTCAAGACAGTGTTACCCCAGAATGGATGCTACCCCACACAGCACACAGTGGATAGTTATGTAAACAAGGATTAAATCTCCCGGTTTGGCTAAGCCACTGAAATTTAGGGAGCGGTGTGTTGTGGCTAGTGGTATTACCGACAGCAGCTCACATGGCAACCTAAAGAATCTCGCTGTCTGAAAAGGAATACGCTGTTTCCAAGTGAGGCTAAAGAAGAATCAATGGACAGAGCGTAGCCTCCCGGAAGGGAAATCTAAATGGCCTGTGTTCCACACTGCACCTTCAAGATGCCATCTCATTTGTCCTCCAACCCTGGTCATTAAACTTACAATAAAAAAGAAAAGAATTAATACATTCTCCCACCTAGTAGAGCATCACGTGAGACAAAGCACTAGGGCTGTGAAGACCACCCCAGCTGGCGAAGCTACTTCCTAGCTTTTTGTACATGGTTTCTTTCATTAGAAGTCAGTCAGCTATTTATTGTTACTGTGACTAAAAAGTCTACAAACAACACATAGCAACACCGAAGAAAATTATTCAGGAGCATTCTTTTTAAGGCCTTCAATGTTGAACTAAAATATATACGCATACTATAATTTGACCATAATTATGCTCTTCCACTGCACCATGGATGGACATTGAATACTTCTGATATAAAATTCAGTTTCATAATTATGTGGTAGGCTACTCTTATTTTAAACATGACTTAATCTTAGGTTGGAACCTAGTGATGGTGAGTTTTCTGTGAGTTTGTGCATTCTCCACAGAGCCATTTTTTTTTTCAAGAGAAGTGAATGGCAAAAAGACAGGACTTACTGGGAGGTTGAAGCCAAAACTTTTGCTTTAGGGTTAACCATATTCTCCTTCCCAACCCCAGTAAGCATCTGAGGTTACATGACTGACATGTGGTGTGATTATGGTTTACTGAGCACAAGACATAAGATGGTTATAAAGTTTGGGCATGAAATCCATGGTATGCCAACACTACACATTTTCCCACACCCATCTGGGGCAAAGTACATCTGTTTCTTCACTTTGTTTGTGGATGGACTTCTTACATGTCAGTGGAATCCCTACTTTGTTACAACCCAAAATACGAAACTATGGCACTCAAAAGGTTCAAGCATTTTCATATTTAAGATCAGCTCATGTCGATAGTCACATTGTTACAGTGGTTGAGTTAGCTTTTCACTTATCAAATTATGTAATACAGTCATCTTTTGTATTTACAGGACTGAGTACAGTCTCCAAAGCAAATTTGTAAGAAACATATTTGCAGAATTGCCAAGTTTAGCAAGATAGAATAATTGGATCAGGTTGAGGGTAGGAAGCAGATCACCAGGAAAACAGCATCAAGACAGTGTTCTAAATGGAGATTATATGTTTAAGGGAGGGGAGCTCTTGGGAGACAAATTTTAAATCTGGCACAAAATGGCAGCGTGGTTTCATTTAGCTAGAAAACTAAAGTTCAAACATCCTTAGGAATTTGTCACAGTAGTAGTAAGGAGTGTATTGATACAGCAGAACCTCCGAATGTACCAAATAAGATATGCAGGACTTCTCATTCCTGATCCCTAAAGAAGACATTAATAAAGATTCCCTGCTTTGTTGATGATGATCTGAGATTCTGGAAAAGACACTTTCATGTTAAGTTGAGATGATGCAATATGAACATAGTCCACCAATACCAAACTCTGCACTTGCTCATCATCTCGCTCACTTGGCACATAAGCAATCAAATACCAAATTGGTACACACACACACATACACACACACACACACACACACACACACACACACACACACAGAAACACACACTCATGCATGTACACACACCTCATACATTCACGCACACATGCACGCACACAGTCTGAAATCTTGAAGAGCCTAGACAGAAGCAAATCTGTGGGTCTTGATTGCCTTCCATATTGCTCTGTGTCTCTCTGAGTATTTTCAATGGAATTACAGTGTTTTATGTCCACTTGGGAGATGGCTTAACTCACGTGGCCTCCCCTTTCTTGACACTGCCAGAAACCCCAGGAAGCAAGTGGAGCCCAACTATGGTCCCTGTCGCCCCTTCTTCACTAACAATAACTCATTTTCTATTGTTACACAAAATACCAGAGGCTGAATTGTCCAAAATAAAGGAAGTTTATTTAATTAACTGTTGTAGAGGCTGAAAGTCAAATTAATTTTAGTTTAGTTTAGGCCCTGAAATGGATCCTGTGGCCTTATAATATTGTGAATGGCATCGTGGTATGTGTAAAAGAATGAGACCGATGATGACACAGGGAGCAGGAGGACATAAGGATGCTAGTTGTGAACGTGAAACACTTACTCTGACTGAAACTACAGAATTCTTCCTGAGAGCATTGGTGCCCAGCAATACAAGCACCTCTTTCATACCTCACTACCTCAGCACTGTACCTCAGCACAGTCATGTTAATGAAGAAGTTTCCACCATTCAAGGCCCAATCTCAGCACACCTCAAGCACCAGGAAGAGCTTTGCATTATGGGGAAACGTTATGACCACACTGGTGACCTTCGCCTGCCTTTAGAATTGTTCTCTTGGCTGAAATTTCTTTCTTTCTAAGCACCAGATGCCACTCTGGAGCCGAAGATACTGGCAAGGACCAGAACTCTTCATGAATTTTAATATGAGGCCATGTTGGGAGCAGTCATTGAGACCACTGGCTACTCTTGCAGAGGACCTAC
The DNA here is from genome assembly GCF_964271855.1 of Acomys minous. NCBI lineage: Eukaryota > Metazoa > Chordata > Mammalia > Rodentia > Muridae > Acomys > Acomys minous. Next base: position 75,120,946 of record NC_140490.1, read on the forward strand.
GTTTGGTTTCCAGCACCCACATGGTGTCTTAGAATCATCTGTAACTTCAGTTCCAGGGGAATTGGCACTCACTTCTGACCTCTATGGGCAACAGAGCCAAGAACATACACACACATGTGGGCAAATAGTGATAAAAATTAAAGCATGAAATCTATTTTTTTAAGGATCCAAAACCATTCAAGTTACCCTCACTACATGTGGATTGTTCTCTCTGACTCTATTCATGGCTCCGACAGGTATAATATCAATTATCATGGCTCTGCCTCACCACACAGGTACACCTGGAAGTACCATAAATTATTACCCAAAAGTGAGGCTGGAAGCTTTGTTGTTGTTGTTGTTGTTGTTGTTGTTGTTGTTGTTGTTTTCACGGATCAGAAACAAAATAGAGAAAGGTTTAAGCCCCACCCCCAATTAGTATTTCCGCCATTTAGGCCACTGAGAAATGTATGGAAGTGAGATACTTTTTATTGAATTAACTACTAGGTATTATTTTTATAAATTAACTCACCGATCATCCCTCCTGAGTGTCTCCACCTAATGAGAGGGGTATTTGTGGGTTATTATAGAAATTGGTTTCCCTCTTTCTTTTGCTTGAATTTGGACATGTGCTTTTTGAACAGGCACTGCCCCAGTTTGAGGGTCTTTCCTCTTGGAGTCTGAGACATAGTGAAAGAAATATAGTAATAATGGGGTGAGAAAGAGAGGAGGAGAGGAAGCAGGGCAAGAGAGAGAGGAAGGGGGAAGAGAGAGAATGCTCCAGCTCTACCTCTTAGATAGTCACCCCAGGGATGATGGCACACATATAAATGTATACAGTGAGTCTTTGGCTTTCGTCCCTCAGCTGAGCACCTAATTGAGTTCACGGGAACCAGCAAGTGACTCCAGCACTCAGAGCAGAAGTGCACATCGTGTCATGATGAGACTTGTTAACTCCTCCTCACTGTAAGTCGTCAAACTCTGGTGCACTTTGGATGTAGAAGTGTAAAATGGAGACCAGAGCATGTCCTGTGATCTCCATCCTGCAAACGCTCAAGATGCATCACTCGCTATAAGTGCCACCCATTGCTCGTTGTGAGAACTTAAAATTAAACGCCTTGCAGGAAGATCTCGTGGATCCTCTAAATAGCATCCCTTACTCCTGTGCTGGGAGTAATTTCAGGGAACTTACTGAGATGGATTGCAGTGGGTCAGGACTAACCCTGAGCTGCTGCTGCTGCTGCTTTTTTTTTTAAATATAGAAGTGACTACTGGGAATAAGTAGAAATTATTTTCAATCTAGCTTCTGACAGAAAGTTGTTCTTTTAAGAGCAAACTCTAGAGTAAAATAACTTCTGTGTTTTTATCTAACACCTAAGTCATCTTCTGTCCCCTGTGGCAATGCATGCAGGCCAACTACTTCCCATAAGCACTTGTTTGCCTCAAATATTTACAGAAATTCTACAAAAGCCTGGGCAGGACTTGGGCTTGGCAATGACTTACACTAATGTTGAACATACCTTCCTGGAAGCACCATGCATCCAGCTAGAGATTTCAAGGAAAAGGACAAATATTTCCCTAAGCAGCTGTTAAAATAGAAGGTTCCACATTACATTCTTCTATTTGCTTTCATGAAGAGTGAGGGACCCATGAAGTACAGCTCAACCGCTAAGGCATGTGCTACTGAACCTGGCAGCCTGAGTTCGAGACCCAAGATCCACACGCTAGAAGGAGAGAAATGACCCCTGCTAGTTGTCTCTGACCTCCATATGCATGTAGCAGATGCATGCATGTGCAGCTCACATGTGGGCACTCACATTTATGTACACACACTAAAATAAACCAATGTCAGAGAAAGAAAGAAAGATCAAACCAACAGCCATGTTTTATATGCCTTTTGTTTGTAGAAAACCTATTTACTCTATTTTGAATGAGCAGCAGCCCCTCCATGATTACAACACGAAGGCCTCTGAATAGCTCCTCTGGCACCAGAAAACTCTTGGATAACTGCTATCTCACTACTCTGCATACCAGGGTTTGATGGCCCAGATATCATTTGAGTCCCTACAGGTAGACAGCTGTTCCCCTCCCCAGCTCCTCTGGCTCCTGGAAACAGAGTGAAATGAAGCTGTTTGCAGCTGCAGGAATCAGCACTGCCATCTGCTTGGCTCCCCAGAAGCTCCCAGCCAAGGACTTTGCATCCAACTGCTGCACAGCGGAGCAGGCAGTTTTCTGTAGGGAATTGCTTTGAAGGTCACCTCTTGTCATCTCCAGAAGGCCATTTGCTGGAAGAAGCACATGGCAGCTCTGACCCTTGGCAATCTATCTCTGCTACTGCTCAGAAACTGCCCAAGAAAATAAATAGTCAGGGAGGCTTTCTTCCTGTGGGTTTCTCTCAAGCACTTCGGCAATGTAGCCATTTATCCCTACACAAAACTCTGCCTGGAAGTTTGCCCACCCCATGTCCTTCTTTTAGGCCAACCATTTGTTTTAGCAGCACACCATTCTCCAGCCCTCAGATATAGTAACCCCACAAATCCAAGTCTTCCATTCTTGATTTTTTTTTTCTGAATCATCATTGCTCACCTCATCTCAGAACTCCCCCAATGAGATTAACCAATAACTCATTCCCATGTCCTTATCCAACAGCATGGCTCCACTTGGACTTCCTTCTTTTCCCAAAACAGCACCTTCAAAAAAGATGCAAGCATATTTCTATCCAGATGATGAGTTAACTCTTATCTTCCTCTCCTAATCACCTGAGGTTTCCAACAATGACCAATAGTCTGGAACCTATTGAACTATTCACAATTCACAACTCAAACCAAATATTACAGTCATGGAGTAAGGACTTTACCAGTCAATTCCCAACACTTCCCAAAAGTCCTCTTGTTCTTGGCTATACATCTATCCTTTTGACTTAAAAAGAAATCTAGATATTTCTTCTGGAGAAATTTCTCCAATGCATTTTTCCTTCTTTATCCCTCTGTTCAAAAACCTCCAATAGTCCCTTATGTTGAAGATAAAAGTCCTCATACTCACACCCAAGACTTCTGCAATATATACCTCCATAGCCTACATATCTGGCCTCACAATCATCCCATGTCTAGTGTTTATAGATATATAGACTACAATTTGGATCTGGAATGTTCTTCAAGGACCACTATGTGAAATGTGCAGCCCTCAACTATTGGAAAGTGGTAGACGTTTTAGCCTCTGCTCCCTTTCATTTACTTCCCAGTCATGAAGTGAGAGCAGCTTGCTCTGAAGTGTATCACTGCCATGATTGCTGCTTCACCACAAGCATAAAAGCTAGGGGGGCAATCATGACTGAAACCCCTAAAACTCTGCCAAAGTAAATGTTTGTGTATAAGGTCATTCCATCCCGTGCTTTTGCATAGTGATGGAGAGCTAACTACCATGCGGGCCATGCTGTTAAATAAGTCCCCCAGGGCAATGTTTACAGGAACCACATTTTGAGTACTACTCTATAGTTCAGAACTTAGAGCATGCCACTCGTACTGTGTCTCAGCCTCTTCCTGCTTCTGACCTAATCGGGCCTTACCTACTCTTTAAAATTGCTAACCTTCATTTTCCTTTTATCTTCTTACACTTGGAACTAGTGTCCTTTCCCTGAGAAAGACTTCCAAGATGGCTCAGTATTTATGCTACATTCACAAATGAACTATTACTTCAATCATTATGTTGACATTTGTCCTCCACCAGGACCTTAGATAAGTTTGGTTGTTTTTATGTATATTGTCTATTTATAATATTTGAATACAATTTACTAGAAATGCCTCTGAAGTTATCTGTAGCAGAACTGTTTAATGAAAAGGATTTTATTTATTTTTTTGATAATTCATACATGAGAGTACTGTATTTACATCATTTCCACCTCTCCCACTCCTCCATCCAGCATTTCAGTGACCCATGCCACTCCCTGTAAAACTCATAACCTTTTCTATAGTTATAATTGATATATAGAGTTAAAATAGATATAGACATAATACACACACACACACACACACACACACACACACACATATATATATCATTACCTTCTCAGGAAAGTCAAAAGGAACAATGAAAGTGCCATAGATTTGTAAGAAAGAGTAGAAAATACAGAGATGTATGGAGCCTTGAGTATATAATATAATACTATAAAGACTAGAAAATGCAGAGATATATGGAGCATTGAGTGTGTGTGTATATATATAGTATAGGAGCACTGAGTATACGATATATTTGTATGTTAGTATATGTGTTAATATATACTGAGTATATGATGGTATATTTGTATATTAGCGCATACTCAGTATATTTCAAAATACATTCTCATTTAGATGGATAGATAGATAAATAGATAATGAGAATTTACTATATAGACTCATATATTTGAGCATTTTGTTCCCAATTAATGGTATTATTTGAGGATATCTGGACTTGGAGCAAGTGTGTCACTGAAGGTGGGCTTTGAGAGTTATAAATCTGTGCCATTTCCAGTTTGTTCTTTCTTCCTAATGTTCCAGGAAACATTGTTACTGCTTAATGCTATGCCTTGCTAGCAAGATGAACACTTATCCTTCTGTAACCACAAGTCTAAATAAAACCATTCTTCTATCTCTTGTGTTGGTCATGTGGTTTTATTACAGCAATATAAAAATAATATGCAAATATGTAACTTGCTGAGTATGTTTAAGGTAGCTTATATGTAGACATGTTTAGGGATGACTATGAATTGGGTAAGATAATCATTTTAAAAATTCATTGTTTTTATAAAATATTTAGGAGTTACTCTAACTAAGCAAGTGAAGGACTTGTTTGAAAAAAATTTTAAAACTCTGAAGAAAGAGATTGAAGATGACATGAGAAGATGGAATGATCTTCCTTGCTCATGGATCGGGAGAATTAACATAGTAAAGATGGCCATCCTACCAAAAGCAATCTACAGATTCAATGCAATCCCTATCAAAATACCTACACAATTTTTTAAAGACATTGAAAGTTTAATTCTGAACTTCATATGGAGAAACAAAAAAACCCAGAGTAGCTAAAACAATCTTGTACAATAGAAGATCCTCCGGAGGAATCTCCATACCTGATCTCAAGCTGTACTATAAAGCAATAGTAAGTAAAACAGCATGATACTGGCACAGCAACAGGCTTGTTGATCAGGGGAATCGAATCGAAGACCCAGATATGAATCCACACACATATGGTCACTTGATTTTCAACAAAGAAGCCAAATCCATTCAATGGAAAAAGGATAGCATCTTCAATAAATGGTGCTGGTCTAACTGGATGTCTATGTGTAAAAAAATGCAACTGGACCCATATTTGTCACCTTGTACAAAATTCAAATCCAAGTGGATTAAAGACCTCAACATAAAACCAGAGACACTAAGTCACTTAGAAGAAAAAGTGGGGAAGATCCTGGAACATATTGGCACAGGAGACAACTTCCTGAACAGAAAACCAACAGCCCAGGCCTTAATGTCAACAATTAATAAATGGGACCTCATGAGGCTGAGAAGCTTCTGTAAGTCAGGAGACACTGTCAAGAGAACAAAGCGACAGCCTACAGACTGGGAAAAGATCTTCACAAACCCTACATCTGACAAAGGTCTAATATCCAAAATATATAAAGAACTCAAGAAATTAAACACCACCAAACCAAATAACCCAATTGAGAAATGGGGCTTGGAAATAAACAGAGAATTCTCAACAGAGGAATATCAAATGGCTGAGAAACACTTAAAGAAATGCTCAACCTACTTAGTCATCAGGGAAATGCAAATGAAAACAACTCTGAGATTCCATCTTACACCCATCAGAATGGCTAAGATCAAAAATTCAAGCGACATCACACGCTGGCGAGGATGTGGGGAGAGAGGAACACTCCTTCATTGCTGGTGGGAATGCAAACTAGTACAGCCACTTTGGAAATCTACCTGGTGCTATCAGAAAAATGGGAATAGGGCTTCCTCAAGACCCAGCTATTCCACTCCTTGGAATATACCCAGAAGATGCTCCAGCACACAACAAGAAAATTTGCTCAACCATGTTCATAGCAGCCTTATTCATAATAGCCAGAACATGGAAACAGCCTAGGTGTCCATCAATAGAAGAATGGATAAAGAAACTGTGGTACATATACACTATGGAATACTATTCAGCTATTAAAAACAAGGAATCCCCAAAATTTGTGGATAAATGGATTGAGCTAGAAATGATCATAATGAGTGAGTTAACTCAGAAGCAGAAAGACTCAAATGTTATATACTCACTTATATCTGCATATTAGCCCAAGGGGCATGTCCCACAAAAGCCTTCACTTACTAGGAAACTGGGACAGAGGGGAGGACATCCTATTGGGACTCTAGATGAGAGAATCATGGGAGAATCCCAAAGTAGAAGGATCCAGAGGGTCCTAGAAACCTACAAGTAGAACATTATAATAGGCAGATTTGGGCCCAGGGGTCCCGCTCAAACTAAGGCACCAGCCAAGGACAATACAGGTGGTAAACGTTAAACCCCTACCCAGATCTAGCCAATGGACAGAACACTCTCCACAGTTGAGTGGAGAGTGGGATATGACTTTCTCATGTACTCTGGTGCCTCAACTTTGACCATGTCCCCTGGAGGGGGAGACCTGGTGGCACTCAGAGGAGGGATAGCAGGTTACCAAGAAGAGATTTGATACCCTATGAGCATATACAGGGGGAGGAGGTCCCCCTCAGTCACAGTCATAGGGGAGGGTAATAAGGGGAAAATGGGAGGGAGGGAAGAATGGGAGGATACAAGGGATGGGATAACCTTTGAACCATTGAGATGTAACAAGAATAAATTACTTTTAAAAATTCATTGTTTTGGTTTTTTGCATGTTTGTTTTTTGTTTCTGTTGCTACAAACAACTAATAGGTCTATGAAATATTAGCTGGAGAACATACTGTTTTCAGGTAGTGTTTGAGCTAAAACATCTGACAAAACCAAATGACTAACTGTATTTCCCTTAACCAAAAGTCAAAATAGTAAAGCTTTTTCCTTACTGTTTATATATGACATTATATCCTAACAAATTAATTCACATCAGTCATGATGCCACTGCTAATATTAACCAGGTGGTTTAGAGACAACATTTATCCTGTGGAAAATACTACTTCTAGCATATGGCATTGCTGGCCAACTCGAGTTAATTTCTGCCCTCCCTTGACATCTCACCACATCTTCCTGATTTCCCTTATGCCCTTTTCTCTTCTCTTTTGCTTGATGACCTCATTTCCCTACACTTTACCCCTAGACCTTTCTCTTGGGCCCTCTTCTTCTCTCACTCCACTTGCTCTGGAAGAATGACTCCTTGTGTCTCTCCGGTACAACTTAAGTGACAAATACATCACCACCCATAATTCTGTTCCATGTATCCCACTTTCATTCATGGCTACACTAGATTTTCTACCTTTCCCAAGCTAACATCTTCAAGTCAAAAGCAGTCCTATTTCCACCTACGCGATGACTGGCGACTGACTCTGAATACTGCTGATAACGAGTACTGCGTTTGCATCGTTTCTTCTTCCCCCCCTCTCCTCTCCAACTCCCTCCTCATGTGGCCTCCTCCACTCCCTATCAAGTGTATAAACTTTTCTTCAGTTATTATTGATGTGTCTAGATGGACAATAGGTATAGATAGATGATAGATAGAACACACACACACACACACATATGAGAAAGAAAGACAGGTAGACAGACAAATGGATGGATCTATGCAGAGTCACCTCCACGTCTAATTGAGATCACTATAAATTCACATAAGTCAAGATGTCCTTGTAAATATCAGATAGGGAGTTTATGGATGACACTTATCTTGCAGAAAATAAGCACTCTGCTTCAGTCTCCATTGTTGCTGCTTGCTGTCAAGTCTCCTTCACATGAGCCCCTCCCGCACTTGATGTTCTTCAGGCACTACAAACTGAATACCTTCTCCTTTCTCCCTCTCCTTTTCATCCGTCCTGGGAAATTCCATAGCCATGGTCATTTTCTCTGGCTAATAGCCCAGAGTAATCATTTATCTTTTTCATTACCACTCTCAATACCAGCCTTCATCTCTTGCAGTTCTGTCTCTAATCGTTCTTCTGCTTTCAAAATACAGATTCATCAGTGTAATTAACACTGGCTGTTTTGAATGGCAAGACTGGAAATTTTAATGGCTTATGGTAAACGGTGCTTGAGATGCATTTAACCAAATCTGATTCAGGCTGTGTAATCTCCTTTAACTGGTAAGTCAGGGTCCATCCTTGCTGCTGCGTAGTCTTGCCCCATCCTCTGTGCTTGCTGATTGAAGGGAGGAAAGTAAGCTGTCTAGTTCTTCACTACCTCAGTCAGAAGCAACAATGGAAGTGGCATACCTTACGTGATTTATTTAGCCACAAGAAAGACCAAAATAAAGAGATATGTGGCCTATGTGATGAGCACTGCATGTATACCGAGAACAGTTCAACTACATTAATCCATTTATAATGACATTCTTATTTCCATTGTAGTTCCATTCTCCCACATACTTCCACTAGAAACATTTATTTATTATTTCTTCTTTGAAAAAAAAATAGATCACAATATGCTGCAACCTATAAAGCTTGGGAATTGACCTGACTAGGCAACAGGGAATGAAGAATTGACAGACAAACATAAAAAAGGTGGACTCAGTGGGGCCATAGGCTTTGGTGAGGATGCACCAACAGCCAGTAATTTCTCAGAAGCCTGGAAACTCAGCTGCTTGTTATACACAGCTGAAGGAGGAGACCTGTTCGCTCATCTCAGTAAGGCGTGTTCAAGCAGCATGAGACCAAAGTCATCTGAGAGGAGGAAGTTGTGGTTGACACTTTATGTACACACTGTCAACATCCATATCAGTCAGACCAGGAAATAGCTTTGCCATCCTCACGTCTCTGACCCTCAGAAGTGCGAGCCTTTGTCATGGGTCTGAGGCACTGGGGTCCCTGATGTGGCCATGCTCATGTCGACAATACATAACATACTCAGGACTTCATGTGCTCGCTACTATCTAGCCCCTCCTCCACCCGTCAGTTGGTCTCCACTATTAACACAAGAAAATGTATATGACTATAAACTGTTTTTCTGACGTCATCTAACACCATACGTACAAACTTTCTGTCAGAAATACCCCTACAGAACACTCCATTCGTTCTCTTTCCTGAGTTAGCAGCAGTGCCTTCCTGGGTTACACAGAAGTGTAATTTAAATGTTCTGACTTTACTTTGAATTGTTATGTTAATGTAAATGTTGAATTTGGAACCGTAAAAAAATATATATAAGTAAACAAACCATTCTTAGAATTCCCTTATCTTAAGAAAACAGGCCCAGGGCTTAGTTTTCTTCTTTGCTCCTTAAATTAAGAATGTGACCACAGTTGGCCATCCTCCCCATCCTATGTACACTGTAACTCTTTCAAAAAGCCGGTAGTGAATGCCGTTGCCTTTTTGAAGACAGGTTCCAGATCCCTAATGAGACTATTAGGGGGAAATTGGACATACTTAATAGCTGATGAATTTCATAGAAGATTTAGAGTATTTCCCTTCTGGTCCAGGCCATGGCCACACTAGCCAGGATTCTGTGCCAGGAATTGCCCCTGGGATCTGTCTTGTATGTAAGGGAAGATGAGGTCTTTGTTGCTGACAGCCTAAGCCACTAGAAGCTAAGAGTATTCAAACACAGAATAAAGAAAGTTCCTTTGGGAAGCTAGGCTGCTTTAGCGATAGGGGAAGGAATTAGTGGGAAGGCAGTGTAGCCTACTTGAAGCAGCCAGGGGTCCAAAGACAGATGAAGAACAAGTGTTCTAAGAAGTCTAGTGAGCTTCTGAGGTGAGGCGACTCTTCGAAGCTGAAGGGACCTCATTTACATATTTTCTGGGATGATAAGTGATTGCATAAACGGTATGTCGCTGACTAATTTTGTGAGACGTTAATTTGGTTTTGTTCTCTGCAGCTCCTCCAGGACATCCGTTCACACACTCCCAAAATCTGGATTCACTTCAGTCAAGGGCTTTGCACAGCATGGAGGAAAACCTGCTATCTTGTTTGAGACATACTTCTTGTCCTTGTTTGTTGTCAAGTTCTCAGAGGAGACTTCAAAAACCCTAGAGGAAAGTGACAAGGATATTACAATCGGAGCAAACGAAGCTGGAAGGAGAAAAACCATCTACACAGTCTTCTGTTTATGACCTCCAAGGGTGCCTTAAAGCAGGTGATGCCAAAGAGCCTCCCCAAACACCCCAGCCCTAGGTATGTTTACTGAGAGCTCAGCTCTAGACTATGTAGAGGTCTCAGAAGCAATCAGTATGTCCTCACAACTGAGAACCTGCCACTTACCCTAGAAGATAACTGTAGTGTGCTGTTTTGTTTTGTTTTTTTTGTTTTGTTTTGTTAACTTGACACAAAGCCAGACATATCCAAGAAGAGAGGAGTTCAATTGAGGAACTGCTGACATAACACAGACTTTTAGTCAAATCTATAAGGAAATTTTTAAATTAATGACTGGCCTCTATATGAGCCCTGAACAAGTAGCCCTAGGCTGTATAAGAAAACAGGCTGAATAAGCAAGCCACGAGGAACACACCATTGCTCCATGCTCCTTGTTTCAGTTCCTGCCTCCAGGTTCCTGTCTTCTATCCCCCTGACAGTAGACTGTAATCTGTAAATCAAATAAACCCTTTCCTCCCCAAGTTTTGATGTTTTATCATAGTGACAGAAAGCAAACTAAAACAGATATTGGCACCAGAAATGGCCTGCTGCTGCTGTGACAAACCTGATAATATTTTCGGAAGGATTATGGAATAAATTTGAAACTTTCGGCTAGAAAAACCTTAACGAGCCATTGTGGAAACATGGAAGAAAATTCTAAGAGCACCAGTACAGACATTGAATGACTGACATGTGTAGTTTCAGAAGCCTTTAAAGACCGTTAGAGCCATCCATGTGATACATTTAAATTAAGAATCTGTGGTTTTAGGTCAGATGAAGAATTGTCTGTGGTTAAAAAGAGAACAACACTACTAACGTGAAACTCTGCTTTACTGGGACAATTGATCCTGTTGGCTGGGCTTAATAGACCAGCTGTGATTAAGAAGAGACTAAAATCTGGGAAGCATTCCCTCAGGGTCAACACACGGAAGCTTGTGGTCCAGAGGGGACCAAGCTTGCATCTCATATAGACACCTGAACTTGATAATGTGTAATAGTCTTTTTCATCATTCTGGTTTTGAACACATGAGCAAGCACTGTGAAAAGCTGGGAGAGGCAGTTGGCGAAGGTGCAACCTCAGGTACATTGCAAAGCCCAGGTCTGAAGGGGTAATGGAGAAAAGTTGAGGCTTGACCTAAAAGAAAGCCTAGGAAAAGCTATTGATGAAGGTACATGTGAGATTTAGTACAGACTCCAGAAAACTGTAATGTCAGAACTGTAGAACGGCCATGAAGAACAGCAGCAGCTGAGGCCATGTGCTTTGGAGCCCAAAGAATCATGAATGGGTCCAAGATGTCCAGTCCTACACATATACACTCTTAAATTTTGGCTTTGTTTTGATTTGATCATGGTTGTGCTATGGTTCTTTCTTCTTGAAATAAGAAATATATAACTTTTTTAAAAAAATAGGTGCTCACAGTTAAGAAAGCAGATTTTTGGATTTGGGGTATTTTAAATGAACAACTTGTAGAGTGTTTGGAATTTTTTAAAAATTGGGGATTTTAAATTATACTATGTTTTACATTATTTTATTACTATTAACATGATGTGTTGGCTACAAACAATAAAAGAAAGTTTAATAGCTATGTGTTTGTATACCAACCTAAACAGGGGATCAATTTGAGCTGGTTGCTTTATTTTTGTTTTTTTCTCAAGTTGCATTTATGATATCCGGTGTCCAAGGCATTTCTCATAGAAACGTCACTGTTTAGATGTGATGGCTAAATCACACTCTCAATCATAAAGGACTACATGCTTTACAACCAGTCTCCCTACAGGGGAAATGGTTGCAATCATCTGAGTCTAGGAAATTAAGTAGACAGCATGAGGCTAACAACTAAATGTTGGAACCTAAATTATAGCTACTTGGCTCTACCTCTATATCTGCCAATAAAGCCAAGTTCTGGTTACTTCATATTTTCTGAATGAGAGTCATTTAGAAGACTGATTCTGGCTGGATAGTCATACTATCTGCTGGTGAGTGAGAGGCACTGTCCATCTTCTTTGATGAGCCATTGTGGAAAAACTGGATGCCAGCAGACTTTTCCTTTCTTGAAAAGAAATCCTGTCAGAATTAGTCACTGCAGAGGAACCCCAGTCAGAGCTGAGTTGGAGAGTTCTGGGTAATGTACAGAAGAGGCAACTCCAATTCCAGAATATATTTCCACCAGAAGCCATTATTAGAAAAAGAAAGATGGCCTTCCCAGCTTTAATTGTTGGTTGGTTGGTAGTCAAATTGGAGGAATTTGCGAGATTCTTAGAATGGATAGAAAGAAAATGCAGACTGATACAGAGAGAATACCTGGATGGAAGCAAGACTTAGAAATCAAATCTATATAAGGAGGTAAAGGATATCCCTAGAATACTATAGATGGTTGAAAACTACAAAATAAAATTGTGCTTTAAAAAGTGCTAAAATAATGTTAAAACCAAGCGCTGAGCTTTCCTTTCTGAGTGAGTAAGAGGGAAAGGCACAGGGTGACTGATTTCCCCCAAATCCATTCAGTGCTTGCTATTTGTGTGACGGTCACCACCAGCCTCAAAACAAAAAATATACTTGAAGTCGATGAACTTGAAAACCAATGTAGTTCAAATTTGAAATACATGAGTACTCTATACATCTGTGTGCATCAGTGCTGTTGTACAGAATTGGGAAGAAAATGGTGACTAAAAGCATGCATCTTTTTGGTCACGCAAAAAGGAGCACTAAAGCTGCTCCAGGAAGAATCTTTGCTGATGTGCCAGTTCTGCTGCCAAAGTCTTGTAAACACAGAATCTTTCCTCATACTGTGGCACCATGAGGATGTGGTGCCCGTCTCAGAATCCAGGTGGCAGCTAGAAGCACACTCCAGCAAGAAGGTTAGGGATGGGAGAAAGGCAAATCACTGCCCTTGAGGCTTCTAGGTCTATGTGTGACATTTCCATCCCAAACATGAGCAACTACCATGTTTTGTTGGAAGGTAGCAGGCTTCATGAGAGGAAGCTGCCCTCTTTCCAACAGACTTGGTGTATAACCAGCATGGTTCGGTTATGGAAAGGATGAAGTAGTTAAAGCCCCAGGCCTTCCCTGACCATCTCACCTAAACAAGGCTCATATGCTCCCTAAATTTCAACACCAACTGGTTACATTATGTGACTTTGGTAATCTCTGCTTCAATCCCATTCGTTCCAATGGAACATGTTAATTTTGGACTGTTTGGCTTAAGGCAGTATTAAACTTTCATATATTATCTATACTTGTATTGTTGTAAAAACAAGACCAAATATTTAAAGCTTTGCCATTCAAATCCCATTTATATGAGACCTAGGACTAGAACTCACAAGGAAGACCACCCACTACTGGAAATGTTTCCCCCACTTTTTAAAGTTTTTACCACTTATTTGCTTGGTTTATTGCCTTAGAGGAGTCTTGCTCACTTGCAAATTATAACTGGACACATTTCAACTTAAGAGGATGCCAATCCTTATATATACTGATCTCCAAGATAACTGTCTTGGATGTAGAATTTGAATCTCTAAGGGCACAAATAGGCCAAATACAGAAAACCTAATCATTCTGTAAGGGGACAGAAAGAGCGAAACTGTGGAAAACCCTTGTCATCCAATGAGATACTATGAAATCATTTCCCATCAAGTTTCAAGCTGTATTTAAGAACTTTAATGAGTCAAGATGCTGGCTTAACTACTGAAAAGGGGCCATTGCTGCCCCTGCTGTGTGCTTTGAATGATTAACTCATTCAACCTTCCTTCAGCCACAGCTCACTGGCACAGATGTCTGAGAGTTCTTGTCTGCTCCACTATTGATTCAGATGAGAACTGTCTATTTAATCATATTTCTATTAGGGAGATATCAGACAATACTTTAGTTAAAAAAACAAAAAAAAATCATTTATATCCAAGCTATCTTTGATTAAGTTTACTTCTTCTACAATGAAAACCTAATTTAAAATCTATAATTTATTATCTTATATCCTCACAGGTATGCAATGTTATTTTTAATTGTTCTATGTTTAGTATAAGACATTCTGTGTCCATGAAGTGCTCAGAATCCTGTGTTGTGGAGGAGTCACCTAACTCCGCTTCAGCTCGAGGATCTGTGTCGCGCCTCGCTTGACCGGCAAGAAAGACGGGACCACCGGTTCTTCTCCTAAGCAGCTTTATTCAGGACTTTCTTCTCTTCGGTGAAATCCCCCCAAGCCACGCCCCTCACACTCATTTATATCACTCAAACAGCCAATCACACCAAGATACGTCTCACGCTCTGATAGGCTTGCGAGCAGCGGGCCTTTTTCAAATAAGGGGTTGTTTAAATCGAGGCGGCTCCGGCTGCATGCCAGGCGCCATGTGGAGGCAGGGGTCCACAAAGCGCTCTGTGGCTCTCCACATATCTGCAGAAGGAACTTGTGCCCTGCCATCTAGTCTAAAGGGGGAGGTTTCCCCCACCTGTCAAACAAGTAGATAGGCCTGATAGCTTTTCACAAGTTCCCAGTTCCCTTGCCACAACCACACTTCAACCCAGGCAAAGAATCACTGTGGTGGATGAAGGCAGCCCCTTGCAATCTGCCGTAACCTGTTTTGCAAAAACATTTTTGTTGTTGTTGGAAGATATTAAAGACTAAAGGAAACGGGGAAAACATCACTCAGCTATGATGGAGAGACAGTCCTGCTCAGATGGCAATTCCCCAAAGATTATCTCTAGCTTTAACATACTTCTGGTAGACTTATTTGTAGACACTCAGAAGCTGATTCTACAATTCACATGGAATTTCTAGAGATCCAGAATACCTGAAGTCATCCAAGAAAAAAAAAAAGGAATTAGGAGAGCTCTCTCTGAACTTTAAAAGGCAGTGACAGAAGTTACGCTGACTTCTACACAGTGGTAGTCAAGACAACGCAGTACTGACATAAGTGGCTAGGAAAAGCTGGGAGACACAACTGAAGTCACCTCAAGAATCCACAGGCCCGTGGTTAACTTACCTCCAGAAAGGATGTTAGCATCATCCAAGAGAAAAAGAATAGAGGTTGTCAACATATGATACAAACACAGGTATGCAATAAAAGCAGAAACAAAAACAAAACCTGTTTCTTCGCATTATCCACAGTACACACAGAAATTATCTTAATATAAAAGATCAAAGACCTAATTGCAAGAATTAAAACACTTAAATGGAAAAAGAGAGGAGAAAATATGTATGGCTTTGAATTTATCAATGTTAAATATGACACAAAGCATGAGCAGCAAAAGGATTGATACATCACAACTTGGTCTTTTCAGGAGCGGATAGGTGGTGGGAGCATCATTTCATCAAGGCAGCACAACAGATTCAGAGCACATCTAAGGCAAATGTTGGTGTACCAACTCCATGAGAGCAAATATATAATGGAATGCCTCCAGCCCTGACCACGAGGCTCCAAAGAGGAGACTGGGGAACCCAAAGGTTGTGGGTTTCCACATATGCATCAAATCTGGATAATAGGATGCAAGTCTCAAAGGCCTGAAGGTCTAATGGAAGATGCCCTACAATTCTTTATGTAATTCATATGGTGATAAAGAAGCTGGAGAGATGGATGATCACATATGGGTACTGACTCTTCTTCCAGATGACCTGGGTTTGATTTCCAACACCACCACTACGGCAGCTCACAACTATCTATGAATCTAGTCCCAGGGAATTTGACACATTGCTATGGTCTCCTCAGGTACCCCCCCCCCACACACACACAGTACATAGATATTCATGTAGAAAAACCCAAACACATAAATAAAATTAATAATAAGAAATTAAAATCCTGATAAAATCATTCTTTCTTCTACTTTGTGTTCATTCAAACTTTTGTAATTTTCAATTGTATATATCATCAGAAAATTTTAAAAGGTGTCAACAAATATTTTAAACACTTCTTTTCAAATGAAGCCATGTTTTAATTGTCAATAGAATTATTAAATTGCTTTTAATTAATAAATTATAAAGTGCGGTGACATGTGAATTCTAAGAGCAGGTCATAAAGGCCCTATGGCCTCCCCTTTGCTGTCTTATAAGCCTGTAGAGCTGCGCCTTGTAACATTGTGAAGAAGCTATGGTTTGTTTCTTGTTTCTTGGTATAAGCATGGAAAGTCTTACTATATATACATCCACAATAAAAGTGTATCCACCATATACTTCCATTCCTGGTTCAAGTAATGTGGTCCATTACCCTAAGGGAAGCTAAATAGCAAGAAACAGGAATGGGCCACAGGAATGAAAGATTTGAAAATGAACCCTGCAGTTGCAGTAAAAGCTTTGGGTGCCGTAGGGCTCTCCCCAACACCTTTCCAACAGTTGAGCTAGGAGCATCAACCCCAAACACTGAACTCCTGACTCATGAGAGAGAGAGAAAGTAAAATTTGTTTCCTGCCCAAAGCCATTAAGTCAGGGTATAAGTCATTACCCCCCAGGAGTTCGTTATCTTTTAATGATAATGGGTGCAAATAACTTAAAATATGAATTTATCACTAAGTTTCATTTAATCTGAACCCAACAATTTTGATTTTTTTTTATTATTGTTGGGAATCAAGTAACTTAAATCTCATTTAGATACATGTTTGCTCCAAGACATTTAACAAGCTCTTTAAAATTATATATGTGGCTGCTCAACTTTTTAAACTTTGGTTAATATTTGACTTAACTATCTTAAAGCTTTGGTCTTGTGAACACATTGGTTTTTTATGTAAGTCTTAAGATTACATCTTTGGGCCAGCTTAACATGGAGAGTTGCTTGCCACTAAGTCTGGCAACAAGTTCAATATTCACGGACCACATGGTAGGAGAGAACCAACTCCTGCATGTTGTCATCTGACCTTCACAAGTGTGTCATGACATGTGCACACACACACACACACACACAGAGAGAGAGAGAGAGAGAGAGAGAGAGAGAGAGAGAGAGAGAGAGAGAGAGAGAGAGAGAGAGAGAGAAATGTAATGGAAACATGTTAAACTACATTTCACCACTGGGTGATACTTTTCTTCATGCTTCCTGTGTTAACCCATCTCATCTTTGGAGTTATATGCACTTAGTCTGCTCTTCGACAGCTTACTACGTAACAATATATATTTGTGTGTTAACTCAAAATAGTGTACAAGTTATCAACTCGTTTTCCTTCCCAGCTGTTCTTAGGAACCCCCGTGCTGTTGTGTCCGAAATCCCCAAGACACAACGCAAAGAAAGAAGGATTTATTTGACTCACAGCTTATACGATCGTAGGCCATCAGAGGGAGTATGATGATCCCTCTTTGCTGAATGGACTTGGAATCACCTAGGAAACACACACACCTTTGAGGCAATTTCAGGACACATTTATGTGCCAAGGATGACCAACCTTCAATATGCGTGGCACCGGCCATGGACAGGGGTCCTAGGCTGAGTCAGTGGGGAATTGCAAAAGCCAGGTGACCATTCACTCTCCTTTCTCTGCCCTTAACCTCCACAGACAGTGATAAAGCCGGATAAGTAAAATCCATCACTATATAATGGAGTCATGCTCACCTGGCTTTCCTTGCAACCCACTGATGTCTTGAAACTGACGTAGCTGTTATGCATATATTTTAATTAATTGCATACTTAGATACTCATCTCTCATTTTACTACTTAATGTACAACACTTTGACTATACATCATTTCTATTTTATTGCCTTTTTCTGTATTTAAAAAAAAAGCCGTCTCCTGCCAGGACTTTGGAGAGGTCATTCAACCAGCTTCTGGCTTTTTTCATATTATTATAGATTAATTATATTTATTCTTTGGCCTTGAGGTTGAAAAAAGTATTTGATATTAAAAGTAATGTGTGCCCCTACTCCTCAACTATAATTAATTCCTAAGATATTTATTTTTCTTTGATTTCAGTGAATTTTATAGTACTATGCCTGCAATGCTTTATTTCTAAGTCTGTTCTTCTGTTTTTATTATATTCTGAGCTTTGAACCCTATTGAAATCTGCAATTGATACCGTCCATCAACTCTGAACACTTCCTTTCACTATTATTTAAAAATGGAAGCCCCCGTCACTGGGAATGCACTGCACCTGCATGGCTACTATGCCCCATATTTCTCTGGTGGTTTGGGTTTCTTTTCTTTCTTTCTTTTTTTCTTTCTTTCTTTCTTTCTTTTATTTTATTTATTTATTTAGTCACTTTACATCCTGGTCATAGCCCTTCCCTTCCTCTCCTTCCAGTCCTACCGTCCCTCCCCCATCTCTCCTACCCTATTCCTCGGAAAAGGGGAGCATCACCTACCCATGCAACCCCACGACCACCTCCGCTCTCCCCAGGTCTGATCTGCACCATTTTTTCTCTCTGTATTCTCTCTCCTATCTTGTTCCTTCTCATCAACCACTCCCTCTGCTTATTTTGTTTCCCCTCCTGAGTGAGATTTAAGCATCCTCACTTGGGTGCTTTTTGTTATTTATCTTCTTTGGGTCTGTGCACTGTAATATGTCTATCCTACATTATATTGCTAAACTCTGCTTATAAGTGAGTACATACCATCTGTGTCTTTCTCAGTCTGGGTTACCTCACTCAGGATAGTTGTTTCTAGTTCCATTAATTTGCCTGTAAATTTCATGATTTCCTTGTTTGTAATGGCTGAGTAGTATTCCATTGTGTAAATGTACCACAGTTTTTTTATCCATTCTTTGGTTGAGGGTCATGTAGTTTGTTTCCAGATTCAGGCTATTATAAATAAAGCTCCTATGAACATAGATGAGCAAATGACCTCGGATTTCTTCTGTTTGACCTTGTATTTTTACCTTCTTTGCTTACCTGCGCCTGAGTTCTTCAGTCTGCCCATATTCCACTGAGCTATGTATTAATACTTTAATTCTCTATTTTGCTAATATTGTTTTGCTATTAGTTGGTTCACTGAGTTCTGACTTGTGTTTGTCTTTAGCGTTAGTTATTCACTAACTTTGCCACCTGCTTCAGAACACATAATAGTCATTATTGAAAAGTCTTAATCAGCCAGGCATGGTGGCACACACCTTTAATCCCAGCACTTGAGAGGCAGAGGCAGGTAGAGCAATGTGAGTTCAAGGCCAGCCTGGTCTACAAAATGAGTCTACAACAGACAAGGCTACACATAGAAACCCTGTCTAGAAAAACAAAACAAAAAAGAAAAAAAAAAGAGTAGTCTTTATCTATTAGTCTCAGCTTCTCAGTTCATCTTGGGCTTAATATTCTTGCTTATATTTTCTTTGAATTTTTACATTCGTTTTTACAACAAAAATATTTATTAACACTCATTTTAATTCAAGTTAAAGGTTACAGATAAAGTAATTAGTTTCATTATGGCATTTTCATACATATGTGTCATTAGGCACTGGCTAGACTATCTTTTCACAGTCACCCAGTGATTGATTTCTATATTTAATACATTATATTGTCATATAGTCATTGATCATAACAGCTTATCAGGGTAATATAAGGTTCCATTTTTTCTTTTTTAATAGAAAATAATTTTTCATATAATATATTCTGATCAATTTCCCTTCCTTCATCTGTTTCCCAATCCTCCCCACTTTCTCTCCTACTCAGCTTCATGCATTCTTTCCCGTTTTCTTCAGAAACCAAACAGATTTTCAAAGAAACAAAATAAAACAAAGAAATAGCACAAGAAACACACATCATAAAAGATAACAAAATTGGAAACCATAATATAAAAAAATATTAGTAAGGTAAAACTATAACAATAATAATGCCCAAAGAAATATGAGAACAAGAATTTCTGAAAATACCACTGGGTTCATTTTGTATAGGCCCCTACCAATGAGCACAGGGTCTTCCTTAAGTGTGATTTATATAATGAGTGAGATTCCATTGGAGGAAAATAATTTTTCCTTGACAATCAGCTGAGAGTTGGAGACGACTTCTTGGTTAGGAATGGGAGTTGCTGTCCCCTTCCTTCTCTCAATGCTGGGACCTGGCAAGCCTGTGCATGCTGCCACAGTCTAGGTGAGTTCATAATTGTGTCAATTCTGTTGTATCTAGGAGACAGTTTCCTTAGTGTTATCTGTCCCCTCCAGTTCTTGCAACCTTTCTGTCTACTCTTCCACATACTCCTGAAGGCAGGGATTTGATAACGATGCCCTTCTTAGGACTGAGTCTTCCAAGGTCTCGGACACGCTGAACATTGTCCAGTTGTGATTCTCAATGTTAGTTCATATCTACTGCAGGAGAAAATTTTTCTGATGATAGATGAACAAGAAATTTATCAATGCATAGAACAGAGTGTCATTAGGATTCATTTTATTGCTATGTTCCTTTAGCAGAACAATACTATTTGGTTTTCTCCTAGACGCATTGGCCTTATAATCTCAAATTTTTGGCCACCAAAGCAGTGTCAGACATAGGTTTCATCTCGTGGAGCGGGCCATAAGTCCAATCAGATATGGTTAGTTACTCCTACAACGTTTGTGCCACTGTTGCACCAGCATATCATGTAGGCAGGTCACCATTGTAGACTGCAGGGTTCGTGGGTTGATGGTTACCTTTCTCTTCTAACAGCATGCAGAGAATCCTTCAGTACCATGAAGAGCAGTCAGTAGGGATGAAGGCTTTAGTTAGACATAAGTTCAATTTCTTCATAGTCAACGAGATTTCTAAGTACTGTCTTAAACAACAGAGTCTCATCAGTTAGTAGAGACTAATGAATAGCCTTGGGAATATCCTGAGTTGTTTGGAGGTTTTCATGGGGCCTCTTTTGCCAAATTGGATGTAAATCATTCCTGGTACTGGAGGTTCCACTTGGTGGCAAAAGATGTCTAGTAGTTGGATTTTTTCTTTCTCCATAATTTGATGAATTATTCTGTCTCATGAACTGTATGGCAACTGCTTTTGTTATGGAAAGTCAACTATTTTAATACAGAGATAAAGCTTTTGAAAGTATAACTTCCCTCCAGAGATGATATTCTTATAATTGTAGGTGTCATGTGGTCTGGTGTCAAACTAATTTGGAATGTTCTATTCATTATGAAAGATTAAGCTTAATCTACTTATTCTAAAGTCTAACATCTGAATTTCTTACCTTCAAGCTTGAGATATTCATTGGTAATCTCAACTCAACGGTGAGCTCCTAAGATTAGTGAAAGGTCTACTCAAATTCTGCCTCCGAATCACTGCTTCTTACTCCAACATTTTAGAGCTTATAGTTTTCACGGATGTTTTAATTTCAGTTCCTATTCAATGAGTATGAGTTTATGATGGCAAATTCTCAAGAGAGACTTGAGCCTTTCTTTTCTGATTCAATTCAGAGGGAAGGTCCCTACTAATATGTGGCTTTCCTCTGTGTATGTATTTATGCCTGTGAATGTATGTGAGTGTGCATGTCTCTGTCTATGAATATATGTGTACGTATATGCCTGTGTTTGTGTGTGTGCATGTGTAGGAGGATGTATTATTCTCAGAATCATATTTTTATTTTTATCTCAATGTAGAACTATTTATCGGCACTGTTTATACACAGCCTAAATCTTTGTATCTTGTCCATAACTTACATAGGCCAGTAATACCTACAGAAGCTTTAGGTCACTGGGCATTGGCAGATATCCCCCAGAAGTAATGTTTCCCTTATTTTTGCAAATCAATGATTGCTGTCCTCTGGAGGAATCTCTTCATTATTTCTAATTATTTCAAGAGGCTATTTAATTAATTTCAGCATTTATATCAGTGTATTAGGTGTGTTGCACCAGGAGGTATATTATTGAACACCTGGTATGTCATGTTGCTTTAAGTTAGTATCTAATCATGCTATCCTTTAATCACACTAAAACCTCATTTCACATTTTCCCACTCTCAGTTACTGAGTCCACGAATTCTTCCTGAGTTAAAAGTGCTGCTGTCAGGGTGAGGAATGTGGTCTTTGCTGTTAGAGAACCCGAATTAAATTATTTGCTTTATTGCCCTTTAAATGCATGACTTTGCATTACTACTTTTAAGGCCTCCATTTCCTCTTTTATAAAATGCGGTATTAATAGGGCATTTCTTGTAGAGTTTAGTAAGACCATGGTGAAGTACAGAGAACAATATTCAACACATTGAATAAGCAATCTGGAGCCAAACATAATAGAGCATAAATCAGCATGAGTTATTATTATAATTACATATTATATTCTTCTGTTATGTAATTATTTGTTGGGTTCTTCTCTTCTACTTAAGGATCAACACATATTTCCACCACTTTCAAAAAATGTATTCTGATTTCTCTATTCAGAAATGATTATTTACATTATAATCCTACAGCGTGTCTAATTCTTTGAAAACTCATCTCAATCTTTTATCTAGTTCCCCCAAGCCTAGAGTACACACATGAGTGTCTTTGTCCCGAGTCTATGAGCTTCTCCACTATAAAGACGACTCACAAATAGCGTAATAAACTTGATATAGCAAGCTCTAAGAGATGCATGCTGGAGTTGATTCACGTTTTCTTCCTTCTGTGATCTAAAGGGTCCGAAGTGCGGTAGATAATATGCACATATATTTGAGTATAAAGAACAAGTTTAAAATGTGGTTTTTTTCTGAAATTCTGCATTGCATATATTATTTCAAGTGACCCTAACCTGAATGAAGCTTTCATAAAATTTTTCATTTCATTTTCATGATAGATATATGGATCTATGAGGGTTTTTTTTTTCTTCAAAATGTGCTAAAGTTCAGGTTTCCTGATATTGAGCCAAGTGAAAACAGAGAGTTCAATCATTTGGTTACAGGAAGGTAGAGAAAGCATGGCACGTTTTAAATCAGAGAAAGGTACATTTGCCACAGTTGAAATAGTTGAGGTGAATTGAGTTAAACGAGATAACAAATTGAAAAAATGTATAACCATGAGTTAGTCAAGGTCCTTCAGAGAGATGAAACAAATGGACAAATATGGTGCCTATGTCAATATAAACATGTTGGAAATGTTTTCTGCAAAATTGATCAGAAGTCAGCTCATTTATCTGTGGGGACAAGCAAGGTAAGACCTTGTGAAGTACTGAAACCAATACACTGCATAGGCAATCTGGAGCCAGACATAAGAGGGCGTAAATCACCATGACTTACTATTTTAATTACCTAGTATATTCCTCCATTGGGTAGTTATTTACTGGGTTCCTTTTTTCCATTTAAGGATCCACACATTTGATGCAGTAGGACACATAGCCAGGCAAAGGGTTTAAGGCCTCCAAGACCATTCCTATCTGTTTAATGTGTTTACTCAGAGCTAAATGAGTTAAAATTTATATCAAAAATATGCCTATACTATCACCTCTAGAAGAGTATTTAACTAAAAACTAGGTCCCACATAAATATAACTATCACAATGAAAAGAAGAGAAGTACTCATGAATAAGTCACCTTCAAATTATGCTACTTTGTGTTCCTATCTGCTGTTTATGCTCTTCTACACATCATATGCCCTCTAAGCTCAGTTCTGTTCGCTGGATTTCAAAACATTTCTCAAGCTTTCTCAGGTAGTAAAACTAACTTTTCCAAATGACCTTGAATCAAAAATTCAAAGCATTCTTTTTTTCTTCTGTCCACCTTTTTTATCCCCCACCCCAACTTTCCTTTGATTTTTTTTTCAAAAAATATAGTTTTACATGGCATCTTGGGATATGGGAGATTTTTTTATCAATTTAAGTGAAGAGTGATGAAATAAAACGGGATGGGTAGAAAGAGAAAGATAAAAGTGCTCACTCTAAGGAGACCTAAGAGGAGATTTAAAAGGCAAAGGAAGATGTGCAGATCTAAAAGTGTCAACAAAGTCCTTCCTGGGATGCACTAGTGTGGGAATACTTTGAAAGAATGAGAACTTCGTGGCTGCAGAGCAGCCTTGCAGAGAGCGGATCCTTCTCACTGTGTGGAAAGAGCGGTACTGGGGAGTCTGCAAAGAAAACCTGGCATTTCTCAGAGAACGATCTCTCACACTTGGGTTAGGCATTAACCACTAGTTAGCATCTTGTCATTGGTACTCCACTGGTGAGATTTTCGTCAGCTCTCCTGAACACATAACCCCTACAAATTCAGTGTCTCCACTTTCATAGTAGCGTGAAGAGCCATAAGAAGGCTCTGTCAAATTTCCTTGAATTTTAATATTTTCTATGTTTCCCAGAAAGACTTTACACACAGAAACGATATGGTTTGTTATTAATAAGATACAGGCACACTACCTTTGAAATTAATCTTGTTCTTTAAATAATTAATTGAAATAAAGTCTGCTATGCTCCATGGTCTTGAGCACAGCTTCAGAAGCTGTAAGCAGATCTCAATTTACTCGAGCTGTCTGAATATCGTTCGCAGTGTTCTACACAAAGCAGTGGTATAATTTGTGTCTGAAGCTTCCTACTGGTAGGGAGCTCAGTCAAAAGCCCTCCTAAACTGTAAACTCTGCCTGCAACTCCCTCTCTTATGTTGTTCTGTAATCTGTCTTCCTGGGTACCCACTGGCACTCTTTCTACTGTTCAAGTCCAATTACAACCAGCCTAGGACGTTTGGATCCTAACACTCCAATTACATGATGGAGAATCTCACCCCACTCCTCATATTTAATTTGGAATTATCTTTTCTTCAGTTATGTTTCATTATTACTCAGTGTAATGTGCATTTGGCTTTTTAATTCCTTTCTCTTAACAGATTTTGGAACTAGCCAATTCTATATATGATCTGACCAGCAGACGATGGTAGGAAACTCTTTTGATTGCTCCTATTATTTCATTATCATATCTTTGTAACTTTTCAGTTTATTAAAACTCAGCCGTCATTTTATCACATTCCGCTATGCTGCACCACTTCCAACTGTATTTGGGCAGTAGGGTTTTTGGACCAAAGTGTAGGATCTTATGTTAATCCCTGTTAGCTTCTATCTTTTTAGAGATTCATCCCATTGCTACAGACTGACAAGATTTTTTTTGTTGTTTCAATTCTGGTTCTGACATACAATGTGTTCGTTCCCTTGCCAGGCTTCATGCCATCTACATATTTGATAAGCATGCCTTCTGTGGCTTCATACAATTCAATCTATAGGATTATACAGTCATAATTACATCTTTTGAGAACTTTCCAACCTTCTAAAGTTATATTTCCTTTCAAAACTTCATGTTATGGAGTAAGGACCACTTTTCACTCAACTTTTAAAAGTTCTGCTTTCTAAACTTTGTGGTATATCACTTCTTTCTTTGACTAACACAAATTCTCCAATGAGGGTTTCGTTTCATATTTTCAAGTGTCATTCATTTCATTAATCCACAAACTCATTCACAATCATCTTAGCATACACTTGTTTGCATTAAAATTTTTATTTAAAATAGTATCCACTATCCAATTCGGTTGCAACACATTATCATAAATTCAGAGGCTTAAGATACTATAAATTTACCATCTCAGAAAGTCAGAAGTTCAAATAGGTCCCAATGGGATAAAATAAAAATTAAGCAAATGAATGAAGGAACGAACGAATGTGTTGATGAGGCTGAATTCCTTCAAGAGCTACAGTGGGACCCATACCTCTATCTTCCCCAGTTTCTAATACAGCCTGTGTTCCTTGCGTTGTGGTCTCCTCTTCCATTGTTAAAGCCAGAGGCATAGCATCTTGAAGTTGTTCTATCTGAATCTGACTTCCTCCCCTGTGTCCTGTTCTACTATAAAAGGCATGAAATTTCATAAGGCTTACCTTTTGAGGAGGCCTACATACTTCCACCAATGAATTTCTAACCAACTACACTATTTCGTAGTTGAATAAAACATCTATCTAAAATAAAGCATCTACTTAAAATGTCTAAGAAAAGGACATATGAGCAAAATAGAAGACATATGTCTAAAAGCAAGCTATTGGAAGCTTGTAAAGATGGTGGGTTAAATTAAAAATGTGCTATTTTAAAATCTTATTTACTACTAAAGTGAAACTAGTTTGGATTTGTTGTGGTCACATGAAAGATAGGATTATGAAATGAAATTGTGATTATCCACCAGATGGATATTCAGATGCCTTTGTAATTCCTAAGGTATGATGTCACCTTAAAAATGAATGAGTCTTGGTTTTAGATAACACAGAATGTCAGTTTGTCAAATACAGCAGAGTATCTGTCTATACATTCATAGAGATGTGTTCTAGAGGAATCACACCACTAGTGGTGATAATTCTGCTCAAAGAGTCATGGACCAGCTAGCAAAAACCTCAGTGCCATGTGTGAGAAACCTCCTCTGAAGTTGTTGTCAAGAAAGCCCAAGAGACCCCCCAAAATTGGAGGCTATTGTTGTCCTTGGTTGCCTTCCAGAATTTGAAAGGAGACACAATGCGCTTTGGACACGAGACTTAGAAGAACCCAGAAGGAACAGGCTTGGAAGCCTCTCCCCTGAGGAGTGGCCTGGTTGCTTAAATGAACTGTACCCATCAGGGGCATTTATTAAATACTTGCTCCCTAGTTGGCGGTGCTGTTTGAGACCACTTAGGAGGTTTGTCAGGGGAGTATGCCACTGGAGATAGGCTTTAAAAGTTCAAAGACACCATGTCTGCCTGTCGCTACACTTCCTCACCAAGATGGTAACAAGACTTAGTCCTTTGGATCATTCAACAGGAGGGAATTCTTGCTTGGTAGTGTGAGCCTAGCCAACTACCTATGGCCGAAGAGGTCATAGACCCAAAGAAAGGACCATCTACTGTTCAAATCCTATACCAATATGATTTTTTATTTTTGGAATACCTATCTTTATAGTTACAGACAAATGTAATTTTCACTTCTTATCAAAGAAACTTCCTTTGCCAACAGATGGAAACAATT
The DNA here is from genome assembly GCF_964271855.1 of Acomys minous. NCBI lineage: Eukaryota > Metazoa > Chordata > Mammalia > Rodentia > Muridae > Acomys > Acomys minous. Next base: position 75,147,966 of record NC_140490.1, read on the forward strand.
GCAGAGATCCACAACTGTTGAAAACAATAGGGGACTTTGGGGTGCCCAAGTTCAACCGATACATCTCCTAACAGCCCCTACACTGAAGGCTCAAGAAAACGTTACAGAAGAGAGGATGGTTATAAGAGCCAGAGGCCCACTATGCTGGCAGACAGATTGTCTCCCGTAGACATGAAGAGGGAAATGCACCCGTAATTCTCAAAATATTGTTACTTAAACAAGACTAACACAACAACAATATCAGTAGATGTGCCAGTGGGCAGGGAAAACTCCCCTTGACCCAACGGCTGCTGAAAGGAGAAGAATCAGTTACATCCATGATGGAGTTCGCATGTTCACAGCCACAGGCACAGGCACATGCACATTTGAGCACGTGCACTTAAATGGACTCCACAGAATGAGTGTATAGACATAGATACAGTATATAGATATTGATATAAATAATTTTTGAGGAAAGAGAGGAGTTTAAGCAGGAGATATGTATATATATTTCATGTATGAAACTCTCAAGAAAAATATAACCATTTAAAACTTTGGTGCTATACAGTTTTCTAACGACTTGAGGATGTTCACCATTTCTTGAAGTGTTTCTCAGCCATTTGTGTTTCCTCTTTCGAGAACTCTCTGTTCAGATCTGTACTCCATTTTTAAAATGTGTTATTTGTTTTCTTGATGTCCAGTTTTTAAAGTTCCTTATATATTAAATATTTCAATAATGGATGTAGTTTGTAAAAATATTTTTCCATTCTAAAGCCTGCCTCAAATGATGTTGAAATTTGACATACAGAAGTTTTTTTGGTTTTATAAGGTCCCATTTTTAATTGGTCTTAGTGCCTGCCTGTGCTAATGGTGGTCTGTTCAGAAAATCATTTCCTGTGCTAATGAGTTTCAAACTTTCTGGACTTCGTCTGGCCTTCTGATCCACTTGAACTTGAGTTTTATGTAGTGTGGTAAATATGGGTCTATTTGCATTCTTCTGCATGCAGCCATCCAGTTTGACCAGCACCAGTTGTTGAAGATGCTTTACCCACTGTGCTTTTCTGGCTTCTTTATGAAAAAAAATCACATGTCCATAGATATATGGACTTACGTTTGGGCCTTCAGTTTGATTTCATTGATCAAAGTGTCTGTTTTATGCCAATACTATGCTGTTTTGTTTTCATGTTTGTTTGTTTTTTTACTATAGCTCTGTAGTGCATCTTAACATCATGGATAGTTATACCTCCAGCAGTTGTTTTGTAAGTCAGGATTATCTTTTGCTATCCTATGCTTTTTCAAAATATATTTTATTAATTTATTCATATTACACCTCAATTGTTATCCCGTCCCTTGTATCCTCCCATTCCTCCCTGCCTCCCATTTCCCCTTACTCCCCTCCCCTATGTCTGTGACTGAGGGGGACCTCCCCCCCTGTATATGCTCATAGGGTATCAAGTCTCTTCTTGGTAGCCTGCTATCCTTCCTTTGAGTGCCACCAGGTCTCCACATCCAGGGGACATAGTCAAATATGGGGCTCCAGAGTTCATGTGAAAGTCAGACCCCACTCTTCACTCAACTGTGGAGAATGTCTTGTCTATTGGCTAGATCTGGGTAGGAGTTCGAAGTTTACTGCCCGTATTGTCCTTGGCTGGTGCCATAGTTTGAGCAGGACTCCTGGGCCCAGATCTGCTTTTTTAAATTTGCGTTTCTAAATGAAGCTGAATAAAATTGCCCTTCTAATTTATGTGAAGAATTGTTGGAATTTTGATGAGTATTATATTGAATCTGTAGCTTGCCTTTGGTAGGATAATCATTTTTAATATATTAATCCTCCTGATCCATGAGCATGGGAGATCTTTCCATCTTCTGATATCTCCTTCTATTTTCATATTCAACATCTTAATTTTTATTATACAATCTACTTATTTTCTAATTAAAGAAAGCAAGAAAAGGTACAGATTTGGATAGGTGAGGGACTGGGGAGGATCTGAAATAACCTGGGGGGTGGGAAACTGTAATCAGAATATGTTGTATGAAAAAAGCTATTTTCAAAAAAACCCGGTTGGTGGTAGAATATGAAATATATGAACAAGCTATAGTGTTTGTAACATCTATGAGATAGATCCAAGTTCTATTTCTATTTATAAAAAATAAAATTCCCCAGATCATTTGTTTGATTTTTACCAAAATTCCCTTTGTTGTTGTTACATCTACATTGTGTGCATTTCAGGTTAAATCATTAACTTACTCAGCCCAGTCCTTAGGGGCTTATCTATAAATCCACCTCCTTCAGCAGTTTGCACTGAAGCTGAAAGAAGACAGCGCTGCTCCTACCTCAGGTTTGGCTCACTCTCTGAGTTTAGGGAATCCTTTTTCTCTCAGCCCTGGGCGGCTAATCTGTAAACTGTATCTCCAAGGTCGAAGAAATAGTACAGTGTTTCAGGGCAATTGTTTACAGTGCTGTAGAACCCTTTGTTCTTGGAGGCTCCACTAGCACTGTCACGGCACATCAGAATGCATGAGGGACAGACATGGGGAAGGTAGGCATCCAGCCACTGACCGCACAATGTAAACAACAGCAACAGGGGTCTGACTTTGTAGATGATTGTAAGTGTTTATTAGAAATCTCAAATATGTCTGTCAGCTTTACTGGGCCAGAAGGCTGAAGATGATGCTCCAACATTATAGAGAGTTTTGGGTGACTATTCAGGTAGCAAACTCTCTCTCATTTGGGAAGCTGCTAACTTGCACTCCCTGTAAACTCGGGTAATTAATTTTATTCCTTCTCAAGTCTCTGATAAGGTTGAAGACCAGATAGTTTAGTTTTACAATTGAGCTTTGTTGTTTAGGGGTTAAGATGCTTTTAGGTCTAGATAGATGTTTTAAGTTGATAATGATGAGATATGATAGATATTGATTTACATTCGGAATTTTAGACTCACCAAGATAGGAAAGATGTTTTCTTCAAGTCCGACAAATACAAATAGCCAAAACGTTATGAATATAACATACCTATATTTCATGATTGTTTTGTGGTTCTTCTTGCTGTAGGTAGTTTATTGGATATATGTATAATAATATAAATGTATATGTAAAAATATTTAATTAAAAATTGAAAAAAGCAGAAGAAATCTCTAATCTCTAAGCCTTATACTCAATTTTACTAAAAGCATCTATTAAAAGATCCCAAACAGGCTAGGTATGATGGTGCACACTTGCAACTCTAGAACTCAGGGGAAGAGTGAGAAGGAGTACAGCCAGCTTGAATTACATAATTAGGCTGTATATAAAAATTGGACATAGCAGAAAAATAAAGAAAAGAGGTCACAATACATAATTGTCATTCTCTCTTATACTATATGTCTTTCTGACAATAATGTAATCAACATATAGTCTCAAATGATATCCAGAGAAGAAAACCAAAATCCACACTATTCAGACTACACAAACAACCCTGAATAAATAAGAATCAGCTTCACACAACACAGCATTACTTTGCAAGTCCTGAAACAAAGACCCGTGAATCTTGGCCATCAGAGAAAAATTGAATAAGAAATGGGGGAGGTGAAACCTTGTGAAGAGTGCAAAGAAACAAGAAAGAAATCCCCAATAGAACTCTATGATGCTACCAATAAGACCCACTAATGGAGACAGTGATAGCTGGGGAGAACAGTTTAAGGTGCGAAGGTTTAATTCCTCTAGTATTTACCAACCACTATAGAGAAGCCTGGTGTGCTTTGTCTTTACCTAATGACCATTTTATATTAGCACACTTTTGTTCCATCAAAGTGTGTGTTAAAATATTCTGGTGAGTTCTGTTTCTCTAAAGTAATAAGATGTTCAACACATTTAAGCCAAAGTCGTAATAATCTTGTTCTATCATTTACTTTAAAATTAGAATGAAACAAAATTTGAATAAATATGAATGGCTTTCTATATACTATTAAAACATATGATAGCATTATAATTATCAAAACAATATCCTAAAATTATAATTATCAAGACATCTTAAAAACACACAAAAAATAAATTATCCAGAATCATCTATAAATAGATATAGAGAGACAAAACAAACTGCTCTTTGGGAAATAATTTATTTACAGCTGACACATAGTCAATTCTAGGCATGTTAAAAGAAAACAGTAAAACCACAGAAAGAAAGAAAGAAAGAAAGAAAAGAAAGAAAGAAAGAAACTTGGAAGAAAACATCAGTGTGTCTTTCATGAATGTACAAAGTAAAATTAAATTAACTCTCATTACATAAAAATAACATAACACATTACAAATCACATACACAACTGGGAAGAACACCTGCAGCAGATGTAATAGTAATGACCACGAAGTGTATTCAGTGACATTTACTTATTCTTCCACATATTCACTGTCTGTCCATTTTTTTCACTCAATAATATTGACTAAACAACTATTCTGGGCCAGACCAGAACACAGTAATCAACAGAACAAAGTTACTCCCTGCATGCTTACACTCAAAAGGTACCAACGAATCAATCGATCAATCAATTAATCAATCAGGCAACCTGAAAGGATCACTATGCAAGTTCAAGATAGTTCTGCATACAGAAATGATGCTGGGCCACAAAAGAGAAGTAGTATAGGTTGGGGATTATTGTATACCAGGTGATCAGAGAGGCTTTGATGCCATAATTTAGAAGCATCATACAGGAAATGTAAAAAAGTGCTGGGCAGATGTCAGCATGAAAGCTTCCAACAGCATAAAAACTGGAAGAAAATGAGTCATGCTTGAGGTGGAAGTTGCCTCTCATGTCTAGTGATAGAGCTTAGTATCAAAGAAGGCAGAAGGGAAAAGTAGGTGCCTCATGCAGGATTGTGGCTGACCTAAGGCTTCAAAGAAAATTAAAAGAACTATGGGGTTTCTGGGAAGTTGTTTTGTTTGTTTGGGTTTTGTTTTGGTGGTGTCTGCTTGGTTTTGTTGTTGTTGTTGTTGTTGTTGTTGTTGTTGTTGTTGTTGTTAGCAAAGTAGGAAACCTTTGGAAAGATTTAAATGGCAAAATGACTTCTCTTGTTTAATATATATTTGTTGACTGACTTTGTACTGATCACTCTCCTGAGGTCTGATGGTACAACTATAAGTAAATTCTGACCCTTGCAATGTTATGACTTATAAGGAATGGCAGTTAGTCAACAAATAGGTAAGAAGAATATCTGTGCTACTTAACATCAATACATACTACAGAAAATGTAAAGCTGGCTAGGACAAGGACAATTCAGGAACAGTTTCAGAGTAATGACATGTCAGAATGCTATTAAAATAGCTTTCTAAAATAGTTCAGGCAAGAAGAGTTTTCAAAATTAAGATATATCAGAGCAAATAGGAGGTTTTCATGTTTGTTTGGTTGTTTGGTTGGTTGGTTGGTTGGTTGGTTGGTTTTTCGAGACAAGGTGTCTCTGTGTAGCCTTGGCTGTCCTGGACTTGCTTTGTAGACCAGGCTGGCCTCATACTCACAGAGATCCACCTGCCTCTGCCTCCCGAGTGCTGAGACTAAAGGGGTGCACCACCATGGCCGGCCTTCATGCATTCTTTACATGAAGCCTTAAGAATGTTTGACTGGCTGGTCTGAAGTATCTAGGCTCTAGACATAAATAAAAGCAGGAGAGCAAGCACTGAAATATGAGTCATCCATGGAAATGAGAAGACCATTATCAATGGCGCATTTGATCACTTGGAACACCATGGGGTACCAAATCTGATACCCAATGCATGACTTCCTATGCCATTTTTAATCACTAGACTTTATTTTTCTCATATTAGACAGAAATGGTTAAAAATAAAACAGTTGTCAACATGAGAGATTTCTTGTAGATTATTGTTGACCATGTTGGATGAAATTGGGAGTCGAACAGCATCATCAGTGCTATCAGTCCCAGGGAGGCCTGCTTGCACACATATTCTTCTAGTTTATTCATAATTAACCTGTAAGGCAATTCTGTAGCTGGAGCTTAGAAAGGTTTTTTTGATTTTGTGCTTGTTTTGGTTGGTTTTAGTTTGGTTTGGTTTGGTTTTGCTTTTTTGAGGCAGAGTTTCTCTGGGTAGCCTTTAAAGTCCTGGACTCACTTTGTAGACCAGGGTGGCTTCAAACTCACAAAGATCTGCCTGCCTCTGCCTCCCTGAGTGTTAGGATTACACCAGGCCTGACTTAGAAGGGTTTTGACCTATGCCTGTTTAGGAGTTCTGTGTTTTCATTTTTAAATGTTCATATAAAATAATCACATTGTTCTTTGTTCCTACTAGGTGATGAATATGATTCTACGTGCTACATGAGAAAGGATTTAGAGGCCATGAAAGGAAGGTTAAGAGGGAAGCAGGGATGGAAGGAGGCAAGGAAAGGAGAAAGGGATAAAAAGCAAGGAGAAAACATGGTTAAGATGAGAAAGAGGCAAAAGCAGGTGCTCAGGAATTACCCAAAGGTCAAGTGGAAGACTCACCAGACTTTCCATCACTCCAAACACACAGAAAGAATTTCCAAGAATCCTTTGGGTCTTTGTGATTGAGTGTGGTTGCGATGGTGCTCTCAGTCTCACTGTCTCACTTAAAACAAGCTCTTGGAAACTTCACCAGAAGAGAAAGTTATATGATCATTGATGTACATTATAGATGTTTAAGTTAGAAGGACACCAGCTTCCTATCATGATGACCACGGTGTACAAGAAATAGCTGAATGTCTGAATAAAATGGTTTCAAAGCTTAACCCATATAATGACATTAAGGGGTGCAGACATTGGAGGGTGATTTGAGGACTTTAAGAGAGACAGTTGCTCTCCGTTTGTTGGAGAAGACTCTTAACCCTTCTGAAAGGAATTTCTTTGTTGAGGAGAAAGGATAATAAGTTTTTGTCAAACAACCCATCTGACCCTAACTTTCCTTGCCCATACAGCAGAGAAAATTCTTGCCTTGCTATCGGGGCTAGTTGTATTTTGTTGTTGTTCGTCTGTTTTTGTTTTTGTTTTATATTTAATGGAAAATTGCAAGTCTCTTCATTGTAATGTTAGTTCTTATAGCTTGACTTCTTTGAAACAGTTTTTACTTTTATCTCTTTTTTCTTTGTGTTTGCCCCCTTTTTGCCCTAGCCTCAGAGGACTCTGTTTCCTACCTACTGACATCTGTCACTTTAGTGAGCTACTCAGGCATTCCATCACAGAGGTTCCTCTGTTGATGATGTCATTAGTTTTATGGAGATCCTGACCAATCTCCCTTATTTCAAGCACGTGTCCAGGAAATTATAGAGACCAACATTTCTTCAAACGAACTCCAACTAACAGGCAGAAGGGACAAGATGGACAGCTGTTTCCACTTTTTCAGAGCAGAAATCCACACCCCATGTTCCCTAAGCCACCTTCAGGAAGGACCAGAATCCACTTCTCCTCTACCTGAGCATCAACCACTGAGAAATGCGTGTCTAGTTTTGCATGTTTTCTTTAGTTTTCTCTGTCTCCTACCTTCCCTTCTTTCCTCTTAGTCTTTCTTCCCTAATTTCCTTAAATCTTCAGTATATTAATAACCTTACTAGTTTATACATCACTCTACCTCATGTGACAAAAAAAAAAAAACCTCCAAGAAGCTGTCATTATGCTTTTTTTCTTTAATCATGAAACTGTGACATAACACCAGGTACACATATTTGAATTGCTGAGTAATGTAATCTACTAAATTAAAAAGTAATAGGGCTGACAGAAAAAAAAAATAGAAAAATCACCTGGAAATCTTTATAATTGTTTAGCAGTATATTTGTTTAAAATACGTTGGTCTGGTCTGATGGGTCTTATTGAAAACTGTGAACCCTATAGAAAAAAATGATCACCTTAGTTTTTGCACATAATTTTTGCATTTTGTTACATTTTTTCATGATTTTTCTTCCTTTGGATTGTTACTATTTTCATTTGTATAGTATGGCCCTAAACTCAAGTGTTTAGATAATATATGGCACACACTAAATATATACATAGGTCGTAGACACATAATCAAAAGTTGTTCCTCAATCTTCACGTTGGTGCTGTGTCATTTGCCCTAGTCCATACACATATGCACAAAAAATAGATAAATTTAAAAAAATAAAGTTAAAAGAAACATGATCAGCATTTTACAGTGTAGAACACAGATATCTTTAAAATATGTTAATTTCTTCAATAAATGTGAACTATTTCTAAGAGACAAGGTAGCTTAAAACTACAATTCTGCATCAGTATGATGGGCCAGTGGATAGAGTAGCTTTCTACCAATGCTAATGGCTTGTGTTTGACCCCTAGAATCTATATAGTGAAAAAATAGAATAGACTTCCCCAAATTGTCCTCTAACCTCAGTATCTGCACACACAAACTAAAAATAAATTAATGTAAATTATATCCTGAATTTCTGCTCTTAACCAAAAGACTTCTGCCATATTTTCATCTATTAACATATTTAAATTACCAGTGTCTGATGGGTTGGTAACCATGGTAAAGTTAGTGAAGGATTTTTAACCAACGGAACCATCAGGAGCCCAGGATAGTCTCTCCAATACAGCAACTATCCAGGAGCAGAGTTCCCATGTCTGAATTTGTGTTTTCTCTCACAAACAAGCAAAGCAATACCTCAGAAGACTGAGAAGTCATTTGCTCAACTGCTGTTGCCTTTGTTTGTCTTTAAGACCATGGCCATGTGACAGATGGTGACCTTCTGCTTCTGCACAGCCACTGAAAGCAAAGGATGATAGGAAAAGTTAGATAGCAGCCCTGCTGGGTCACCAAAACAACGAGCTAACCAGTTTATCAAGACCTAAAGAGCAAGCCAAGCCTGGCCCAGACGGTGGTATTTCAATGTTAGAATTGTGAGATTTTATGGCACATCTTTAAAAGATAAAATGGATTACTGTGTCCTTGGCGACTTACTTGGCTAAAGATTAAGGACCCTTGGAACAATTGTTTGAAAAGTGGAAGTCTGAGTGAATAAACCAATAGCTTCTGTGCCCACATTTTCTCATTCCTTTTTTCCTCCCTTCCTCCATCTTTCTATCATCACACTCACACTATGTAGGGCCTCGGTGAGCAAGACTAACGGGAAAGAAGGCAGGTTCCTCCCCCACAAAAGCTATTCCTCATGCTCCAGGGCTCTAAGGCAACACCACCACCGAAGTCCTGCTAGCACAAAACCACCCCGTGGACCCCCACTCCACCTCTTCTTTGAACCAAGAACAGCAGTGTAGGATTTTCTAGAAAATGAAGTAGCTGCCAGATGCTGCCGTTAAAATGTCCAGATCTTGAAAAAAAAAAAAAGAAAGAAAGAAAGAAAACGCATCTTCTCTCCAGAGTGTGCATTCAGCTGACGGAAGCTCATTTCTGTGTGACCATCTTCAAGTTCTGAAACATCTGGATGGTGTCTGCAGCTTTGCGGTGCTAAGTGCCCCCTTATTCATCATAAAAAAGAACTTACCACATTATAAACTGAAGACAGAGCTCTCCTTTATAGCCAGACCTAAAAGAAACGGATTGAAGGAAGTGACTTTTTATCTCCTCAGGTGTGGGTCTGCCCTCTGGGGGCACCACACACAAGTGAACTCAGAACTGCCAGTGAACAGAAAGTTGCCCTCACCCAAGAAAAATAACTGTGATGAAACTCCAGCATGAGAAATGACAAACCTGAGGCCTTGAAAGAGGAGGGAAAACCCTTTCTGTTGCTTCCTGTGCTAGATTCACATTCCTTCATGGAAAATGATGACTTCCAAACACAACAGTTTGTTTTAACCCAGAAATCTAGCTGAATATTTGCTCAACTATTGTGTCTGAGAAGAGCTTGGCTTTCACACATGACTTACCACCCATGGGCTTAGGAAGTTGAGTGGGCTAATCAAACATATTACACGCTATGAAGGGATTGAATTCAGCTCGGTGACATTCATTTTACCTTCCTTTTCACAGTTCATGCTCTACATATATCTTCAAGAAGGCAAGATCCTGTCTAAAATTTCAAAATACATTCACATCCAAATACACTAAAAAATCATTTGAATCACAGCATGATTTCAACTTTCTTAATGCTCTAAGGAAAAAATAAATATGACATTTCCCTTTTTCTTCTCAAATTCTGGATTTTAGGGCATTTCCTTCCATTTTACAACATTTTAAAATATTTTCTGTAGTAAAGAATTACTTTGGAAGTGGCTATAATGCAAACTTTGTTCTGAAATCTATTCTGAAAATAGGGTGCTAAATGAAAGGATTAAGCATTTATCTTGCCAAAGAAATGTAATTCATTACCCCTTGAAGAAGAAAAAAAAACAATTCTCACTTAAAATCCTTAATAAATTAAGGAATAATGGCCTTTCCCATAATTAAGGCCAGGGCCACCAGCAACTGGTACAGCTGCATTGGCAACTGGAATATACATGGTGTCTGGAAGTCACTTCAAAAACAATCCATTAAGCAGAAAGTAGACACTGGACATCAAAATAGAGAGATCATGTCAGGACCACATGGTTAAATTCAGCTGTGCAGCTGGAGGACCCCGGAGACCCGAGTCACTCCTGCCAGTACATGGTATAAAGTACACAACTCAATATTCTCATGAAATATTTTAATTGAATCTAATTGAGTCTTTTTTTATACTTAACACCTGCTTCATAGTAATAGGAAATATGGAGGACATTGAAATGTCTTAAACTTAACACAAGAGGAAACGGTAAAATCAAACCACACTAATGAAATAGTTAGATTGTTTTTCTTTTTTTTTTTTTTAAGGTTTGAAGGACTTACCAAGATTTCCAAAGACTAAATAAATGAAATATATCAAAATGCATCCAGAAAGTTTTCTGCTGTGAGATAGTGCTCACCTAAACAAGACACCGGGAGACATACCAATGGCAGAAATCTCACAAGATCTCACTCCAACCTGAAGAGCTGCAAACAGTAAGTGGTTGCTGAAAGTGGATAAAACAGGTCTTCTCTAGGCACGAGCTTCCTGACTGGTGACTCAATACCAGACAGTCACCCCTAAACACATACACACATGAGCAAGACTAAATGGGGTCAGCAAGCTATGTTTGTATATACATATGTGTATGCATTTATGCACATATATGTGTATATACACATATAAGTAGTAATAATATTTAAAGAAGAGGAGGTCACTGATTGGAGAGGACACGAGAAGAGTGGTGGGGGAGAGGGAGACGTGAGATGATATAAATACAGTACTCATGTATGAACTCTCAAAAGAATAAAGAAGTTTAAATTAAAAAGACTTCCAAAAGCATCTAGAGTACATCTGAGAAATGCTGAATGTGGATTTGCTGTCAGATGTTGAGGAGTCATGGAGCACGCTTTTCAGCATTGTGGTTCCTGAGAGAGCATCCTTAATTTTAGAGGTGCTAAAGTATTCAGGGCTGAAGTTTTCTTTAAGCCTCTTCAAATAGTTCAGTATTAAACATGGGATTTAAGAGTTTCTCAAACCTCTTTTTTTTGTTTGTTTTTACGAACAATTTGAACTAAGGGACTTTTTAGTGTAGAGACTTAACAAAAACAGTGGCTGCTACATGTTAGATACCAGCTTCACAAACTGACCCTTGCTGTCCAATGTGACAACCATGAGTGTTTCTAGACATTGCTCACTATGCCCAGAAATTATTCCAGTGGAGAACTACTGTGCTAAGTAAAACAAAAATTGTATATTTAAATAATTTAAGTATGGTAAAACGTTAAGAATTGTTGGATCTCTCACAGAGGTGCATGAGTGGTTTTTAAGCTATTCCATCATTGTCAGTAGGCATATTGGTTGTCACTGTGCTGTTCTTTCAACTCTTCAATAAATAAGAAAATGTTTCTAATAAGGATACACTGGGTTGGGGTGGGATGATGCTTTGGTTTCCTTTGCCGATACTATTACATGTGTTTAGACAAAGACTGGGCATTTTTATTTTTCTAAAATATCCCTTTATTCTGAGGGTCAGCAAGGATTGAGGACCAATGGATTGAAGGGATTTTGAAATATCATCAGAGTTGTAGTATAGCCTTATGAAGTATAAGAGGAAAGTGAAACACAATGTTATTTAATTCATGTTTCATGTACATTAAACAAAAGAATACCTTTTACCAATGTGTACCTATGAACAATGGAGGATTGAAAGCATCAAGAATGTGATCTCAGTATCCCCTGAAAGCTACCCAGGCCTGCAGAGTCAGAACCAGAATTTGGCAAGATTCAAATCTGAAAACTGTCACAGAACGTACCCCATGGTGGCTGGGCTACTTGTTTCTTTGGACGGCCTTATTTTATCATTGCAAGCTAAGAGCCAAACAGCCAGCTATGAAGTGAAACAGCAAACAGAAATAAGTCAATAGAGGCATGTTAAATTCTCATTTAAGCAACTTATTGCTTTATTATTATACAAAGCATAATCTCAAATTTACTACCTTCTAACCCTTCCCCTCTGTTTCCTCTTTCCTTCTTCCCTTTCTCCTTTCCTTTCTTTCTTCTTTCCAAAACTTACTTATTCTCTTCCTCAGGAAAGATAATTGTTTTTTAGTTAATAATTTTCCACTGATTACCAAAGATACTCTACATCACTTTATTTCTTTTTAAAAAAAAATCAAAAGTGTTATTCCTTTATTCCTATAAATAAACTCTAAGCGAAACCAGTGAGTTATCAACTTCTGTGAATTTTTCAAAACCGACAAGACTAAAGAACTGACTTGCCAAAAGAAAGTAAGTAACAGAAGAATGCCTTTGTCCCACATGATGCAAAGGAGCAAGATTTATCCCTTCCACTTTGCATTCAGAGACTTGTTTTCTTCCAGTGATGGGGCATGCAGGTCTCCCCATTAGGAAATGCCTTCTGTGGGCATCACTTTGTCTGCCCTAGCAGTTGAGGCAGAAACAAAGGCCAGAAGATTCCTGATCACCAGCTCTCCACTCTTTATCCACACACGCACAAAAGCTTTAAGACATACTTTCTATTCCTGCATCCCTTGCTCTGTTAAGTGTTTCGAGAGATGAAATATTCATTGCATCCCTTTGACTACTTAGAGCACAACAGGCTTCTCGTTAGGAAATATTTTTGGTAACTCTAACAATTTTTTTCCGTGTACAATTCCATCTAATTATCCTGTACTACAACCATTTAGAGACCCAAGCCAGCCCTTCTTCTCTGTCACTACACCCTCCAAATATAGCTTTTGGAGTTAGAGTCAGCTCTCAAATCCACTCTTAGTCATAGCCCAGGTGCCCAAGAAGAGTAGAAAGCACCTGTCAAAATGAATCAACAATAGAAACCCTGAGTAGGTGAAATCCTCCTCTTTTCTTTCTCCCTCCTACACCTCATCTGAAAGTTGAGGGGGAGAAGAATTCTCCGTGATTTTTCAAGTAGAAAAGAGTTTACCTTTTGCCTCACTCCACAGTGTTTAGCATCTGCTTTGCTCTTCTTTTTCAGGGTTGAGAGAAGTTTCAGGTCAAAGTAGCATTGATTTGCCTGTAGACCTTGGGCTGTTCCTCCTCCCAAGGACTAGCATCGCTGGTGGATGGGCTAATTGCTTCAGTAGAGGAGCATCAAAACCCACATTATGAACTAAACATGGTTGTTTGCAGTGAACAATTGTTTAATGCTCAGTGTTCGCAGAGCAGGATTCCTGTGTCTCCCATCCCCACACAGCTCACTGTCACATTTGGTTTGTTGAGTCAAAAGGAAGGCCTTCTAGGCTTAAGGGGTTAATTTTCTTTTAGCATAGAAAGAAATGCAAATGATGCAAAGAAGAAGAAGAAGAAGGAAAAAAACCAGAAGTAAACATTTAAATCTTCTGGTTGGAAAAGGCTGTGTAGTTAATTAAAAAAAGAGGAAGCCACCACTGGTTTGCATGAGAATTTGTGGGAAGGCTGCCCATTGTTAAATTAGGATCATCCATTCATTGCTGAATTTGATTTCACCACACTCCTTGCTTTAGTTCTTCCATGGGAAGGATGCCAGTTTTGAGATTTACAGCCTTCCCCATCTGCTCTTGCCAACACATGGATCTTGGGAAGGTGCTCTATGGTGTTTAAGATGTTTTCAATAAGAAAAACCTGTCTGTGGGGTAAGTTCACTTTTCGTCCTCGCCTTTTAACTTTCATTTGGCTATGAACTTGGCTTCTTTGTTCTTTCATGACTAATATCACCATCTGTGACATTACATATCAACATAGCAATGTAACTAACATATTAAGCACAGGAAAACTCAGAATGCTTGAGTTCGTCCAAGCGTTTGCTGCTTAAGGTTCCAGGCCTACTTCCTAGCCACCTAAAAGGGCTTCCCAAGTTCCTGGCGACCTAATAGGACATAATTATTCAGAACACTTTTCTCTCATTAGAATGGAAACCACAAAACCTTTGGCATAGCAATCCTTGGATAAGATGTCATTTCGCCTCCTAAGCATAGCTTTTCCAGCATCAGCTTTAGAAGAAAAAAAAAGGGCCCTTTGCTGTTATCCCTCCTCCATGTAAGAAGCTGCTACTGAAGGAATCATCTCACGTTCTTTTAGAATGAGCTCAGAAAAGGTTCTGCGTGGATTCTGGGTCTGTGCATAGAGGGGCACACAGCTGGTCCAGGAGGAAGTGTGCAGGGAACCAATACAACAGGGCACCCGGGGAAGAAAGATGCGGGTAGCAAAGGTACAATCTGAACAATTATTAGAATGGATTTGTCAAGTATTTGGGCTACAGGGAGCCTAAGGCAGGAGGAACCAGAAGGTGAGACCCATACAATGGGAAGAAAGAAAGAAAGAAAGAAAGAAAGAAAGAAAGAAAGAAAGAAAGAAAGAAAGAAAGAGAAAGAGAAAGAAAGGACAAAGAAAAGAGAAAACAAAAAGCAGCCTGGAATATTACTAGAGCACTTGCCTAGTATGCTTAAGAGCCATGGTCACTCTCCAGTGCTCAAAAGTAAAAGTTATTAAAAGAAAGGAAAACAAAATGTAACCTATATAATTATAATATGTGCAGTCATATATCCACTTTTCAAAACAACGTCATCATGCAATTTGCTTACATCGGATAAAGATAATCACCTTCAGTTTTCACACTGTGCCTTTCCCTGAGTTTAAAATGCATCCTGAGTTCAGCTGGATTTTGATAAGGCAGCATCCTCAGGTGTCTCCCATGCACATCCATATGCAAGCACTGGCATTGCCTTGTGCCTGTGCTCACTGGTCCTGAGTCCACAGTTGATCTGGTTTAGGTTTTGCTTTCCATTTTTAATTGTAAATAACTCCATGACTAAGGGAAGTTGGTTTCACCTTGGGACAGCCTCCAGGCAGAAAATCATAGGTGACATTTATTATAGGAACAGGTGCATCACACTCTGTTGGAGTCAGCTCATGTTGCTCTAATAAACTATCATGGACTGGGTAGCTCAAACAATAGACAGGGCAGGGGAATCTAAGATTAAGACGCTAGCTGACCCAATTTCTGGGTAAGGGCTTTAGACTGTGTTCTTCTACAAGAGATAAGTAGCCCTATCACCAAGAGAGTGCTTTAAAGCTTCATCTAAATTTGGTTCCTTCTCAGAGGCCTCACCTTCAAATACTGTCATTTTTGAAACTAGAACGTAAACACAGGAAGTTTAGAGACTCAAAGATTTGTGGTGCAACATGGACACATATTAATGAGTGTCAGTCCTGACAAGATAATGACAAAAGTTGACAGCACTGGACTCTCCCTAAGTAGAACAAGTTTGTTATAAATAATGTTTTCTGCAGCTAGGTTCAATAGAGTCAGTGTTTTCTGTTGAATGTTTGTTTCAAAATTACTTTTAATTTCATTTATCAACCTCTGCATGATGTAATGTGGTATATCGGAAGAAAAGACAAAAATGAAAGTTCACATCCCACTCAAAGAGCATTTTAGGGATCGTTTTGGAGATACATACAAATAAATATTTGTGCATATGTACACCTATGTATACATCTACATATGCATATATGTATACATATTTGATAATTCTATACATGTTTCATCGTATTCACACCTACTCTTAACTCTTAACTCTGCTCAGTTGCATGTCCCCCTTCCTTACCTCACAACCCAGAGTGTGACTAACTTTTCTGGGGCTGCACATTTAGAGAAAACTACATGCTCTATCCCAACAGCTGAAGGTGAGATTGTGTGCCAAGTGCCCCTCTCCATGCTAGGATTTTTCTGACTTAGGCTTGCTGTCTTGTGCTTTGGGCTGGCTTAGGTGCTGTGCGTGCTGTCACAGCCACTGTGATTCTCTATGGGCAGCTAGCTGCCCTGCTCTACTGAAAGGAGGCTTTTTCCTTGTAGCCATCTATCACACTGGCTTTTACATTCCTTCTGCCTCTTTGCTCTTCTTCAGTGATCCCTGAGCATTTGGAGGAGAGAGCACAATATATATTTTCTATTTACGACTGCGAATTCTATAGCTGTTGCTTCTTTGCACATTAGGTTATTGTAGCTTTCTGTATCCTTCGTCTACTGCAAATACTAACACACTAATGTATACGTATAGTGGTAAGTCATACGGAGTCAATATAATACCATGTCCATTTAGCCGAATAATAGCAATGGGTTGTCTTCTAGGGTATATGCCCTGTTCATCCAAAGGTTCTATGATCAATAGGTATCAGGTTTGGGTTCCATCTTGTGGAGAACAGCCTAAATATCCATCACCTGATAAATTGAATGAAAATGTGGTACATTTACACAAGGAAATGTTATTCAGATATTAAGAAAATGAAATTAAGCCAAGCATGATAGCACACACCCAGCACTCAGGAGGCAGAGGCATGTGGATCTTTGTGAGTCTAAGGCCATCCTAGTCTATAAAGTGAGTTCCAGGGCAGCTAGGACAGGGATACATAGAAAAACCCCTGTCTTGAAAAACAAAAACAAACAAAAAGGAAAAGAAAGAGGGGTTATGTAATTCACAAGTAAATGGATGGAGCTGGAAACAATCATTCTTAATGAGATAAGCCAGACCCAGGAAGACAAATGTTGCGTGTTTTTTCCTCATTTGTGAGTGTTAGCAAGAATTTAGATGTGAACCCTGAGATGTGTGTGTTTCATTTGGAAAACCCATAGAGGTCAGTCAATTATTAAGGAGCCATATGGAGGGCCTCCCAAGGGATGAAAAATAGAATGCTCTAGAATAAAGGCTTAAAGGGAATTGCAGAACAGGAAAGGTTAAATTAGAGTAGGAGAGGGGAAGGCGGGGTATAGAAGAGAATGTCAGGAGGGATAAATAACACTAAAGAATTTTCATAAAAGTCATATGGAAACCTACTAATGTAGAAGTGTGTTTGTGTGTGTGTGTGTGTGTGTGTGTGTGTGTGTGTGTGTGTGAATCATTTTAATACACCACTAATGCCCCTACTAGACACCAGAGGATAGCAAATAAAAAGTCTAGTGCCCCGAATGGGTTACTTCATTTGGAGTTGTTGGCCAGTGGCATCCTATGGATCCCAAAATACTTTTTTTTTTGCCAATGCCCTTGAATACCCTCCAGAACTTGATAGTAAGACCCCATTCTTGAAAACAGCACATATTTAAGTCATAAAACATGAAGCAATCAAGCTAGTACAAACCTGGATCCTTCATCTCTATTGTTGACGTTCACAAAGTGTCTCAGTTGATTCGCAAGAATAATTTGGGCAGTTTTATTATGCCTATTATGATCAATGTGCCAACAGGTGACAACCGGCTGAGACCAGGGAAGGAAGCAGCTCAGTGGGCAGTAGTTGCTGTTATTTGTGCTATAGATGGCTGAATTTAATCTGCCACCCTGTCTTCACAAGAGGAGCTGTATTGTAGCTCATTGCTAGAAAGCGCAGTCTCCACGGAGTAAGCTTATAGCAAAGTCTAGTAATATAATTAGGCAATGATTTGCTTTGAGTATTTGTTACCTTTGTCTTTAAATAATTTGTTTACTTATAATTTTATATAATTTATTTTTTAATGATAGCTGTGTTGAATAAGTGACTCACATAACTCATTTAACAAGTTGAATGCATTAGACAGCGCTCACCACTAGACAACCCTGGCACTTAGCTTTAAATCTTCCCACAGCTATAGCAGTCTACCCTAGAAGCACGAGCTGCTTCCTGCAGGGATCACGTGCCTCATTTCTGCTTTCCTGCTCTTCCCACCCTGCAGTTCTGCAGGAAACCTAAGATAAAACAAAAGGAAAGAAAAGGGAAAGTTCAGTTCGCTTTAAGTGTCTTGATGCTTTATTAATAACTTAAATGTTTGGAAAGTATATAAACATTAGAAAAACTAAGAAATATTTATGCAAATAGCTGGGAAACAAGTTGATTTGAATATTTAAAATTAAATGGGATTTTAGCATTTGCCATTTTTTTTTTTAACCTTAAAGCTTTTAGGTCCTTTTCAGGTAAGCAATGAGATGTCTGTGAGGCACTGGCAATCCTCTGGACCAGTGTCAGACATTGCTGTGAAGAGAAGGAGGATTAATGAAAAGTGCTAGCTACACTCTGGCGAGAGGCGCTGTGTCATCAATGACCACCTGACCCTCGGAGAGCTCATGTCAGAACAGGAGCAGCTGAAGGACCCGTGCAGGTGAAATCAGAGCTGAAACATCCTTCCTACAGGCAGGAAGCACTACTACCCCTGGCCACTTAGATCCTTCCTGCACACAGAGGCACCCAAGTTTCATGGAAAGTGTCATTCTAGAAAGTGTTTGTCATTAGTGACTAAGCCATCAGCAAGAATGGGTGGAACTAAACACTGATTTCACACTCTATTCAGAAGGAGTTTACAAACCAGCCCAGCAGCTTTGTGTAATCCACTAATACTGTGCTTAAATTTGGAACAAGAATCAGGCAACAGAGAAGAAACCTCTTCCCCAGATCACAGTATGTCTCTAGCCTTAGTGAGGAAAGAGGGGTGTGCCTCAGGGGAAGAATCTAACCTTTCTGGACAGTTCTCTAGAACATATTGCCCCCCCTCCCGCCCCAGCTGTGGTTTCAATATATGTTACCCCTACTCTTGTGCTTTCAATAGCTCCCTAGGTGGTCCTACTGGGGAGCTCTGTAATCTCTGAGAGATATGGCCCAGCTAAAAGGGAGAGGTAACTGGAGATGGGCCCTTTCCTGTATTTCTTCTCTGTGTTCTTGTGTAAGGCCCTGCATTCTGGTTGTACCCTCCCCAGTGGCCTCCGACCGCCATGAACTGAGTGGTACCACTGTGCCTTCCTCGACGCCATGAGCCAAGCACCCTGAAGCTGTAAACCCAAACAAAACCCCATGCTCTTAGGTTGTGTGGGTCAGCACTTTGGGCATAGTAGTGCAAAATAGCTGTTATGGTAAATTTCAATTGTCAGTGTGATGAAATCTATAATCACCTAGGAGACGGGCCTCCGGGCTGGTCTGTGGAGCACTATCTTGACTCTGTTAATTGCTGTGGAAAGGACCACCCACTGTAGGTGCTACTATCCAAAGGCTGGAACCTTGAAGTGTCTAAAAAGGAGGAAAGTATTTAAGCACAGGCATTTTGTGGCTTTCTAGTTACAGACTGCACATGTAATGAAACCAGCTGCCTCAAGCTCCTGATACATTACTTCTCTGCCATAATACCTTAGGACTGTGAGCCAAAATAAAACCTTCCTTCTGTCTGTCCATCCATCGTTCCTTCCTTCCTTCCTTAGTGACTTTAATCAACTTCTCTGAACAACAAGAAAAATAACTAACGAGTAACTAAAGTAACCCCCAAATTGACTGGTTTCCTTAGAATGGGATCCTCACCCTTGACAGTATGGCCTTCAGGACCGCATGCATCTTTGCCATGGTAGACATCTCTCTCTGCCAGAGGCTACCTGGCAGCACTCCTGATCTCTACTCACTGCACACCAGTGTTACCATCAGTCCTCAGACCTACGTTACTGCTTCCACCCTGCTAAAAATCACACCAAAGCCTTAGAGAGGATGCTGCACCTCTCCCTTTTGTGCCCCAAGACCATATAGATAAGATTGTTTCCATCAAAAGGTGAACATTTACAAAGTATGTAAAAATAAAAAATATAAATTCATAGTTCAAATACATGTATTATCCCATTCATTTTAAAACTCTGTTTAGGTTTAAGAATATAAAATTGCTACCATGCAACAATGACAATTTCTTGTGGTTGAAACTGATAGTTTATGAGCATATAACCAGACCCAAGTGCTTATTCCACAAGCAAAGCTTGGACACTGAGTGTAAATGGAGGTATTACTTAGATCCTCCTGCAACAGTCATTAAAATCTAATGCAAGCATAAACTTGGAAAGGTTGCCATACTAAGTTCTCAGTTAAACAGCTAGCATCTTTGTGGGTACAGAAGACAGGAAGTCCCTGGCAATTTCTGGGACACAGGCTTAGACTGAGTGATGGCAAGGTTGCATAGAAGCCTTCTTCCCTAGGCTGCTATTTTCTGGATGAACTCAGAGGGATGAAAATCTACCCCAAAGCCAACTCCCTGTCTCTGAGCCCTGACTGCGTCCTACACAATCGGCTAGTGAAAGAGAAGAGAGAGTGGGGCCTCTCCCTGAGGTAAAGACCCAGTCTTTGTCACCAGGCCTGCCACTAATGGATTCTAAAGGAAGGTCCAGGAAGCCACAAGGAAGTGCTGTCTCAGTTAGAGCATGTTGTGTGTTACCTACAGGGTGTAGCTTCAAATGGGGATAGAGTCACTGAGACCCTGAGTCACTTGTGCTATAGCCCTGCCTCCTTGCCTCAAGCCGACATCAATGCAAGAAAGGAGTATTGGGGAAAACTAGCCATCATTCCAGATGTAGAAGCATTTTGAATTTATACCTCCCCCTACCTACCCAATGCTTCTAAACACCTTGACCCAGGGGAAACTGAGGACACCACAGATGAATGGTGCATCCACCAGCACATTGCTCACACAAAATTGCAATTGTACAGTAACAGCAGGATGCTGAGACTTAGTTTTGCAGCCTAACATTTCTGTTGGAAGCAAGTACCAAATCCACAAAGGAACTTCACACAGCTTCATTCACCTATCTCACACTCAGTGAACGTGGACATTAAGAGTGAAACATCCATCTCCCCAAGTTATCAAGAGTTGAGGCGCCTGAGTTAGGTGATCACCTTATCCTCTCAACCAGCTTAATATTTCAATTCCACATTTAGCATAGGGCCATGCTATCAGTGTTCTGAACATATCTTAGTGTTTAGTGATGTACTGAAGTTAACATATCCCAGAAAGGCATGGGCTAGAAGACATTACTGTGCCTGAGTTCAGTGGATGGGCCATGGTTACGAGGGGCCTCTCGGACTTTTGATGATAACACCAGAGGAAGTTGGCTACAGGAGGCAGAGGAATTAAAAAAAAATGGGACTAGAGAGGGATGAAGACAACCTCTTCCATCTTTGGAGCAACAAATCTTTACCTTCTCCAGAGCCATTGCTGTGTGATGTGGCTCCTCCCAGGGAGCAGATAGTAGTATTTGCCTGACAAGAACCCAGAGCTGGTGGGGCTTAACATCATAGGTCTTGACACTTACTAGTTACTGCGTTGGCTTGATGTAATGACGGTCAGTGTCTCATTAGAACATTCTTTCTAGAAGTTTATGAAAATATGCAAAATCATAAATTACTCTAAGTCCCATCAGTAAGTTTTGTAAGTGACGCTCCTTACAATTATTTAGGAAGTAATGTGGTGGTTCTTGTTACAAGGCTGTCAAACATCTTATGAGGATAAACCTACTTACTAATACGGGTACTGAAAAGCTATTAAAATAATCACTATCTTCAAACAGGCTGTGTCGACAGAAAAGTATATGTATGTACAAACAGCAAAGAACTATGTTAAGCAATTCCACATAGACCAACACTTCCTAGTCCTTTTATAACACAAAATTATCATTCCTAGAATCCAGAATACTCAAGGAGTAAAGAAAATAAATGTGACTGTAAATGTGCATGTGTGTATCTGTGTCTGAATCTGTACATGCATTTCTGTATATATATTTGTGTGTGCCCATTTGCATGTGAGTGTGTGTGCTCTGTTACCATCTTATTTGTGTTCTGTTGCTAATAACATGATGCCACCAACTCAGTAATTTATAAAGAGATTTCTTTCCACTCAAAAATCTGGTGAGGGCATCACATGGTAGTGGGTTTCTTGCTGGCAGAAACTCGTGGTGTTACAAAGCAAGAAACAAGTACACAGAAACATTGCCCCATTGGTTTCAATAGCAGACCACTCTTGACATGCCCAGTAACCCACTGGTCCATTAGCCTACTAATTCCAAGAATGAATTAACCCACCTGAGAGGGAAGGCCTTATGGAGTTGTGTTTCCCAAGTCAGTGATGTTTTTCTTTATGCAGTTAAAGTTTGTGTGAACAATATTTTATTCTATTACTGTGTCAAACATGGGGAAGATGTTGATGCAGAAAATAATGTCTTTAAGAAGTCTGGGAAAGTCGCATCAATGAAATAAAAATTATGGAAAATACACAAAGACCCTGACATCAGTTAGTGTTTGTAAGTTCTAAAACCTTAGTCCACTTTGAAATAACTAAGTCTAGGAAACAAGTGATGCAACATAGATTTCACAAGAATAAGAATTAAGAATTTGACAAACTACAGTATGTACTCAAAGGCATGGAGACCACACATAAAGAGCAACAAACAGGCTGGTGATGAGAATCACTTCCCATCACACTTCCTCTTTTCCGGCCTTAACAGTTAACTGGTAATATCAATAGATTGGAAAGAGGATTTATCACAATCCTGTATCTATCTAAACAGGAAAGTCACAAAATTAAGAGGCAAAAGTAATATTTACTACCTTCTTGAAGGCAATACACTAATTTGGAAAAGAACCAGTAACATACTATTTTAGATATTGTGCCCAAGTCCTAATGAATAATGATGTAAACATCCAAATGTAAGAATAAAAATGACATATTAATATTAACTTGCAAGTCTTTCATAGTATAAAAGTACAGGAAGATAAAGCCTGTTAGGTTTTCAAGCATTCAAAAGATTAATAAAATTAAATTTAAAAATGGAAAACTACATGGAAAGTTGTAACAAATAGACAAGCAATATGTTTATATGATATTAATATGATATATAAATTATGTATCCTATTAACTATATTAACTATATATTTATTATATTAATACAATATATGAGTCATGGCAAGGAGGACACAAACAGCCAGAGTACACACTGATGTCCAGCAGAGTCATGAGATGAGGAGGATGAGAGAAGAATTATCCTTAGCTTCCTGTCCCCACATGAATCTAATCCCTTTTCAAGTGTGTTCTTTTTTTTTTCACACTGTGTTTACATTCTATTTCTCTATAAATAAATGATTACAATGGACATACGTAAAAAAATCATGTTCCACAATACCTTCACATGACCAAGTGTTTTACGTATTATGGGCAAGGAACAAACATGAATAACAAGTTATTTCTGAGAACCAACATACATTTGTACATAAACAACTTGTTACATATTAACAAAGTATAAGCAAGCAAGGGAATTTTTTAGCCAGCTTTTCTTTACTGGCAGGCTGCATTTGTGTTTACAAAGAAGGAATAAATTATCTTAAGTAATCTCATGACAGTCTTAAAGGAATCACAAATCAAAACTCCTGTATAAAAATAATCAGTCATATCTATTTTAAGTCCTAAAGGTGCTCATCTAATCATTAATATGTTTTATTAAATCATATCAGAAAGCTGAGGGCAGAAAAATGGAATAAGGAAATACAATCGTCATCTCAGTCACCAGCCCAGCTTGAAAGAGTCACGTCAGCCAATGCTGCTATGGGCCATTGTTCTTGCATTGCCAACCTCAAAAAGTCTCTAGCTTTATTTCAATTGTCACCTAAGATTTCTTGCATCAGGGCCAACAGCAAAAACATCTTTACCTTTCTTTGCTAAACAATCTATTCTTTCCTAAGACTTTCTATGTCAGAGTCACTAACAAAAACATCTTTATCTAACCTTGTTAAACAACCTGTTTTTCCAAATTCTTTCTAAGGGTAGTAATCATTGTTAGCAATGTACATCCATAGGGTGTTTTCAGAGATGGTGGACAGCCTAAGTGTCCCTCAGTAGAAAAATGGATAAAGAAACTGTGGTACATTTACACTGTGGAATACTACTCAGCTATTGAAAACAAGGAATTCCCAAAATTTGTGGACAAATAGATTGAACTAGAAATGCTCATAATGAGTAAGTTAACCCAGAAGCAGAAAGACTCAAATGGTATTTACTCACTTATATCTGCATATTAGCCCAAGGGGCATGTCCCACAAAAGCCTTCACTTACCAGGAAAGTGGAACAGAGGGAAAGGCTTCCCATTGGAACTCTAGGTGAGAGAAGTAAGGCAGAATGGGGAAATAGAAGGATCCAGATGGTCCTAGAAACCTGTAAGTAGAACATTATGATGGGTGGATCTGGGCCGGGGTGTCCTGCTCAAACTATAGCACCAGCCAAGGAAAATACATGCAGTCAGCATCAAACCCCTACCCAGATCTAGCCAATGAACAGGATATTCTCCACCGTTGAGTGGAGAGTGGTGACTGACTTTCACATGAACTCTGGTGCCCCATTTTTTTACCACGCCCTCTTGTTGGGGAGGCCTGGTGGCACTCAGAGGAAGGATAGCAGGCTACCAAGAAGAGACTTGATACCCTATGAGCATATACAGGGGGAGGAGGTCCCCCTCAGTCACAGTCATAGGGGAGAGGAGTAAGGGGAAAATGGGAGGGAAGGAAGAATGGGAGGATACAAGGGATGGGATAACAATTGAGATGTAATATGTGTGTTCTAATCTACCATCCAAGTGGATGCTACATGGTACAGAAGCTAAGTCTTTGGGTTGAAAACTGTTTTAAAGTTGAACAGCACAGGATAATGTTGGTGCTTCCTCTGCCCTCATCTTGCACTCAATTTCTTGGATAGATCCTGACTACAGACACTTGTCCACTGCCTTACTATGCACTCAGTAAAATGGACTCTGAGCTCAGCGTTTGCAAATATTGTCTGTGGAATATACACCCTTAAATCCTCCTTCTCTCCCCTTCCAGACGGATTTATAGCATCCCTGTCATGTCTGTCTTTTGGTGGGCACTTTAGTGCCACTGACGTGGGCCTTCAATTCATGTGAGAGTCAGGTTTAAAAATGCACTGAAGTTCCAAATTATAAATTTCCAGTAAGAAAAATAAATAAATAAATAAATTTCCAGTAAGAAACGTAAATGGATGTCTACAGTGCCCTTGTCATTTTCTCAGTATGTATGTTCATGGAGATGGGGTGGAGACGCAGGGAGGAATTTATTTGCATGTGTTTTACAATTAAGCAACATGGGAAACACATCACCTCTTAAGCTAAAATGCTAACCAAGTTGGGAAACTTATATTTCAGAGAGCATTGTGACATCTTCCAGAAGAACTCATGGTTTGAAGTAATAGGATGTATGATGCTTGGTTTCACAGGAATAAGTTCATGGGCCTGGTGGTCTGACCTTGAAATAAACCTGTTAAAAATCATGAGACCCAGACCCTCCCTTTGGGCTGTATAATGTAATGTTAATGTGGTAAGGTAGCTGTTAGCAGAAATCTGATGATGGATTCATAAAAATTAATTTATAACTTATAACAAACAGCCAATAACTAGGAGAGTGAATGGAGAACATTAGAAGGAAGGCTGAGAGGGCAGAATGAAAACAAGGTAAGTGAGGTACAGCACACATATTCATGAGATAGAGGGCCTTGGCAGGCTGACCTGACCAATGAGCACCCATTCATAAAGGAAATGATTGGTGATGAAAACTGCAGCCAGTCCTAAAGCAGCCAGCTGACTTCAAGGCAGGAGTTAGGAAGGAAGCATCTAAAAGGTGTTCGTCTCTCTCCATGTGTGTCCTTCCCTCCCTGGGGTGCTGACCATGGCTGTTGACCAATGCTTGGCCAGTACAGAAGAGCTAAAGGGTAATTGTTATCTTCTTTAGTTTGGATGACATGAATAGATTTTTTGGTGTGGGGGGGGGAGCAGTTTCAAGACAGGGCTTCTCTGTGTAATCTTGGCTGTCCTAGACTTGCTTTGGAGACCAGGCTGCACTCAAACTCACAGAGATCCACCAGCCTCTGCCTCCTGGAGTGCTGGGATTAAAGGCATGTGCCACCACATCCTGCTAAACTCAAGTATTTCTGGATTTCAGAATTCATTCTTTTGATACAAAAGCAGTTACCTTAGACACTCTTGACTCCAATAAAATATCAGAATTTTTTAAAAATACAAACATACCACAATGAGCTAAAGATTTCTGAGTACTTAAAGAGTTTAGGATAAGTTGTGCAGACCAGAAATGTGAGTTCCAATAGCACGCATGTACACTAACATGGAGAGCAACAGATTAGATGCCTAAGCAGACAAAAGACTCCAGAAGACTGTCAAGAGATGTGCAAACATTTAAAACAAGGTCACCCTTACCACGATTTATTTTGTCTCGTGAAATTTATTTTTCATAAAAATGTTTCATTTTATTAAGATATAATTGATTTTTCATTGTTATATTAGCTGAACTAATAATAAATACTCTAAGCCTCTCAACTTTAATTTGTAATTTGATATATGTTGATAAGTAATATGCATATGAACATTCTTTGGAGTTTTTGTGATTTTTAAAAGGATGAAGGATTCCTGAAGGTAATTTTTTTTAAAGATTTATTTATTATGTATACAGATCTCATTATAGATGGTTGTGAGCCAACATATGGTTGCTGGGATTTGAACTCATGACCTTTGGAAGAGCAATCAGTGCTCCTAACCTCTGAGCCATCTCTCCAGCCTCCCTGAAGACAATTTTTAGACTAGAAAAATACAATGTGAACCTCAATACTTGATTATTTTTACCTTGGCCATTACAGATGAAGGCCAATTTTCAGTCTTGAACTGCATTTACTGAGCACTTTGTGAGTACTGAGCTACAAATTCCATTTAGAATGCTAGTGTGTGAACTCTACTTAGAGCTGTGGCTTCAGTGCTCAATCCATAGACTTAAGTGGTAGGAGTAACTGATCAGGCCCAGACTGGAAACCAGCAAGCCTCTGGATACCAAGGGCCATGTGCTAAAACAGTAAGTAGCATGGGCGGATCCCCCTTCTCATGGCTTTGCTGTGTCATTGAAAAAAAAGAGCATCTTAGAGCATGTTTGCAGCTTTCAACTGTACATACTGTAGCCATTCTTTTCTATGCCTTGCATAGAAAAAGGCTCCAGTTCACCACACAGCGTTCTGCCCTGTGGTTGCAGTCCCTTTCCTCTTCCCAGATTTCTTCGAATCACTGCTACCAGAAGGAAGCAATAAACAGCCCTGAACAGAACCTTTAATGAACCAAGGTTTTTAAAGTTCTATTCCCAGGGAGGGAATTCTGAAACATAAGACACATAATCAATTTTTATTAAGTGTTGCTAGTGAATCTTCCAGAATGTAAATAAATTATGGGTTTTCCTAGGCAGAGCTTCAAGAGTAACATTGAGCACAGGCAGTGACGCTTGGACTCGCACGACTCTCCAATTGTAGTGGCCGTGAAGGCTGCAAGCGCTCAGAAAGCTCTTCCTTCCCACTGGCAGCCTGCTCTTCTGGAGTTTTCTTTAGTTCTTGTTTTTTACTTTTATACCACAATGCTAGTATTTTCCTCATAGTAACTATATCCATTTACACATTATCGTTGTTTACATTTGTTTAAAACTCCTTTAAAATAGTACAAATTTAAAATTTGAATAATTCATTGGATTAATCTTTTTAATTTTCATAATTTTGGGATCTGATTTAATTTTTTTCCCAAAGTCATGAAGACTTTTTTTTTTTACATTTTTTTCTAGTAAACTTGATATTTTCTCTTCAAGTTAGGTATTAATTTACCTGGAGTTTCCTCTTATATTTGATGAAATTTGTGAGTCTGTTTTGTTTATTTTCCCTTTGGTGTCTTCTGACAGAGTTTTGTGGTTTTTTTCTCAATTTCTAAAACATTATTTGTGATTTTCGTAGGTTACTTAATAGGCATTTTATAGTAATTGTGAAGGGGTATTACATATTCTATTATTATTGATTTTTATAAGTTAACTTTTTCGGCTTATTTTCTTATAAATGTGTTGATTGCACTAAAGATTTATATAGAAGATAGTGCTGTCTGAAAAAGTTTCCGCCATCTCTTTCTTCCCAATCCTCAGGCCTGTTAGTTTTCACTTCTTGTTTTAGCCAGAATCTTCAGAGTACAAGGCAAGAACGGGTAGGATGGCAGCCTTCCTAATCTTGCTCCATATTTAAATCAGTGTCCATGTTCTCTCCTTCTGTCTCTCTGTCTCTGTCTCTGTCTCCCTCTTCCTCTCTCTCTCTCTCTCTCTCTCTCTCTCTCTCTCTCTCTCTCTCACACACACACACACACACACACACACACACATACACATTACATACACTCGTGTATAAGTATCTACCATGTATCAATTAAAATAGATGTTTATTATAGATTTTAAGAAAATTAATTGAACTTAGGAAAATATCTCCTAGTACTTTGAAAATATTCTAAATACATATTCAATTTAATTTTTTCTATTCCTATTAAAACAATGTGTTTTCCCTCCATTGACCTGTTTTTTATTGGGGCACTATTTAAGCTTTATATTAAACTACATTAAGATCATTGGCATGCTTCTCTCACCTAGAATCTCAATAGGATGTCCTCACAACTAACCCAATCTCCTGGTAAGTGAAGAAGCACGGGAGAATCGGGAAACAAAAGGATCCAGAGGGTCCTAGCAACCTATAAGAAGATCATGATGGGAGGATCTGGGCCCAGGGGTTCTGTAGAAACTACTGCACCATCAAAGGACAATACTTGCAGTAAACATCCAACCCCTTCTCAGATCTAGCCAAGGGACAAGGCATTCTCCACAGTTGAACAGAGAGCGGGGACTGACTGGGACGTGAATTCTGGTGCCCCATATTTGACCACTCCCCCATTGTGGGGAGGCGTGGTGGCACTCAGAGAAAGAATAAGCGGGCTACCAAGATGAGACTTGATAGCTTGTGACCCTATGGTGGGGGAGGGGGCTCCCCTTGGTCACAGACATAGGAGAGAGGAATAGGGTGCAAGTTGGAGGGAGGGAGGAATGGGAGAGCACAAGGGGTGGGATAACAATAGAGAGGTAATCTGAATAAATTCATCAAATAAAAATATAAAATATTAAAAAAAGATCATTGGCATGAATCGTTTTCTTTCTTACACTTAAGTAAACTTTAGTTCTGAGGAAAACTTTTAGGCTTACAGCAACACCAAGCCCAAAGTTCCTATGTGTTTCTTGCCCCGTACTCAAGTATAGTCCCCATTAACCTATAGTTCCCAGTGTTACCCGTCCAGCACTGGCACAGTGTCATGCGCAGTCCACAGAGCAGGTGAACCCACACATTGCATGGGAGGCTCCACGGAAGGAATTTACAAAGCTACAGCTAGGCTCATGCTCTGTGGGTCTTCCTTAGGCCCACATGGCCTCTTCTTGCCGAGATCGACCTTTCGGCCTGGCACAGTGGTGCATGCCTGTAATCCCAGCACTCCAGAGGCAGAGGCAGGCAGATCTCTGTGAGTCTGAGGCCAACCTGGTCTACAAACCTAGTACAGGTCAATAAAGGCTACACAGAGAAACCTTGTCTCAAAAAAACAAAAACAAAAAAAGGTAAACAAACAAATGAAAAAGAGCAACCTTTCTCCCGTGAGCATGCAGTCTAGGAGGACAGAGACAGTTCTGGCCAGCCTAATGCTCTCTATCTGAGTCAAAGCTGCTGCTTTCAGCCCTCAAGAATGGATTCCCCTCATTTTCACCTTTTCATCCCACTTTTCTTCATATTTTTTGCTTGATGAGTTTTTTCATAATTGTTACGACCCAAGACCAATTAGTCCTGAGTGTATTTCACTCTTCTCTGGTCTTTACATCAAGTGACGGCATTTCGCATTAGTTATGTTCTTGTCGATAAAATCAGAGATTTCAACTAGATTTTTACCCTAAAATCTATGCTTTTGACACAATAAGCACAGTGAGGATTCAGGACACTTGGACCAACTAGAATTCCAGATGCTATCTTAAAATAAGATGCAGTAAGCATTTGATGCTCCTAGCAAAATTCAAGGGCATTTTCCCCTCAGATATAATAAAATTCCATTGCAGAACATGTTATTAACTAGAGATAAACATGCTTTAATGATGATATATAATTTGCAGTATCAACTTTTGAATAAATTTCTACTATATGGATTTTTCAAGCGTAAGGAAAATCAATTTACATTTTTTTCTTCTCATTAAAGGAAAAGCGTAGAAGACTCCTAAAGTAGTTCAAAGAAAATCTGGCTTTAAGTTCAAATGCAGAGCACATCCCTATGAGCTCTTGGCAAGAATCAGACTCAGCTCCACAGAAAATTCCTACTCCAGGCCAGAGACTTAAAAAGTTCGAGATCTGTATCCTCCTTCAGTTGAAGATAAGTGTAAACGAGCTGGGAAAGGTTGGTGGCTGTGGGGGGCCTTCTGGTTTGTTCCTGAGTTTTTAGATGGTAGCATTTCCCCCTTCGTGTCTGCTGTATTGTGTTCTGATGACATGTTTCTCCACAAAGACTTAACTTCACGGTACACTTGTGAGCTCCGGCACCATACTTGGTTGTACAATGTACAAGGAATTTCTTTGAGGAACTGGAAGGGCCAGTGAGATGCCTTGTCAGAGAGGCCTGTACGCCTACAACCTGACAGAGTTCCAGAACTCACTCTGTGGAAGGCTAGAATAAAATCCCCGGTTTCCTTCAGACTTCCACGTGCATACCGCGGCTCACACTCACACGCGCACGCGCGCACAGACACACTGTGCATACCGCGGCTCACACTCATGGGCGTGCGCACACACACGCACACTCACACTTAATTAATCAATTAATTAAACTTCATTTAAAAATAAATCATAAATGTGTCTTTGGGCCTTTTATTTGTAACTTTAGAAAAATGATTGAAGATTTAATCAAATTAACAAAGCAACAACTTGCTTTCCATGACTGTGCAGCAGTCAGTAGAAACTGCTGGGGATGGTTCAATGACAACCCAAAGCGACCAAATACCTTTCACAAATCTGATGTAAATTATTGTCCATTGTTTATATTTTAACATATTTTAAAGTTATATAACCTTCATTCACTCCTTTGGTTATTACAGGAGAAGAAAATGAGAAATAAGCATAGATGAAACATGGTCCATTGGTTGATAATTTTGTGTGTCTGGGCAGGTTAAATTATGTATAATAACATGACTGTATTGATGAATTTTACTCTCATTTTTTCCACGGGAAAATGAATTCCAAGAAACACAAGATGTAGAAAACCAACATTCTCCATGTTCCACAGGCTTAATTTCCCAAAATTACTACCATCTCATTTCGTTTTGTTTTCTACCTTTAAGAAAAAAGTACTGTTCAAAACTTATGAGATATAATTCCTATTTCACATAATTCAGCCATTCAGTGTGTACAAGCCAGTGTCTTTATTATATTCACAGAATGGTGCAACTGTCATCACCATTGATTCCAGAATATTTTATCCTTCCAGAAGATAGTGTGCCTATCGGTAGTCATTACTCATTTCTCCCAACTTACCAACCACAGCCCAGGCAACCACCTATTTATGTCCTGTGTTTATGGTTTATGAAGTTATCATTTCCAGGCATACTGAGAAGGAAAGTTACCATCTGCAGCTCTCTGTGCCTGGCTTTTCTCACTTAGCACAGTGTTTTCAAGCTGCATCCAAATGCAGCGTATAGTGAGACTTCATTTTTCCTTCCTGCCAAATAGTAACTCTCTTGTATGGAAATACTGCATTCTACCCACTCATTGTTATTTACTTTTAGTTATCAAAAATAATGCTATATGGCCATGCAGGTAGAATACTTTATGTGAATGTATGTTTTAATATCTTGTTTGTATATATACCTAAATGTAGCATTTCTGGGTTACATGGTGACCATCTGTATAACCTTTTCAGGAACTCTTATAAATCTCATTGAGTGACTTGTTCATCCATGAAAAGGCACTCCCTCAGAGAAAATATTCCTGCCCTGTTGATATTTTAGTCCCTCTACTATCCTATATCCTCTAGTTACACACAGTGTTTGATACCAACGTTACAGTTGTGAGCCTACATTTGCTTAGATACAGTTTCTCCACGGACAGCACCACTGGTTACTCTGTCCCTAGCAAAGCATCTGACAGCCAGTGGTCACTCAGTAAATAGTGAATGAAGGAATGCCTAGCCGGAATGAGAAGCAACATTTTATTGAAGTCTAAGGAACATTTCATATATTACTTATATATCTAAAATTATTTATCAGCAAGAAATTTGCTAGAAGCTGTGTTTTCTTGTTACACTTCAATAGTCTTGAGGCATCTTATCCAGGAACCATAGGATATATTGCTCAGGAAAATCATAATTAAAGGCTATGACTCACGTGTGAGTGTCATCCCAGATCTATACTCAGGACTACTGACTCCAGAGCATGCTGAGCCTACTTCCAAAATTCAAGGAATGCAGATATTAAACTCTATATGGTAAACCAAGACATTGTGCACTATTGCCTTATATATTGTAAATATATAATATAATATAATATAATATAATATAATATAATATAATATAATATATATTGTAAATATATATTATAAACTCACCAAATATTATTTTGTCTGAATATCATGTAGCCATGTGACTGATTATTTTATTTTTTAAGTATGCTTTAGGGACATAGGGATGGTTCTGGGATCAAAAGCATCAGCTGCTCCTCCAGAAGACCCAGGTTCAATTCCCAGCATCCATATAATGCCTATATGCCTATAACTCCATTCCCAAAGGATCTATGTCTTCTTCTGGCCTCCGTGGGTGCAGCACACATGTAGTTCACAGACATAATTGCAGGCAAAACACTCACACACATAAATTAAAAACAAGTTAATTTTTCTAAAAGAAAATATGAGGTAGATCTAAATATGTGTATAGACTAATATTGTATGTATAGACTAGTACAGCATTTCCAATGAAAGTATATATTTTAAAAGCATGAGTTGCTCTTGCTGAACCACTATTGGAGCTTATTATTTGGATGACTAGCCAAATATTTATACATATAGAAAAAAATGAGTAAATTTCAGTTTCCAGAATTACTTTGCTAAGAAGAAAAAAGCATGTGGGGAAAAAATTATACATTGAAACTGTAATTTCTGCTACAAGGACCTGGTCCTTAAAGTATTTCTCCTTCCTCATTACATCAGGAAATTTTCGGAAATTTTTGAAGATTATCTTTGGCTGCCTAGGAAAGTCATCTGGTTTATTGATTCGTTGGTTCTGTTATCCTGGCTCCTGAAAGTAATGTACTGTTTGTGAATGCTGAAATGTGCGTATCAGGAAAAATGTTATGGGAAGTGCAGCAGGAAGTTTACACACTTTTAAATAAAATATTGCATTTATCGTGTGTGTGCAATGCAAGTAAGGGGGCGAGTGTGCGTGTGTGTGCGTGTGTGTGTGTGTGTGTGTGTGTGTGTGTGTGTGTGTGTGTGTGTGTGTCCGCTCATGTGCTAAGGCATAAATGTGATGGTCAGAGAACATCGTGTCAATGGAGGTTCCCCTCTCCATAATGTGGTTTCTGGGAATCTAAGTCAGTCGACAGTCTTGATGACAAGTGCCTTTACCTCTTATTCCACCATGCTGGCTCTGATGTTTTTTGTTTTTTGTTTTAAAGTCTTCAAGGGAAAGACCTAAGGATGGTTTATTAAGTCCTCAGCTGAGATTGTCTGACTGAACTGGTAGCATTGAGTTGTGAAAGAAAACCAAGAATCAATGCATCTGCTGTGGTACCAGCTGAGCCCTCCACCTTAGCTTTGCCCTTACGGTGTGAAGTGTGAGGACGTGAAGAACAGGGCAGACCAAGGAACCATGAGAGCCACTGACTCGCTGAGCTTTAGTCCCATGGTCAGTTTGTAGGCAGCAGAGTGAAAATGTGCCATCAAACTCTTAATCTTTAAAGTAGAAAGGTGGTTTCTAGTGAGGCAATGTTCTTTAATATTGTTTAAGTGATGAGGAAGAAATGGATTGTTTTCATGGTGAAGACCAGTATGAGCTTGACAGAGTCCATGGAAACAGTCAGAAAGAGATGTGGCTGGCTGAGAAAGGGAGCCATAATGTTGACAAGAGCAAATGGCATTTGGGGACCCACTAAGTTGAAATTAAGTTGCCATTAAAATAGACCTTTACCCCTAATCTATCAAAATACCGTAGCCAACGAATTTGTCTGTGAAGGGGAAGCAGAGGAAATGTATTGGGTCATTTGAAATAAAATCCCTTGCAGCTGACCCATGAGAGGTGCTGATAGCTTCCAGATGGAGCCTTGTCCAGTTCCCATTGGCCAGATGTTTGGGCCTGTCCAGAAGGATTGTTTTGTATGTAGAGTGGGGAACCATGGAAATAACATGAGGATTGACCAAGGACTTACCCCAAAATAAGAAAATTCCAGTCAAAGGTGTGGCCTATAGCTTGACGCTTATTCAGTGAACTAACTGGCTACAGAGTCCAGTTCTATTCTTTCAGAGCTTTGTACCCTCAGGCAAATTCATTAAAGTCTGAGAATTGGTTATCTCATCTGTGGGGTGGAGACAGTAAGAACTAAACCTTACAGCGTTATTGCTAGGAATATGGAGAGTAGATAAGGGCCTTCAGTAAGTGGTTCCTGTGTACAATCATTAGAGCTCGTCCACTCTTTGCTGATTCTATACCTACCTTATGGCTAGCATAGTGTTGGGAACTGGAAATACAAAACTGGGTGGGAGACAGTTCTGATCCTCAAGAGCTTCAGATAAGGTAAATAAGTAAGCAAACAATAAGTAGACCAAAACAGATGAGTGCTGGTAGGAATCCCCACGCGACTCCCAAAGCAAGAAGAAGAATGTGGCTTCTGTATTTCCACAATTGCTATGTGGGAGAGCCCAGGCTTGAGAGTACCCATTCATAGGCACTATTTCTCCCGCTGTACAGGTGAGAAAAACAAGGTTAAATAAACTGTCCAAGTTCACATCAATAGTGTATGGCAATGTTTGATTTGATCTTTCTTATCCTTGTCTCAGCTGGTATCTCTGCCTCCCAAGTTACAAAGAGGCTTGCATGGAACAGAGGGGAAAGAGAGGGTGTCTATATCATTTCTATAGCTGTGACAGATTGCTGCAGATTAGGGACTTATAAGGAACAGAGATTAGTTAGCTTGCAGTACTGGTGGTTGTTGATGTCCAAGATCTCAGGGATGTGTATGTATGTATGTATGTATGTATGTATACATATACACACATATTCTCAGAAAGGCGTTAATACCAACAAGGAGAGCCATCCTAGACATCTTCCTCATTTAACACTAGTTATTGATATCTCAAAATTGTCACATATATAACTAAATTAATTACTGTAAAGCTTCTTTTTTACTATAGTCCATGGGACTAAACCTTTTACACATTGGCCAAGATACACACATATGCAGACATATTTATAAAGCAAAATCACCTATCTCTACCAACTTGTGTAGCCTAAGGTCACTGGCGTCTCCTGCTACTGTAGCTTATTTTAATGATTCTATGAGCACATTGATCATAGTGTACAGTTTTAAAAACACTGAAAAATAATATCTGGATAAAACGTACACTGCATTCGTCTTTGTGATGAATATCCTGCATGAGACTGAGATATTATTTCTGCCATAATTGAAATAATGATAAGATTATATGTAATATTCTTAGGGGAGGAGTTAATGTGTAGCAATAGTTGCCACACCTATTTAATGGCCTTTGAGCCACGTACTGCAGATATCAAAAGAGGCAAACTAATGTTAAAGACTAGATGGAAAAGAGTAGCACACAGAGAAAATCCTATGTGCATAGGCAAAGAATATGAATTTAAAAATTAAATTCAGCTTCTACTGGAAGGTAAATACTTACACCTCAGCAGTTTACTAGATGCATTTTACTTTTCTTTCATCACGAGAAGGAAATTTTCAGCTGTAGGTGTCATTTTGGGTGGTCCGAGAGAATGCCTATTAAATTGGTCCGTGTGTGCGGTGTTGCGCTACCGAAGACATCCAGCCCACAGAAGAGGGCCCTGCCAGCACAGCTAGGGCTGGATCAGTCACTCTTTCATTTACTCTAGGAGCACATTATTTACATGAGGTTGAGTGGCCCTTTCTCAGACTCTCAGCCACCCTCTGAACCTTTGCCCGCGTATATTCACAGTGCTTGGTTGATCTGCTGCAGTGTTTGGATGTAGAGTTTACAGCAGGCACTAGAGCAGGAGGTGTCAAAACACGACAAGAAAGGCTTTTTCTTGTTTGACTCCTGGCAGGGATCAGAGTGAAAGTGATGGAAGGCTTGGGAAAAAGCCCAAACTTGTCAACTCTTCCAGCCAACTTGGCGGA
Source organism: Acomys minous (assembly GCF_964271855.1). Lineage (NCBI taxonomy): Eukaryota > Metazoa > Chordata > Mammalia > Rodentia > Muridae > Acomys > Acomys minous. The sequence goes on from NC_140490.1 coordinate 75,184,449, forward strand.
CTCCACAGGGTTAGAGAGTTCAGAGGAGCTTCATGTCCATAAGCCTTTGAATACTTATAGAGAAGCTAATCTCACTGTCTCAGGTTGTCTGAGGTTCAGCACATCTAATTGTCCTAAAGCTGAACTCCAGCTATAATCAGATTACCCTCCCGCCCAAATTTAAAAAAAGGGGGGGGGGGAGGTTTGTGCCGCAATCATATGTATCAAAGAAAACGTCAAGCAGGGTGGGGAAGCAGCACTGCACCCAATCCAGCCTGGAAGTGCTAGTTGATCTACATTGCAAATATATCACAAAGTATTTGTTGGTCTATTTTGATTCTTGAATTTGTGTCTTTGTATTTATTAGACCTGTGCATATTAAAGAAGCCATTTTACCAAAAAATTAATAATAAAATAAAATAAAGAAGCCATTTTTCCACATTATCTTCTGAATCCAGACATTTCTGCTTCTCTGAGGGAGACTTGGGCTAATATTTTTTAGAATAAGATTATTTTCGGAGTGAAGGATATATATAAAGGAACATTCATACTCTATGGATATCTTGAAGCTACTCAATGGTTAAAAAGACAATGATTCATTTTAAAAATATTTATGTTATAATTTGCCTCATTCCAACTATCAAGCTTTTTTTAAAAGTCAAGAATAGCAAATGACGTCATCTGGCTGTCTGTGACACTGAGCACAGAAAAAGTGGGCCTAGGAAGAACTCTGGGATTTTGGCTACATTCGTTGTTTGTACATTTTGCAGTGCTCAGATATTATTCTAGGGCTTTGTCGAGGTCTGTTCAAGACTCCACATAGATTTCAACTATCCACAACACACATATTTCCTTGAGAACATTCTTATGGAAACCACATTTCCAACCTTTAAGTTGCTGGTGTTACTGTGCCTATGAAGCTGGCTCGGGACCAGGAACATGTCTCACATCTTACTGCCACATTTCCTGAGTGAACTTGGGTTTCAGTTGTAGCTGAGTTTTCTCTGAACTGTAGATAACATTCAAGAAAGAAGTCTTACAGTCTGGGAATCTGCAAAAACTTGCTTTTTGTGGAGAGCAAACTTCCATAAAGCACATTTTGTATGCCCGCTACTACCAATGGTGTCTTTTGGACTTGTACATCTTCTGGCTTTGCCAGCAAGGCAGTTGGCATTCATTCTACAACACATCCCAAATGTCTAAGTAGGTCACCAGGACTAGTCTCTAATGGATAGAAGCACAAAACATTGCTAAAAGGACAAAAGAATGAAAGATAGGGCTTCCTCTTTCAAAGATTCATCGTCTATAGTTTTTACTACAACACCCAGAAGGAAACCAATATACTTCAAACACCTAGCAGAAACTGAACTAGAGAATTAAAATACACTCAAGTACCATGTTCTAGCAAAGCTAAATTTTGTTTGTGTATCAGCAACAAGAGAGAAAGACAGGGAGAGAAAGAGAGAGAGAGAGAGAGAGAGAGAGAGAGAGAGAGAGAGAGGCTGTTGAAGCTGGTATTTTCTTCATTTCATGCTGTTTCTGCTTTAGGGCTCTCTTTAGTGTGCCTATGCATCAGGGTGACACTTGGGTGTTTATCAATGGAAGTTCAAACATTTTAGTTTGAATTGGAAATAAAATTCACCATGTGAAACAAAATTGCGCAACTGTTTCTACAAATCAGAATGAGCTCTATAATTTTAGGGGATTTTAGTGTGCTAAGTGTGTAAAGAATAGTCGGGAGTGAGTGCCTTGCCTTACACATAGAAAGTTCTAGAACCACTGAAGAGCACTGCCCTTATGAAAGCATCTAGCTGTGCAAATGGTAAAAGGGAATTTATGCCATGTCCTGGAGGGAAGTTTATTTCAAAGTCTGTGCATAACTATATAACAACAAACCCAGAATCGTCGCCGTAAAAAAGCAAGCACCACCATATCCATAATTTCAGAAAGCTAAATATGATTCGTTAGCTTGTGATGGACTCAGTAATTACACGGGCTCATGCATAACAACCGTTATGGCACCGACAAGGTAATACAGAGTGCTGGTAGCCTGTACGGCCTTCCAAACCCAAAGGAGTTTAACTTGAATGGTGTCATTTCTGAAAGTGGGGCAGACAGTTGGGCGGAGATGTCAGCAGCTGGCACATCTGCTCATGGGAAAGGTCAGTCCCGCCTGTTTTCTGGCAGGGGTCTGTGGCTTTTTCTCTACCCGCATAGCCATGCCATGGAACCAGAGCCGGTTCCTAGCAGCATACCAAACACTTAATGAACAACTTCATTATTCTTTCAGGAGGGCACTAGCCACAAATCTAAGGAGTTTAGGGAAGAATTTTTACTAGATTGGTTTTTAGTGTTTTTCCTTCCAGACTTAAACATGGATAAAGACTGCGGTCTTCCATTTGACCAGAAACATGCAATGGAGCACCAGCATTACACATTCTTTCCCTCCGGGGAAAACAAATTAGAACGAGAAAGCCATGCCGGCGAAGGCGATTCTGCCCAAGGATTTATCTTTCAAGTGAAAGTCCTGAAGAGTGCCTGCCCCACAGCATGCCACACACTCGGGCCGTGGTGTGGGAGCTGAAGAATCACCACGGTACTTTCAGCTCCAAGGGAGTGTTCACAGATGTGGAAAACAAACCAACCCAGAAGAGCACAGTATTTGGATTCTCTACAAGCCACAAGGTGTGTTTTCTTTGTCTGCAGAGACTCCTGTAATAACAAGAGGCAGCGTCACAGTAACCCAGGGCTCTGATCACAGTGCGATCCTAATGGCGAACCAGATTCCCACATGCTTGCTTTCAGGCACACTGAGCCGCCAAAGCTCAGGTCCCCATGGTAGCGTGTACTACAAACAACTCCCAGGCTGCCTGCATTGTAGGCAAGCTTTCTATGGAAGCAGAGGAGGGGAACATGTATAATTCGTTTTACATTTTATTTTTCTCTATTATATATTGTGATTGAGACCAAAAGAAGCCAATGAAAAAAATATTAGACAGATATTATCACCAATTAATAAGTTACATTTGTTCAGCGTTAATTTTATCAACTACGACTCAACTTATTTCATCTTGTAAGAATTTCAATTTTAAAAGAAAATATTTTAATATTTCATGTCAACCAAGAGGATTTTAAGTACCCAATTTAAACCAATCATGGGTGAAAATGAATGGAGGTGGGGAAGGAAGGCAGGGAGGAGAAGGAGGGAGAGAGGGAGAAGGAGAGGGAGAGGGAGAGAGAGAGAGAGTTGAGTACTCACAATCTCATAACCAGAGATTTCTCTTCCACAAATACTCCCTTCTGGGAATGAATGTTTCCCTCAGGAAAGTGATGTCCTAGATAAGTTGGGTTAGACAGACACACAGACAAGTTATACCTTGTGAAATCTATGCACTCCATTAAGTATCAGAATAATCTCCGTTGAGACCATGGGCTGTGTAGATAGCTCATTGGTCCGGGACAAAGGGTGGCATGAGCATTGTGCTTCTATAGAGTGACTAGAATTCTTTTTAAAGGGCAAGTTCATGAAAAAAAATATTTTTAAGAGTTTCATTCTCAATAAGACATAGGAAAGACAACCTCTCATGCATGTGTCACAAAAATCTTTATAGGCAAGACAGTGTGGAAAGGGTTTTACAGAGGAAAACCAGGGTTGCTGAGGTGATGGACAATGAGGCAACCTCCCAGCCAGTGTGATAGTGCACACAACACCATCAGAACATCTTTCTCCCAAGAGTAAGGTGAGCTAAGCTTAAGAGTAGATATATTATGATTATGTAATTCTGGGGAAAATTGCACTCCAAGCTTTTAAAAACAAAAGTGTCAAGAGGCAGAGATAAGGCATTTAAAAGAAAGAAAACATAAGAAATGAACAAAAGAAATGTGATATCATTTCCTGGGTCTAAGTCAGCATGGCCCCAGATCTTCATGGTAGATGAACAGCCTTTAAAACCCAAATAATGTATCACGGAGCACACAAGTCTGCCTCAGTGGACCCTGAGGGAGGTAGGGCTGAGGTGAAAAAGACTGAAACTGGTTTCAAGGACCAGGGCTCCACTGCTTTCCTGAGAACAGTTTCCACCACACATGTCCATGGTTTCCATGACATTATCTGGCTTGTGGGACATAAGTCAGTTTGAAAACGGCCTAAACTACCTCACTCTCTGGTGGCTACGCGTTTCTCCAGATGCTGTCTGCAGCCGAGCCTCACGGTGGAGTCTTCTTGGCATTTCATCAAGCCAAGTGAAAAAATTAGAACGCTTAATTCATCAATCAGCCTGTCTCTCCCGTCGCCTGTAAAACCCACTTACAAGAGTAGATTAACATAGGCAACGAGCGCAGTGTCAGTTTCTTTGCTTATCTTGGAGAAGCACAAACTGTCAGTGGAAATTATTTTAGCTACATCAGCTTTGCAGAGGAAAGTAGATGAACCATGAAATCTACAGCCCTGGAGTTATAACTCTGCCGTGGCCTTCAGCTCACTTCCTAAAGCAAACGTCTATGCATCTTTTTCATATGCCCCACTCTGCCTCACTACCACCTTCCAGTCTTTACAGCCCCCCCGCCCCCCCCCCGGGGAAACTTCACCAAACAGCACCAAAGAGCAACCATTTGTCATCTCACTTCTAAAGACAGCTTTTAGATATCTTTCTTTGGTATTATCATGGTAGGCTTGAGCCATTACCACAGAAAGTCAATTAACTTAGCGCAAACAGAAACATTCGCTTGGGTAACTCAGATGTGTACTAGGAAGCAAGTGTCAATAATAATGGCTAGAAATGTGTCAGATGGGTGGAAGTGGGAGCACTTGGTATCTGCCTGTCACCAGGATCTTGTAAAGCACTTGAATATGCCTTCTGTGATTCTGATGCGCCAAAATCCTGTGCATCCTGCCATATTCAATTTGTAATAGGTAGAAAGCTTGTTTCTGTATAATAATGGGTGTTATATTTCAAAGCCAAACCCATTCATAGTGCTCACGTTCCTCTACTAGTGCATCCACATATAATAGACAATTGGTTAGAAAGCCCCAGGCCTTTGCTAAAATCACGACAGTGCAGCCTTCCTTGGTCCCCTATCTTATTATGGCAACAACATGTGTTTCAGATTTCAGCCACTCACAAGATATTTCTCACAGAAGAAGGCGTGCGTTGCACATGTCTGAATGTTGAGCATATGTTAGCACACAGACACACACATGAATTTATTCTGAGTTAAAAATCTCCTAGTGGGACCATAAACCATGTGGCCAATGAAAGTTATAGATGTGCACTTGAAGACTGACATTGCTAATTCACATAATTAATAAAGCTTGTTCAAAATGGAAGGTTCATACTTGCTATATTTATCTGTAATGTTTCCATTTTAAGTAATGGGCTCATTCATTGTTCTTGAATTCAGGTTGTGTCCTTTCATCTCTTAAAAGTCTTAGTCAAAACCACTTGCAGTTTGTGGCCCTGACATGCTATTGCTTCAGTATACCCGGTGCAAACTAGAAAGACTGAAGGCAGTCTGTCAGAAAATGTTTACTTTCAATGGGATTATTTTTTTTTTATACCTTCTGCATCTGACAATCTACTTGATGGTGTGGCAATCTCAAGAATTTCTAACTGGTAAAAGATAGAAAATACAAAAAGGTGACATGTAAGTCTAATCATAACTTGGTATTATTTGTAAGCAGCTTTTCATAATTAGCACAATATATTCCTCTGCTTTACAGTTAAACAAACAATATTTGCTTTGGTCTGGGTGGTTCAAATATAGGTGGGTAATGAAAGTCAGACTCACATTGCACCATTTTATCCTGGAGTGCAGTGAAATCTATTTTATCCTGAAATTCACATTGATAGATTGATAGTGTTATTTTGTTTTGTTTTGTTTTTTACTGAGGATTTCACCCATTGTATGTTGATCATACATACCTCTCCCCCAGCTCCCTCCATGCCACTCCCCATTTTCATCCTCCTCTTTTTAGCACAAGTCCAATTTGTACACCCTATATATTCCCGCTTGTGTGACCTTCCATTAGAGCATGGTCAATCTACCTAGCCCTTAAAAAAAACTAACTCTCTTGGAAGCTCTCATTTTCCAATCGCACTTCGAGTAGGAGTGGCCCTCTGTGACTACCTCCCCACTCCATGCTGGTATTTTGTCTGGTTTGCTCTTGTGTAGGTCTTGTGCAGGCTGTTGCAACTTCTGTAAGTTCCTATGTGCAATTTTCATGTTATCAGCACCAAGAACCTGTGGATAAACAGTTCATAAGCCAAAGGGGAAAACACTGTTTCCTGATGATTTATCATACACCCATAGTTTATAGACACAGTATTAAACTAAGTCTTAATGATATACTGTGTAGCCATACTTTAGTGCATGTATCAACCTTTATCAGAGAAGCTCTTTTTTCAGTAAGTAGAAAATACGAGAGCTAATACTGACCAAGATGCAGAGAAAGTGAGATTGTGGTGTGGTCAGACCTAGAAGAGACATGTCTTTCATGATCCTGCATCTGAAGGCTCAAGAACCACCATTGGGACAACACAGGCAGTAAACTTCAAACCCCTACACAGATCTACCCAATGGACAGGAAATTCTTCACAGTTGAGTGGAGAGTGGGGTATGACTTTCTCACGAACTCCGATGCCTCATATTTGACCACGTCCCCTGGAGGGGGAGGCCTGGTGGCACTCAGAGGAAGGATAGCAGACTACCAAGAAGAGACTTGATACCCTATGAGCATATACAGGGGGAGGAGGTCCCCCTCAGTCACAGTCATAGGGGAGGGGAGTAAGGGGAAAATGGGAGGGAGGGAAGAATGGGAGGATACAAGGGATGGGATAACCATTGAGATGTAACAAGAATAAAGTAATAAAAAAGTTATAATAAAAAAGAGCCACCACTGAAGAGGGTGAAAAGATAGTAAGATCCAGAGCTTGAGGAGAACAGGAGTGACACTGAATCTTCTGCACATGAAAAAACTGATAGCAGTTTTCTGCATAAGATCTGTGTGAGATCAAACCAGTCAACACTCTAGCATGAAGGGAGCTTAATCTGAGGAGCTATTGATGGGTGATGGTTTCTGAGGAGGGAAGGAGGAGTCAGTTTGCTTTTTTAAAAAGTGGCTTCTGGTAGGCCGACCATGATCCAGTGTGCAGCCCTATACCCATGAGTATATGTGCAGTGGAATTGGACAAGTTTCGCTATAAGAATGGAGAAGCAGGAGTTGAGAGTATGTAGGAGTTAGATGTGGACCTAAAGAGAGGAGCGGAGATGAATATGATCAAAATATGTTATGTGCATGTATGAAATGAAGTTCTCAAAAATAATTTAAAGTATATTAACAAAATCACATTGTAATGTATACGGATGAAATGTCATAACACCCATGGCATACTCCCAAATGACAAAAAAAATCATTTTCAAAATACATGAATGTTTTGAGACAAAAGAATAAAGCAAACAAACAGCAAGATCATAGAACATAAAAATTCAATTTAGAAAAAGAGAACCTCGAAATTGATTGGTTGACTGATATGGGATCTGACATGCTGCTCCATTTTGAGCTAGAAGGAGAGGCGTACGGACACCTGAAGAAGAAAACAGAAGAATGATAACTGGCTGAAAAGGAAGTTTAGTGTGGACTCTGTTACAGCTCCATATCAAAGTGCTCTGCTAGCGTACGCAGGACCATGGGCTCCGTCCCCAGAGCCGAAACAAAAGTGAGAATCATCGTCATTACCAAATTCTTCCTACAGACTCTTATGGTTGTAAGAGAAAGCCCTGCACAGAGACAAAACTTGCAAAGATTCCACATGTGAGACTGGAGGAATAGAAGATCTCTCTCCAAAAGCAAGCGTGAAACCCAGACTCTGACATAGTGTCTTGAAATCATCCTCAGATATGCTTTCTGAAATGAGCATAGATCCCTGTAGCTCAAGCCATGTGCTTCTGCTCACAGACTGTGTTCATGGTCCTCTAGCAGCATAGCTATTGTCGTGGTTTGCTTTCTCTTGCTATGATAAAACAAAACAAAACAAAAACAAACAAACAAACAAAAAGCCTCTATGACCGTAAGCGATTTGTGGAGAAAGGGATTTATTTATTTAAGCTTAGAATTGATGGTCCGTTATGGAGGGAAATTAGGGCAGGAAAGACAACAGGACACTAGAGGCAGAAAATGAGGCAGAGACCATGAAGGAGATATTGCTCACTAGCTTCTTCTCAGTGTGTTTGATCTACTTTCTTGCTACCTGCACAGCGACAGCACCACCTACAGAGGGTTGGGACCCTTATACAAAGCAATAAAGAAAATGTCCCCCATTTGTGTACAGGCCAGGCTAATGGAGGTGTTTTCTCAAATGAGGTTCCATTTTCCCAAATGACTTTAGCTTGTGTCAAAAAGTAACCAGGATAGCAACCGCATTCAAAAAACATCACGCATTTGATCGTCAGTGTTCTTCCTCGTCCATGTTTCAAAACACTGGGTTTTAGCCCGCATTTTGGGTCATATTCCATTAATCCTCATTAGTTGTGATATAGATCGGGTGTCTGCTTAACATAAGAACTCATGTCTGAGGGACAAAAACACCAATTTCCATTCCTAAAGAATGTGGGAAACTGAGAGTCAAGCCAGGACCACTGCCTCCAAAAATGAGCTGTGGTCACATTCTGTTGTAATTTTCACCAAAGAAGACACCACTCTTTAATAGCTGTTTAGTTCTTCTCAGAATCCCTGCAGTCTTTCAAGAAATGTGTGTGTGTGTGTGTGTGTGTGTGTGTGTGTGTGTGTGTGCGTGTGTGTGTGTGTGTTCTGCATTTTGTCTGAGGTTTGAGAACAATTCGTTGTCTCAGTTCCCAATAAGATAATGAAGAATGTGAATACTGGATTCTGACCTTCTAGAGACCTTACAGGAATATGGCTGAAAAAAGGGGGGCTTCTGCCTGTGCTTGGCTATCTTTGCAGGGCTCCAAAACAAAGAAAGTGGCATGACTTTCTGGATCCTAGATGCCATCATCTAGAATTTGCTGGACACTTCTTTGCAAGTGGGGATTTCCCCCAAACTCCACTGTCAAAACTAATCCTAAAGATGAAGAAATATCCCCAGTCAAGTTCTCCCAAGCTATCTAGCTCAAACCTCCCTTGAACTAAAGTATAAAAAGAAAAAGTGAAGAAAGCGTAAAGCTTGTATAAAGTCAATGCCCCTCTCTGGCAATCACCTAACCCCACCCCTGCCCCACTTGTTTCTGGGAAATAGGGCTAATACACCCACCCAATACAATTCTATCACCGTCATCTTTTCCTCCCTAGAAGGGAGCTTCCTTCTTGTTACCTGTTTATACATTGCATTTTCCATGCCAGCCAGTGTAGTCTCTAGTCCGTTTTATTTGGTTATTCAAGTTATTCTCTCTCTCTCTCCCTTCCCTAATATGAGTCTCAATGTCTTGCCTGGGTTTCTTCTTTTCAAGCCTCACTCACTTCCCTGCTTGAGAGATGTCTTTAAGGATCCGGAGAGGGGATCTCTTTCCAAGATACTGCAGTCTGAACATCCTATACAAGCAGCCCTAGTACCACATGCCCCCAAGTCAACTTTTTCTCCTGTGTGAGACTTTCCTCTGCTCACTCTCTCCATCATTACCATACAGGGCCTGTTATGTCCCTCACTCCAGAGATTGCCAATGGGTGAGCATGTGCAGGCATGAATCCCCACCCTTCCATTTCTGGGCCTCAGAATTGCTATAGACCACTTTGCTAGGCAAAGGCTTTATCAAGTTTCTGGGGACTTAAATCCTATTAGTGACCCCAAATCCCATTTGGATCATAAGTGAGTGATCTAGTAAGATGTTAAAACTGATTGGATGAGATTTATATTCTTTACTTGAAAAACTCATTTGCATTCGTGATATCCAGGGATTTTCTATAATTTAAACTCTACTTCTGCAGAGTTATAATATAGCCTCATCAATGAAACACAATCCAGGCAGCTGCAGCCAGCCTCTATAGCCCAGGAGCAGTGTGTGGGATGGTAGAACACTGGAGCTCCTGGCCTGGGGAAGTCTCAGGGAAACAGGTGAATCTATCCTTGGGCATCCCCACCCACTCCACACAGAGAGCCCCCAATACCCAGGGAACATGCTACCCAGCATGAGCGTGTGTGTTGTGGGCAGGTAACGGCCAGAGCCAGGCAGCCGGCCTCAGTGGACCAAGCCTGCAAAATTGGGCTGATAGAACTCGGCCAGGTCAGTTACCACAGCCAGGTAGAGACTCGCACGCTCATGGGAGAAGCTGGACTGCCCTGAGGATCTGGAAGGGAGTCTGAATTGCAGCCACTGCTCAGTGGGACTGAACCACCATAGGAGCACAGTCTAGACTGGTCCGCTGTCTCGACTGGTCCAGGCAGGAACCAAACTGCGGGCAACAGCAGTCTGGCCCTGGACAATTGGACAGGTAAAGCCCAGCCAGGACAGTCCCCATGGCCCGACAGGGATTTCCATGCTCATGGAAGAAGCTGGACTGCCCTGAGGGACCTAGAAGGGGGTCAGAATTGCGGCCACCACTCAGTGGGACTGAACCGCCATAGGTGCACTATCTAGATTGGTTTGCTATCTAGACTGTTCCAGGCAGGAACCTTACTGCCGGCTACAGTAGTCTGGGCCTGGAAAACTGGGCAGGTAAAACCTGGCCTGGCCAGTCCCCACTTCCCAGCAGGGTCTCCCACATGCTTGGGTGAGGCTGGACTGCCCTGAGGGATCAGGACAGAAAATTAAACATTGGCTCCCCAACACAGCTAGTCTGAAACCCCTCAGTAGCGTGAACATAATCAGGCAGAAGCCTACCTCTGCTTACCCAGTCAGGATATTAAGGTGTAGAGCAAAGTCTTCTGGAGCAGAAACCCGGTCACCTGCCTATTCCAGAGAAGAACTCCCTGATGCCCACAGGCAGGGGCACATGATCTATAATCACTCACCAACTACCTACTCTCAACAACCAGTGAATAACACCAGAAGCTACCACACAACACCAGAGGTAGCAAGATGACTAAAGGAACACGTAAGAATGCAAAAAACAAAAACAAAACAACCCAGATCCCAGCTATCACAAAGAAAGTAACCCTGAGCACTCAAACACAACCGAGATACAAGAAAATAACCTGAAATCCTTAGTAATGAAGATGATAATAGAGGAAACGGATAAAATCCGAACTCAAATGCGGGAAGATGTATCACACATAAGCAACTTAAGGACACATCTGGATGCCCTAGGGGGGAAAAAGAAGCAGAAACACCCAAGAGGAATAGATGTCTAGAAATAATCAAACTCAGGGCTGAAATCAATAATTTAGAAACAAAGAGAACAGTTCAAAGAATCAACAAAACCAGGAGCTGGTTTTTTGAGAAAATCAACACGTTAGACAAACCATCAGCCAAACTAACTAAAAGACAGAGAGACAGTGTCCAAATCAACAAAATCAGAAAGGAAAAAGGAGACATAAGAACAGACACTGAAGAAATACAAAAGATCATAAGATCATACTTTAAAGGCATATATGCTGCAAAATTTGAAAATCTAAGGGAAATGGACAATTTTCTTGATCGATTCCACTTGCTAAAATTGAATCAAGATAAGATAAACAAATTAAATAGTCCTATTTCTCCTATAGAAATAGAGACAATCACTGATAGTCTCCCAACCCCCCCCCCAAAAAAAGCCCAAGGCCAGATGTTTCAGCCAGACCTTCAAAGAAAAGCTAATACCAATACTCTTCAAAATTCATTCTATGAGGCCACAATCACATTGATACCTAAACCCCACAAAGACCCAAGAAAAAAATAGAATTTCAGACCAATTTTTCTGTATGAACATTGACGCAAAAATATTCAATAAAATACTCACAAAATGAATATAACAACATATCAATAATATCATTCACCAAGACCAGGTAGGCTTCATTCCAGGCATGCAGAGATGATGTAATGTACAGAAATCCATCAATCTAATCCACCATATAAACAAACTGAAAGAAAAAAACCACATGACCATCTCCTTAGATGCAGAAAAGGCATTTGACAAAATCCAACACCCATTCATGTTTAAAGTGTTGGAGAGCTCAGGAATACAAGGCACATACCTAAACAAAATAAAGGCTATATACAGCAAGCCAATAGCCAACATCATTTTAAATGGAGAGATAATGAAGGAAATTCCTCTAAAATCGGGGACCAGACAAGGCTTCCCACTTTCTCCATATCTCTTCAATATAGTTCTTGAAGTTCTAGCCAGAGCAATAAGACAACAAAAGGAGATCAAGGGCATCCAAATAGGAAAGGAGGAAGTCAAATTATCCCTCTTTGCAGATGATATGATAGTGTACATAAGTGACCCTCAAAATTCCACTGTACATGTACATGTATGTAGCTGTACATAGTAAACATTAAGTAAATTTTTAAAAACTTTTTGCTTGAATAACTGTTTTGTCTGCACACATGTACATGTACTGCATGCATTCATTGTGCCTGTGGACACCAGAGAGTCCACTGGGTCCCATAGAACTGGATTTATTGATATTTGTAAGTCATCACATGAGTGCTAGTAATCCAACCCGAGTCCTTGAAAGACAAGTCAGTGCTAAACCACCTCTCCAGTCCCAACTTCACATAAACTTCTGTTGAATGGGCAAAATTGCTATTTCACCAGCACATGCCATAACTAGATAGTCATCTAAGACACTAGATAATCATGGAGAGAAATAACAACCATTAAGTAAACGTAAGGCTGTCTACAAGGGGTAGCATACCCACAGTGGTTTTCTGTTTGGTCTTAGAGTCTGAAGTTAAATTCATATTCATCCATTGTAAAATGTAACAAATAAACCCACTGGGTTTACTTACACACAAAACTACAAAAATCTTGCCATTGTATTGCCAGAATACAATGCTTAATTACACATTAAAAATGTAATCTTCAGCATGTATTTGGGAACAGTATAGTTTGGGTATAGAAAACTAGAAAGCTTTAATTTTCCTTTCACTTAGACTCACTGGCTGTTTCCAAGACATGAGCATTTGCCTTTGAGTGCGCTACCAGTCAAGATGCTGCAACACTTCATCTCCTATTAGACAAGCTGTTCTGTGTAGTTACTTGGATTCCAGGTCAGATGTTAATGGCTCTGCTCATCCTGCACTTAGGATGCCTCCAGGGTGTTCCAGCTGTCCTTACAAAGCTCATTTGTAGCTATTTTCTTTTAAGTAACGAAATGCCTTTTTATGTTTTGTACAACTACACATTGCACATTAATCACATTCCCCCTCACACTTCCTTACTACGCCTCTTCTTGCACCCTCACATTCTGCCCTTCCAGACAGTTCTACTTCTATGTAATATACACATTATATATAGTTATATACATACATGTGGGTATAATCTAGGAACTACATATGGAAGAACATATGATATTTGTTTTTCTGACACTGGCTTGATTCACTTACGATGACTGCCTCCAGTTTCATCTATTTCCCTGCAAACCACATGACTCCATTCTTCCTATGGCTGAAAAATAAAATTCCATTGTGTTTATGTACCTCGTTAACCTTTACAGATTCTCTGTGGTTGGCCACATAGGTTTGTTACATAATTTAGGTATTATAGAGAGTGATGAAACAAATGTTTATATGTGAGTATTTTTGTGATATTTGAACCTAGAGTCCTTTGAATAAATAGCCAGGAGTAGAGAAGCACAGTCATATGAAAGATCTATTGTTGGATTTTTAAGGAAGCTCCACAGTACCTGGACTAGGTTAATATCCACCTAGCTCTATAGAAGGGCTCTATTTTGTCCAAATCCTCAATGTTGTTATTTATTTTCTAAAGAACTGCCATTTTTAATTGGTGTAAAAAAGAATCTCATTTTAATTTTCTGGCTACTGACAGCTAGTAGTATTGAATTTTTTTGTGGTTTTCATGTTTGCCTTTCCCTCTGTGTACATGGGGATTTTTGTGTTTAGTGTACGCACGTGAGTATGCAGGTGCAAATACTCTCTGTGAAGCTAGAGAAAGATGTCCAGTCCAGCATCCGCCTCTTTTACTCCCTGCCTCTTTGTTTGACACGGTGTCTGCCACTGAGCTGAAAGATAGCTATTTCAATAAGACTGGTTGGACGGTGAGCTTCTGGGTTCCTCCTGTCTCCAGCCAACATCACTGGAGTTGTAGGCACACACAGGCGTCGAGCTTTTCATGTGCTGAGGATTTGAACTCACGTCCCCATGCTTGCAGAGCAAGTCTTCTTACCCACACAGAGCCGTCGGTTCATCCCTGTATTTTCTCTATTGAGAATGATCTGCTTATTTATTTCACTAGCCCCTTTATTGGTTGAGGTGGTTGATTTCTTGCCCTTTAGATGTTTAGTGGTTTATGTATTCCAGATTTAAATTCTCTGTCTGTTGTATAGCTAGCAAAGTTTGGGTTCCACTTTCACTGGATCTACTATCTGCTTTGCTGCATAGACAGGGTTTAATTTCACGAGGTCTCGTTTGTCAATTATTGTTTTTTATTTCCTGAGGTCTTATTGAAGAAGTCCTAATCTTGAAGTGCTTTCCCTATTTTGTGCTTAACAATATCAGAGTTTTGGGGGTTACACTAAGGCTGTGTGAAGCATTTTGATTTATTTATGTGCAGAGTGAGATAAGTATCTAGTTTTATTCTTGTGCATGTACTTACCTAACTTCCCCACATGTTTGTTGAAGACGTTATCTTTCTTTCATTATATTTTTGGCATCTTTATAAAAAATCCTAGAAGCTATAGCTATGTGGGTTTCCACTAGATTTTCTATGCTATTCCACTAATGTACACATCTGTCTGTGTGCACATACATTTCTGTTCCTGCTACTATGGCTCTGGAGTACAGCTTGAAATCACGTGTGGTGAGCCCTACAGCAGTATTCATATTGCTCAGAATTGCCTTGACCGTCTCTGGTCTTTTGTGCTTTCATACAAACTTCAAGAATTTTTTTCTACTTCTGTAGAGAATGACAGTGTAATGTTCATTGAAATTTCATTGACTCCATAGATTACTTTGGGTGTAGTAACCATTTTACAATATTAATTTGTCCAGTTCATAGTTTCCTTTCTACTGTGTTTAGGTTTTCTCGCTATAGAAGTATTTTAAATATTCTCCTATGGTTTTTGTAAAGAATTGGGGGTGGCAGTTGTGAATGAAATTGTTTCTCCAATTTCATCTTAGAATGTTTGTTACTGATATAATATATCAAAAATATAACAGGATAAAAAATGAACATACAAAAACCAATAGCATATATGTGTGTGTGAGTGTTTTCTTTGATTTTTATATTGCTTCTATCTTCCTAAAGCCCTGAAGAAATTGTTAAGTTATTCATTTGAGATCTATCTTATCTTTTAATGAAAGCAGATGCAGTGATGGAACTCCCTCCCAAGCTTCCTTACCTGGGTTCCAAAGGTTTTGATACACTGTGCTTTTGGTTTCATTCAACGCAATAGGTTTTAAATTTTTTCTTTCTTGATATATTCAATGGCCTACTCATTTAGGGGACTTACTTTTGAGGACATAGATCAATCCAGCTCTCAGCACTCCTTAGTTTCACATGTCCTTTACCTATAGGTGGAGCCCCGTAGATTACCCTCTGTACTCACACATCTATTAGTGTTGTACTTGTTTTTGTCTTTGTAACCAGCCATGCTGTTGAGGTACGATGGGTGAGTCCTCCTGTCTATTCTGGGAGACACAATCTCAGTGCAGATTTTCTGGTTTTTCTGGCTCTAATATCCTCTTCCCTCTTCTATGATGAGACTCAGGAACAGACGCTGTATTATAGCTGCATCAGTTGACACTGGTCACCTCATTATTATTTGTTCTTTGAATTTTTGAGTGGCTGTGGTTTTCCGAAACGGTCTCAATCCAAGAGGTGCCTTTAAGGAGGAGTGACAAAAACACTTATCTGTGGATATAGAGATAGGGAAAGTTGGACAACAGCTATCAAAAGGTATGAGCGATGCCCAAATACTTCTAGATTCAATAGCAAAGCAAACTAGGAAAACTTAAAAAAAAAAAAAAAAAAACAGCAGATAAATTCTAGAAAGAAATAGGCTCATTGTGGAAAGCTCTCTAACCCCAGAGTGATGGAACACCAACAGCAGGTTGTGAGAGCCAGAGCCATATAGAAGAAGTGCACATCCTGTCAGCAATCTTAAAGATCAGAGAAAGGCTGAGGACCCAGTGAAGCAGTGACCCTGGCAAATAGACAATGCCTCCTGGGGCACAAGGCACTGGATGGAATAGTGATAATGGTATTTCATAGCCCTCCGCTGGCTTAGAGCCTAGGTGGTGTGAGTTCCTCCATGAGCCACACTCTTAGGAAACTCAGGGCAAGTACCACAGGTGTGCCCATTTACACCTGGCCAGAAGAATAGGCTCTGGAGAATTTTGAGTTCCAACTGCCGGAAACCTGGTCTGAGGTCAAGGCAATAGGGAAACTTTCCCACAAGCTCCAGTCAGCATGATGGCCAATGGAAAGGACTGCATGCGGGCAGGCCCAGAATTTTGCAAGCCGACTGCAAAGCCATTTCCAGAGGTATTGCTGCCAGGCAGCAAGGTTCTGTCTGTGAAGCACTGCCCAAGACCAGACCTGCTATCTGTAACCTACTCTTCCAAAGGAAGCCATAGAGCTGAAACAGGACTGCCCAATGCTGGAGACGAGTCATCCTAAGGAGTTCCCAGGGCGTTGAGGAAAGAACACTGAGGGATTCGAAGCTGGATCAGCAAACAGGCTGGCCAGCACTCACGCACATGCTCTATCCCAGCCCAGCTCTTGTCCTTTCACATTATTCCTCCTTTATTTAACATTCAGTTTTAAGTTAGCCAGCCATCTCTGCCTTGTTCTCTTCCTGTTGCACACCATTGTTGCTTCTCTTCCTCCTTCTGACCTCTGTATGCTTTTCTTATTTATCTTCCTCTTCCAAACAACATAGAGTGGCCTGGCTTCTGAGGTCCCGGTATCTTAGCCTCTTCAGAGCTGGGATCATTCTGTCATCTGATTGTATTTCTTCTTAATTTTAAAAATTATTATCTTATTATTTTATGTGTACGGGTGCTTTGTCTGCATGCATGTCTGTGCATCACTTGTGTGCCTGATGCCCATGGAGGCTAGAAGAGGACACCACAGACCCCTGGAACTTCAGCTGTGAGCTTCCATGTAGGTACTTAGACTAGAACCCAGGGATCAGGAGAAGCAGCCAGTGGTTTTTGTTTGTTTGTTTGTTTTGTTTGTTTACTTTTATTGAACGTCTATGATTTACACATCATGCACCAAAATCCCTCTCCCCCCCCCACACACAGTAAAATAAAACAAACAGACAGACAAAAAATCTTGTCACAGAAGCTGCAGTGTATCATGCAGTATAGCCCTTTGTCCATATATGTTTACTTTCAAATGCTCATTGCTATGAGTCATGGGTCTGGTCAGAGGCCCACACTATCACTACTGGATCCTCACTGGGACTGCTGTCGGGCATATCATTGTTGCTGTGTGTCAAGGAGATTCTTAATCTTTGAATCTGTAGGTCCAGCCCCTTCATGCATTCGAGCAGGTCATACATGGGGTAAATGTTGGGATGAGGTCCACTCAGAGCCCTCGATCAGAGCCCACTCCCTTGTGCTAAGTGCAGGACCTGCTCTCTCACTCTTGTGTCCTCAATGTAGGGCTGACTCTCCTGCTCTCGTGTAGTCATGGCAGGGCCCGCTCTCCCACTCCCTGTCATCAGGGTAGGGCCAGCTCACCCACTCCTGTGTCCTCAGGGCAGGGCCCGCTCACCTGCTCCCGTGTTCTCGGGGCAGGGCCAGCAGCCAGTGTTCTTATCCACGGAAGCATCTCTCCAGTCTCCTGATAGCACTCCTTTAGTTCTCTGATTTCAGTCTACAGTTGGTCAAAACTGCGGCATCACCTCCCTCCCCATTTTGGTCCTACTCCTCCTTTTACTTGTGTGTTCTACTCTACTTTTTACTCTGTCAATCCAGCATGAACTAGTCATAATCTGCTTTTCCTCCATTCCAATCATACCCACAGTACCTAATACATTAGCACACATAGCACTCTGTGTCACTTCTCTTCTTAAAGTGATTGATTGTTTTTTTACAGGGTGACTGTTTCTATTTGGCTGTTATTATGGTTTCATAGTGGGCCTATCTCTTGGTAGTGATTATTGCTACAGACAGTATCCAACACTCAGGGAAGTATTATGAGCCAAACTTCGTGTCCCGATACAAGTCTAACAGAGGAAAATAACACGTGATTTTTTTGAACATTGAAAACATTTCCATCAGAAAAAATGAAAGTGGCTTAATTTTTAAAAATCAGACAAACACCCAATGCTTAGATCCATAATCTCATAGAGAAAACATAAAAGACAAGAGAAACCAGGGTAACATGTCCCCTCCCCAAATCAGCAGTATTACAGTAATGGTCCACTTCGAGATTACAGATAAATATTTCAAAAGAGTGATATATATATATATATATGTATGTATATATATATAAGTATATATGTGTGTATATATATGCATATGTGTGTGTGTGTATTCAGCCATATATTGTATATATTTTAGGTGAGCTTATAAAATAATATTTTCCTATGTCTTTTACAAACATCCTTAGTGCTGTACATCTCTCCTTCCTCTATTTCCCTCTGAATTATTCTTCCTCTCTCCTCCCTAGCTAAAGCCTGCTAGCCCCAATCTGCCCTTTATAGCACCCATGTCCAACTATATCTTTCTCTACTATATCTTTTTTTCCACTCCTCTGTAGTCCCTTTCTACTTTCTTGTCTTCTGTATACACTTCAGGTATATACTCAAATTTGTACTCAAATAAATTTTAAAAAGCCACAAACACATAAATAAATAATAAGAATACAAACAGCTGAATAAAATAAAGCTGTCATTACAGGCTATAAAAATGTAATCTACTAGGGAGACAGAAATACTGAAGAAAAACCAAACTGAAAAACTTGAAATGAAAAGTTAAGTAAGTTAGATAAAAATGTTCCTTGGAAGCTTCATCAATAGAATGGACTAAAAGGAAGGCAAAAATTTTGAGGCTGTAGATGAGGTAGAAGAATTGCAACATTCAGTCAATGAAAAAGACACATTAATAATTTAAAAAGTGAGACTGGAACAGATGAAGCCTGCAGGACATCATGGAAAAATCAGATCTTAATCAGAGACACAGAGTACATGAAAGAACTTCATGCTGAAAGCACAGGAATTTTTTTTCAATAAAATAATATCAGAAAAAAATTCCCGAATCGAAAGAAAGAGATACCCATGAAGGTTCAGGATGCATTTAGAAGACAAAAATAAGCTAGGTCAGAAATAAATCTCCCAATGCCATAAAACAGTTCAAATATTAAATAGACCAAGGAAAGCTTATTAAAAGCCACTAGAGAGAATAGCCATGCCACGTGTAAAGGTGAGCATATCAGAGTAATAGCTATTTTTTTAAACAGGAACTTTAAATACAGAGGGCTTGAAATAACAACTGTCAACTTTGACTACTGTACTCATTAAAACTTTCATATCTGATGGCAAAAAAATCTATCCACAATAAAAGTAGGATAAAGAAATTCATAACTAAGTCACTAAGACTATTAAATGTATTGGAAGGAATTATTCAGGTTAAAGGGAAAGACAAATACCTCAGGAAGCCACAGGAAAGAATAAAATATGATAGCATAGCAGTTAGTCAAGGAAGGACTAGGAAAACACCAAATGTTAAAAATCATCAAAATGACATGGATCAATATACACCTTTCCATAACACTTCTTACTATTACTAGTCTTAATTCTTGTGTTCTAGTTTTACTTGACTATAATGTAATAAAGCTGAAAATTAACAGCAAGTGAAACTGTAGAAAATATGTAAACTTATGGAGATTAAAAAGTTGACTATTGAATATGATTATCCAAAACAAAGTGGTCAGCCCTAAGATAATTTATACATATAAGCATCACTAAATTGACTATATATGCAATGGTAACAAAGTATAAAGGCTATAAATTTAAATGGAATATGAGTGAATACATGGGAGGAATTGGAGGGAGGACAGGGAAGGGGTAAAATAATATATTTATATTTTAATTAAAAACTAAGCTGGGTGCAGTGGCACACACCTGTGATCCCAGCACTCAGAGCAGCAGAGGCAGGTGGATCTCTGTGAGTTCAAGACCAGGCTGGTCTACAAAGCGAGTCCAGTACAGCCAAAGCTTCACAGACAAACCCTATCTCAAAAATAGCCAAATAAGAGAGAGGGAGAGAGAAGGGGAAGGAGGAAGGGAGGGAGGGAGGGAGGGAGGGAGGGCGAGAGAGAGAGAGAGAGAGAGAGAGAGAGAGAGAGAGAGAGAGAGAGAGAGAGAGAACTTGTTTTAAAAAACTAAAACCTATAAAAGAGGGGGAAAGGTCTTTCAAACTCTTGAGAAAAGCTAGGGGTGGTATTAGTTACTCTCCTTCAACCAGATAAAGAGACTGAGGTAGGAAGTTCAAGGCCAGATTGCACAACAGGACAGAGCCCCATTTTCGATACTAAAAAAGCTAAACATTTTATTGAGCGATATCATAACAGATTAGAGAAGGTGGGACAAGAAAATCAATATTTACAACTTGTCTTCTAATTCTTTCAAGGAAATACTGAGTCACAGGCCACTGTCACTCAGGCTTCCATTGGTGAACTCGTAACAGTAGCATTTATTGTACATAGAGCTTCTTCAATGAACACACACAAAAACATTGAAATCTCAATATTATTTTGATTTTAAAGGTACTGAAATTGCAAGCATGTGCTGAAAGTTCATAGAAGTTAGAACTAAGCTCAAACTAACTCTAAGCCATGTGCTTTTGTGCTGGTTGGTGTTTGTCAGCTTAACACAAACACAGAATAACAAATTCTGGCACCTGAGCTTGGTAATGTCTGTGAAAGAGCTCTGCTGCAGATATGCCCCTGCCAGAACAAAAAGTCTGTAGCTTGTAGAGCATTACTCTGACTGATGTCAGAAGACTAGGCCACTGTGTGTAATGCCATTCCTGGGCAAGTTGACTAGGGGAGCACACAAAATTAAACTTCGAAATCCAGGAAGAGCATGCCAGTGAGCAGCGTCCACCCTGGTCTCTGCTTCAAGTCCTGCCTCCAGGTTCCTGCCTTAAGTTCCTGTCCTGCTTCCCTTCAGGAGAGACTGTAAGCTGTGAGAGATGAAATAACCTCATAATTCCCAAGTTGCTTTTGGTCATGGTGTTTAATCACAGCAATGGAAACCTAACTAAGACAAAAATTTGAACCAAGATTTGCCGTGACAGATTTGACCATGTTGTTTTGACAAGGGTTGTGAAAGGAATTTGAAACTTTAGGCTGGAAAATCCATCGAGTGTCTAGAGCTTAATCAACTGTTGTGAGAATTTGAAAAGCAATGAAAGCAATACAGACAATGGAGGCCTGGCTTATGAAGTTTCGGAGGGGAAGTTTGAGAGCTCTTTAAAGACTTTATTGGTGTCAGCCACTAGACATTTTGAATCAACAATGGAAGTTGGGCTCACCCAACCTGAACTAAATCAGCAGTGATTAAGAAGACAGCAGTGTTGTTAAATTGAAACCTTTGTTTTATTGGCATAATTGATGGTGGTTGGCTGGAGTTTAAAATTAGTTGTGATTAAGAAGAGACCAGCGTCATTGGGTTGAAATTCTCTGGGAGTGTGTCCTTATGTTCAGTACGTAGGAAGCTATGATCAAGAAGAGCCAAGGTTGTCCGTCATTCTGGCAACTGACCCTGGTAATGTTACACGGAACTGGGGTTTTAGGCATGAAGGGGTCATGTAAAGCAGCTAAGACTTTTGAATGTGAGAGACCAGGGGTGGCTATTGGTGAAGGTGCATCCTCAGTTGCAGTGGAGACTCTAGTATTGAAGGGGTCATGGGGAGAAGCTGAAGCACTGTGTGGCAGGGTAGGATTATATAAAGAGAGGCCAGAAGGTCAGCAGTGAGGGAGTAGCCTAGGTGTAACTCAGCCTATGAGAGATTTGAGTACTGTGGGACAACTGCCAAGGAAAGGTAGCTGTGGAATGGAATTAGATAACCCTACAAGGCACGCCATGTGTTCTGCAGATGGAGAAAAGCAGATTCTCAGACCCTTTGGAGGACAGAAGATCATGAGTGGGTCCCAGATAGCAAACATTAAACTTTTTATATTCTCAGGTTTGGGGTTTTATTTTATTTGATTGTTGGTTTGCTCTGGGTCTTCCATCTTAGAGTAAGAAAGTTGTTTGCTTCTTTTGCAGGAATCCACAATTGAGAGGCTTTGAACTTTTAAAGAGATGTTGGATATTTTGAAGAGATTAATATTTAAATTTTTAAAGCATTTTAAAATTTTACAACTAGGACATTTAAAATTATTTTTATATTGTGATATTAATATTAATATGTGATTGGGGATAAATAAGAAAGGAAAGGTTATGGCTTAATAGGGCTGCATTGTGTGACAAGTTAACAGTGGGTCAGTTGTGCTGATTTGTTCTTGTCAACCTTACACAAACCTATCTAGAAAAAGGAAATCTCTATTGAACAAATTTTCCCACCAGAACAACATATAAGGAAGTCTGTGGAACATTTTTGTAAATTAATGATTGATGTGGAAGAGCCCAGACCATTTTGAGTGTAAATGCATGTTTACACCCCAGCTTCCAAAACAACAACTCTGGTGTTTAAATATATTTACAAAAGACTAGGTCAATGTTCTCTGATTTGCTCATAACTGATATCCTGTTTGTTCCATTCTAAGTTCTGTCACGTGACTTGTTACCTCTGGTCAATTTCATATGTCCATCTTCAGAATTCCAGGGTGAATCTCCCACCTCCTATCTCTAACTCAGAGTCCCCTCCTTCCCCGCTGGAGCTCCCACTTTCTGTTTCCTTCCTCAGCTAATAGCTAATTAGTTTTTTATTGACTGGTCATGCTTCCATTCAGACACAAGAGATTCCTTCTATATTGGGTGATTCCATTTCTAAGCATGTGGTCCTGGGGTATATAAGAAATTAAATCAAGCAAGCCATGAGAAAAAAGCCAGCAATCTGTATTTTTCTCCATGAGTTGTTTGTTTGTTTGTTTTTACAGTTCCTGCCTCAAGGTATCTTGAATTCCTATCTTATTTCCTTTCATGATAGATTATAAAATAGCACAAACCCTTTCCTTCCCAAGTTGCTTTTGGTCACAGTGTTTATCATAGCAATGGAAACCTAACTAAGATGGCTTACTCGCCTATAACATAATCATGACGCTATAGACTGTTGGTTTATCATGTTCCATCTAAATAATGGGGTTGGCCAGTGTTCCAGATCAAGAAGCAATTACTCTATACTACAGTTATAGAGGGATGCTTAGGGTCCCTAGGAAATCTATCGACATCATTTGGAAGGAATATCAGGCTTAACTATTTACTGTAAATTATCTGTTCTCATTAGCTCCTGTTTCTCTCTGTCTCCGTTCTGACTCCAGAATCTGGAAAAACTCTTATATTTCTCTTAAATCCTTCTTTTAATTTAAAAGCTTATATTCTGTTCTGAAACTCATCAGTCCATGATCACCAAAGATAAATGTACAGAGTGATCATTCTACGATGAAACTCTACTAGAACACACTAAGCTGGGAAACTTTCAGCTTTGACTCCGAACAATATTTGAAGTCTGGCTAACATGAAACAACTATGTCCTTTTTCTTCATTTTAATAAAAACGTCACACACTCTGACAAAATATAGATACTGCAGCTTACATTTGATATGGTGGAGGATTATAGAGCAAGAAAGTAAGAGTGGAGAGAAATATAGAAGAAACAAAAGAAATATGAAGCATCTGTGATTATTTTAAACTTTGACTTTGCCTGAGATGCCTGTGTGCATAGATCCATATTTTAAAATGCTTCTGAGCATTTATCCAAGCCTAAATTTAGCCCCTCGATTATTTGTTCTGCTTGTCTTTATCATGATGTAGGCTTCATATTTCATTGTGTGGAAGGCATATGTGGCAGGCTAATGGTCTAAATACCTCAGCCTCGTTTATAAATATTTATTGCCAACTGGTGTGTTCATGTCTTTGATGTCATGTGCATGGCTCATTGTGAGCCTGTATTTCCCTCCTCTGCTGGTAGAGAAACCCTACTCAGCATTCTTTATATCAGGAGATTGGGCACTATGTGATTTATTTTTTTTAATTCTTTATCTTACAGCACTCATGTCTAGTTGTCATAATTTTTCCTCCTTTACTTCACACCACATGTAGTAAAGGCCAACCACAGTATACCAACTGTGGTAATCTCCATTGCCAATGAATAAAAGCTGTGTTATAGCCAACTGTAGGCATCACTGGAAGCCAAGTGGCAGTAAGTTTAATGAGACCAAGAGTCTCGTGACACAATATAAAATGTCCAGGCTCTACCTTGATGTACGAAGATGAAGAAGACCTGAAGAAAAATGAAAGAAGATAACCAACAGATGACAGTACCAATATGACAGATGAAATATTAGTGTTGTGTTAAAATTTGAAAGCTTTCATAACAAATTCAGTACCAATTAGTGGTGTAAAAAATATCAAAGCAGAAAGAAACTTCTTTAACTTTATAGAATATCTTTAAAAACTACCTAACATTATTTAATTGTAGAATATACAATACTTTACTTCCAAGGTTATTAATGTGATAAGGATTCCATCCTTATTCAATTGTAATTTGAATAAGCCTGAAAGTTTCATCTAATGCATTAAGCAGGAAAAGGAAACAAAAGCCATATAGATGCAAGGAAGAAACAAATTTGTGTCTTTTTACAGCTGAAGAAAACATGCAAGAGAATCTACCAAGACACTTCTAGGAGAAATGAGTGTTATAAGCAAGTCACAGGGTATAAGAAAGGCGTTCAAACTTGGTTGGATTTCTATAGGTAGTAGTGGTTATGTGCTTAGTGAAAGTAAAGACATATTTATATTACCTTTAAAAAGAGAGAGAAGAAATTAGATGTGAGTTTAACAAACCTGCACAGAGTTTGCAAGTTAAAAGAAACCAAGGGAGAACTGAATAATGCAGAGATATATACTATTCATGGATTAGAATAATTACAATAAATAAGTAAACAGTAAAGACATTATTTATCTACAAATTGAAATGCATGCATAATACCATGGCTATCAATATCCATATATAATATGTTGTAGATATGAATTGTTCCAACATTTATATGAAAAGGAGTGCTCTGGAACAGCTAAGATGGGCTTATTTATTTTTTCTTTTACAATTTCATAAATATGCTTAATATACTTTTATAATGTTCTTTCTAATTATCTTCTTTCTTATACCATTTTTCTTCCACTGAACTTCCAGTTCTTTCCAGAAGTTCCACTCACATTTTCAGATCTTTTTGCTTGTTTGTTTGTTTCTTTGTGATGCCTTGCACTTATTTTGGGTTGCCTACATGAGCATGGGAGGAGGTTATTTACTTGAAGAAGAACAATTTACCAATGGCATCACCCCTGAGGAGTGTTACTAGTCTTCTCCCAACAGCCATTAACTGACTATAGCTCCTTGGTTAGGGGCAGGGCCTTCTTAGACCCTCTCCCATTCATGACAGCATGTCGATGGATCCAGGGTTTTGGAAATAACCACTGTTCTGTGAATTCAGGGGTACAACTGTCATGGCACATGCAGAAGACACCTGTTCATGGCACTCCTTCCCATCCAGTGGTTCCCATTTCTACTACATCTTCCACTATATTCTCTGAGCCTTGGAAAGGATGATGTAGCTGTTCTATCTGGATTGAGCACTCAAGAGCTAAGACAGGGTTTTTGGTTTTGTTGTTGTTTTCAAGTTGAAGGAATCAAACAGTGCAATTTTAAGATTTATTTATATCTTGAGAAAGAAAGAGATAGAAGATGAAGTAGGATGGTTAAGGAGGTTAGGAGAACCTAGGAGGATGTAGGTGAGGGAAAGAGCATAATAAGCATACATTTATAAACTTTTTAATAGATTTACTGCATAGCTATAGTAGGCAAGTTTGTGGGATGTGTGACATCGACATAGGGACACAGACTAATGAGACATAATAAAGAATCCAGAATTCCACCCAGAAAAGAAATGTCTGGCTGATTTTGGAGGGAGTTGTCATGGGTATCAGTTACTCCCATGAGCTCCTCCATAGGTTCTTCATGCCATAGCAATGGCCTTGCCACAGAATGAATGGGAAGAGACAGATGGAAAGGCAAAAAGCAAAAAAGAACCAAAGCTCCGTTAAAGTCCGACCTTGGAAATGACTTCCCATCATTTCTGTGATGTGCTTTTAATCAGAGAGGGATCCTAATGTAGTATGCGGTCTGGTCGATGACCTCCCTCCCAAGGGGTAAGTTTCAGAAAAAAAGGTTGAGGTGGGCCTGGACCAGAGGTTGGCTTTCAAACCATCAAAATAATGATGATTATATATTCCTCATTTGTATGCTTATATTAAAAGTGTAAAATTACCTTTAAAAAACAGAAAAAAATGTACAATGAAAACAAAATTTCCCTCTATGAAGTTTCACCTTCTCTAGTTAACAGTGTCAGTTTCAAAGTCCAATGTTCCTGAACAGTATAGTTTTTGAGCAATTATCTTTCCAGTGCTAAATAATATACATTTATGTGCTTTTTATTGATTAATCTAAAGTCACTTAATTTGGGCATTGTATGATGGCGTAGTATATTCCCTAACACCACCTCCTACTCACATACACTCATACGCACTCACACATTCTTGCTTCTCCTAATTCATCTTTCTAATGTGGCACAAAAGCCTTTTGCCTGATATGAAGATATCTAGTTAATGGAGAAGAAGTTGGTTGAAGAGGGTAATTATACAAAATGACATATGTCCATAACATTTGGTCTTAACATAAAATATGTCAGTGTAGATTCATTCGTCAAGCTTTTGACACAGGGCCAGGGCCTTTTCTCTGAAAGTGGATCTCTGATTAAAGGTTGACACCATCTTTCTCGTATGACTTTTATAATTTCTTGTGCAAGATTCCTTAAATCGAAAACAAGAACTTAAATATTGCCAGAAAGCTTTATGACTGTTGTCCCTTTCTCTATTTGAAGTTGTGTGTGTGTGTGTGTGTGTGTGTGTGTGTGTGTGTGTGTTCTTTACTCTTACTATCACATAATCCATGGCTAATTTAGGTACAAAAATTTTAAAGCATCTACCATTAACTTTAAAATCATTTAATTTACTTGTTAGTTTTTGAAAAGTTTTGTTTTATACAGTTAAATGTTTTTATTTGAACAATACAAACAGAATAACAAGATTTATGAAGAAATACACTGGAATTTATATCACTGTGCATACAATGCAATGAATGAGAGCAAAAATTCAGAAGTGTGGCATGGGGCCCAGTTGCTGCATGTACATAGTTTATGGAGAATGCTACAAGTACACACAGGGACCCAAGCAATTGATGTATGCAGTTTCTGAGAACACAAGAACTGCACACAATGACCCATCTTCTACATGTGTCGCATTTCTTAAAACACTGGAACTACACACAATGACTTAATCACTGTATGTGTTCAGTCTGCTGAGAACTATTCTATATTATAGGAATGTGAGTTATGTATTAATCCCAGAGTTTATTAAATCTGTTTGATAAGAGATATTATGATCTTTCATCCCATAGGAAAGCAAAGCTGGGAAGGGGAGTGTCTGTACAGCACTTATGTCATTAGCCTCACAAGGACTGTGATGGAAAAAGAGGCAGAACTGCCATAAGGCTACAGAATTTAAAAAGAAACAAAAAAATATTTCAGCTGAAAGCAGACAGCACTGCCCACCTTAGTAGATGGCACTGGGCTCATTGAGGAGTCATTTCAGTGTGATTGTGAAAAGGCTCAGCTATGTCCAGTGTTCTCCTTTTCAGGCTGTGGATACTGGAGGTCCTCTTTTTCCATCAAGCAGATTAAAACAGCATCTAGACGGCCAGGGATTGAACCCAGAGGCCTACTATCCACCTGGATTCCAAAGGTGCACTTCTCTGTACCACACAGGAATGGCTAAATACAATAAAATGTTATGACCTATGATTCTCCATTGTTCCCCCAGGCGACTCTGTAGAATCTAGCATCATTGTTGTTTAGGGAACTGATGCCATGTTTAGAAGTTCTGACCACTGTTGTCAGATAAGCATGGCCTCCATCTGTCATGGTTAAGCTCTGCTAATCTAGATGAGCTCATTACTAGGTAAGATATAATAGTGGGTTTTGCATAATTCCTCCTTTATTGTTTAAAGTAAGCCATGAGAAGCAGTCTGGGGTTGGACGCAGGAGAAGATGAGTACTTTACTGATTTTTCAAAGGCCTTATGATCACTATCTGAAAATGAGTCAAAATCCTGACTTGGAGTAATTAGAAAATACAATTTGTGCCATCACTGCATTTTGCCTGAAAGTGTGATCTTCCAATATACAAGCAACAAATATCCTTATTCACTTTCTTCTGGCCACATCTCTACTTCATATATCAAACTAATATCAGATTGTTTTTCCAGCATTTAGAAACATTTTCTTCATTTGTGGGTAAAATGCATTCTTTTTTAAATTTTTGTTTTACATATTTTTACATGAACATTTATATTATCACACATATGTACAATAAACTACCTATAGCAAGAAAAACCATGACACAATCAGGAATTATATAAATGTTACATTCTTAGCATTTTGGCTATAGTATTTAACAGCCTTGAAGAAAACATCTTTCCTATCTTGGTGCATCTAAAATTCAGAATGTAAATCAATCTCCATCACATCTTGTTACTATCAACTTAAAACATCTATCTAGGGACTAGAGAGGTGGCTCAGTGGTTAAGAGCACTGACTGCTCTTCCAGAGGTCCGGAGTTCAATTCCCAGCAACCACATGGTGGCTCACAACCATCTATAATGAGATCTGGTGCTCTCTTCTGGAATGCAGGCATACATGCAGGCAGAGCACTGTATACATAATAAATCAATTTTTTAAAAAATCTATTTAGACCTAAAAACATCTTAATTCCTAAACAACTAAGCTTCATTGTAAAACTAAATTTTGTGGTCTTCAACCTTATCAGAGACTTGAAAAGGAATAAACTTGATTATCTGAGTATTCCGGGAGTGCAGGTTAGTTGCTTTCCAAATGAGAAGATGACAGAGACAGTTTGCTACCTGAATAGTCTCCCAAAACTCTTTATAATGTTGAGGCATCATCTTCAGCCTTCTGGGCCAATATATCTGACAGACATATTTGTTAGGCAGGAACTATTGAGGACTTGCTTATCCTGTCTTGGCAGAGTTTGGCCATCGACTCTGCCTGCATCCAAGCTTGCCCTTTTTAAAGACAGAATTCTGTCTGTGGTAGAAACAAGAACATTTTGTCCAGCGGCTTGCTTGCTACATTTGAAGCCATCTCCATAAGGAGGTTCTTTGATGCTCATCATCCTCTTTGAGGTAGACTGGGTGTTGCCAGAAGTTAACCTGTCTCATTGTCAATGAATCTTTAAAATGATAAAAAAAAAAAACATTTTAAAATGCCATATTCTGTATCTCTCTAAGGTTTTTGAAGACCTTATCTAACTATTTTACCTTATTTTCTGTTTAATTTTAAATACAGTGGTATGAATTCAAATGTGAGATTATTCTTCACACACATTATATATATTCTAATATGAGGTATTGTACCCATATAACTCAATTATAATACAAGGTTTACTTCCAATGCTTTGAAAGTGCTATTGTAAGCTATTTAGGATAAATACATTATACAAGTTAATGGCTAGTTGATCAAATGATGGTCATATCAATTACTAGTCTATTTTTATCACAAGAATATACATCTTAGGTGCAACAGGTACATAAGATTATATAGAAAGATAAGGCAAAACGAATTCTTTACATGAGATAGTTTCATTGTTATTGTGTTTGTATTTAAATGCTAACTTAATTTATTCAATACAATAATATGCCTTGTTATCCAAAAAAAATGATTAAGATTGGATGGATAGATTTAACAGTATTGTTAAAGAAAGCAATTTGGGTAAAAATATAAGCTGTACTGATTGATGACAAAAAACAACAGTATATCCACTCCTAAGTGAACACCACTGTCAGAAGTCCATCCCTGCAGTGCATGGGACGAGGGCACAGGGAGAGAAGGTGCTACTTATAGCAACCCTTCTAAAAGAGCAATCCAACGTCTTTGCGCAAGACCCAGGGTATGGGCCCAGGGTGTGAGGAAGAAAAGATGGTGCCACTTTCAGTACTCACATCCTGGACTGAACGTGAAGAGCGAATTTATTTCTCATACTCCTCTGAAAATGCAGAGACAAATCCATATTTCTCCTTGGACTTGGTGAAGAATAGACAACAGTAGACACTGCCCTCTGCTATTTCAGGGTCTTTCCACTTGCTGTTCTGCAAATTTTCCTGCTAGACTGGTCCGATGTTATCCTCAAGTTAAAGAAGATATGGAAAAATGGCTGTTGAGTTTAAAGAAAGCTTCTGCTGCCATAGAGCTAATAAATGCCTAGCATAAAACCTGTGTTTTTCTAAACTGGAAAGTGCATGGTTCACCATTGTAAGATATATTTTATTTTGTTTACTTAAAACAAAAGACTTCACAGGCTAAGATAAAAAAAGAAAAACTCACAAGCCGAATATTACAGGGCTTGTTGAAATACAATGATTGGGAACATGTGCCAACATTTTCTGCTACTGGAAACTCATCCTAAGAGCATGCACCTACATACAATGAGAACCATTCTACTCTCCACCTTCTTAGATGCTTTTTCTACTGTTCATCTTTAGAGGGAGATGAGCCTGCGCTGAACACATCTCAATGCTTTTCATTATGATATACAGTAAATGTACAACATGAAAATCCAAAGACACTTGAAGGTCGGCTCAACCACTTGGTGGAAAGGCAGTATTCATCCTTTAAAACGTACTATCATAAATGCAACTTAAGCCATAACTCATACGAAGCTACCTAATATGTAACACTAAGATTTTCATTTAGTTATCTCTGCTTTCTGGAGAAATTATTGTCCACCCATATAGGTGCAGATATTCAAACTTTGTAAATTGTGTTATTTAATTAGCTTGCAGAAGAGAGGGTTCCATGAGGTTTTATACATTCTTATGTTTTTTTTTTTTGAGCTCCCATTACAAACCCTTTCTGCATACTTCCCCCTCCAGCCCATCCATGATTAAACTTTTAATCCCAAGTATCTTCCTCTCCACTTTCATATCACATCTGGTCTACTATTTTTTTTGTACTCTATAGTGTCTTTCTCTCCCCCTCTCATTGGCCATTTCTGGTTCCTGATTTCCGTAGGCACTCCAAATTAAATACACAAATCTAAAATTCAAAGCTAAGATTCACATATTAGAGAAAACATATGGTGTTTCTCTTTCTGGGCCTGGGTTACCTCATTTAGTCTATTTTTCAGTTCCATCCCTTTTCCTACAGACTTCATTTCTTTTTACACTGGAATAAAATTCCATTGTGTATAAGAACCACATTCCATCATCCATCCATCAGCTGATACACATCTAGGCTGATTCCATATCCTAGCTATTGTCAATAAAGCATCAGTGAAAACATATGTGCATCTATCTCTAGAGAAGGATTTAGAATCCTTTGGGTATATGTCCAGGAACAGCCAAGCTACATTATATGTTAGTTTTCTTTTAGTGTCTGCCTCAGTTTATACTCCCCAAAGCAGTGGGTAAGTGTTTCCTCACCCCACATTCTCACCAATATTTGTTGTCATTTGTTATCTCCATGACACCTGTTCTGATCATGGTGAAATTGACTCTCAAATGTTTTAATTTGTATCTCCCTGATGGCTAATAACGTTGAATGCTTTTTAAAGTCATATTTTTAACCATTTGTCTTTATTCTTTTGATAACTTTTGGTTCCATGGTCTATTTTTGTTAGAATATGTGTTTTCTTCATGTTTTGGTTTGCAGTTCTTTATATATTCTAGATACCCCTTGCTGGACACATATCCAGCAAGCATTTTCTCCCACTTTCTACAGGCTGTCTTTTCATGAATGGAAGTTTCTTTTGATATGAAAAAAGGTTTACAGTCTCATTATATAATCATTATTGGTTAGCTTTATTTCCTGCATGGTCAAAATCTTATCTAGAAATTCGTTATCTTATCTTTATACTTGTATCTTCACATGCACCCTACTTTTCTCTCTAACAGTTTTAGTGTCCCAGGAATTATCTTGAGGTTCTTGGTCTATTCTGTAGTTGATTTTTTTTTTTGGCAAGATGGGAGATTAAAAGCTACAATTTTGTCCAGTTTTCTTAGCATCGTTTGTTGAACTTTTCTCTCCAGTGTGTTCTGGGCATCTTTGCTGAAATCAGGGCTTCTGTGGTATTTATATCTGCATCTTCTATTCTATTCCATGACCCATGTGTCTGTTGTGGGCAAGTATCTCATTTTTATTACTATGGCCCTGTAGTACAACCTGAAATCAGGTGTAATGACGCTGCTAGCAATATTCTTCTATTTTTCAGGATTCTTTAGCCTCCTGTGATCTTTTGTGCTTCCATATATGAACTTTAAGGGGTTTTTTTTTAAATTTATGTGACTAACATCATGGCAAACTGTATTTATATTGCATTTATATTGTGTTACTTGCTTTTGGTAAAGTAGCATTTTTTACAATATCGTCTTTTTCCAGTCATGGAAAAGTCTCCCAATTTCTAGTGAATCTTTCTCAATTTCTCGCTTCAGGTTTTCATTATAGAAATATTTCACCTCTTTGTCTAGGTTAACTTCAAGGTATTTTTAAAGACTATGGTGACTGAGAGTGCTTCCTTTATTATTTTATTTTAGTTTGTTTATCATTGGTTTATGAGCAAGCCAATGATTTTCTTGCATCATTTTTTTGTCCAGACTATTCCATCCAAATGCTACAGAAGACTGCTCATGTTTCTCTGTACCTCGTGGAACTTTCTCCAAATTATTTTTTTAAGTTCTTTCTATATCTTAGATACTAACCCTCTGTCAGAATTATAACTGGTAAGGATTCTTCCACTGTATAACAACTTTTTTTACTCCAGTGACCATGTCCTTTTCTGTGCAGGACTCTTACTTGCACAGGAACCCACTTACTCACTGCCGGTCTTGATGCCTGTGCCAGCAGGGTCCTGTTCACAAGTCTGTTCGTGTGCCGGTGAGTTACGCATATTCCATACTTTTTCCTCTATTGGAGTCAGGCTATCAAGTCTTATATTGAGGATGCTGATCCAGGCAGGGCTAAGTTTCGTTCAAGATAAGGAGTGACGATCACATTTTATTCTTCTACGTATTAACTATCCAGTTTCACCAGCAGCATTTTTTTAAATGCTTGGGGGGGGTTTCCCTCCAATGTGTATTACTGTATTCTTTGTCAAAAAATGAAGTGACTATAGAAATGTGGGTTTATACATGGATCCTCAGCTCTATGTAATTGAGTCTTTCTATACACCTATAATGTGTAGGCTGTATCTCTTCCGAGTACAACATGTACCTTGGATTTCTTACTGGTACTTTCATAGTATCTTGTCTTTGTACTTGTTTGATTTTTCCACTTTCTTCACCTTGTCTTCAAGCTCAGATATTCTGTCCTGTCCCTGGTCCATTATATTAGTTGGTCTTTTCATGAAGCTTTCTAATTGATTCATTGTGTTTCATTTGTTTCCAGAATTATCCCTCCTAGGCCAGAAGGAAATTTATGGACTTGCCTGGGAAGACACAAGTTTAAGTTACTGTTCGATTTCTGTGAAGAGACGCTATTAGTTATCAAAGGAAGCATTTACATGATGTCCTGTTTAAAGGCCATGAGCATCAAGGTAGGATGTGGAGGCAGGCAAACAGGCATGGCTCTGGAGAAACAGTTTCCTTTGATTTTTCTTCAGTATGTCTCTTTGTGGAATTCCTCATATCACTTTCCTTATTTCATCTGTTTGTGTTCTCAATCCAGAGTTTTTTTTTTCTTTGAACATACTCATAAGAATTCTTTACAATTCTTTGGGATTTCATCTAAGTCAGTCTCACTAGATGCTATTATTATATAGTTAGTAATTTTTGCAGGAATTGCCTTCTCTTTTGTGTGTGTGTGTTTCTTACATTAGTATATTGGAACTTATACACCTGATGTGACTTCTTGCTTGTTTTATTTTTATTTAGTGATATTTTAAGAATTCATACATGATCGTTGCATCTTATACCACTCTTGCTCCACCCTTTTTCCCTTCCAGTTCCTCAGAAGTCCTCCCAAATTCGTAATGCCTTCTTTAGGTATTATTGTTATGTGTATATATACACAAGTATATGTAGATATGCGTACATTTGCATCTGTGCACGCATGTATGCATAGCCTTCTGAGTCCACTTAACTTTGCATGTATATACAGGTATCTAAGGCTGACCGCCTTAGATTGTCTGCATATGTCATAGTTCATCCTGGAGGAGATGGATTCTTCCTCTTTTGACAAGCATGGACCACATGGAGCCAGCCCATCATCTAGGGGTCAGGCTACAGGAAATGTTCTCTGCCTGCACTGGCATGTCTGCTTGTATTGTAATTGCTTGTATTGACTGGCCCTATGCAGACAACCAAACTGGTAAGCGTTCATGGCCTCAGCTTCCCCATCGTATACCGAAGACACTATCTCAGAGCAGACAACCTGTGTTTTTGTTGTTGCTGTCACAGCTGTTGATCTATTCTTCCGGTTGATGCATCTGCAGTGTTCCTGTGGAAACCCAGTATTGTAGAGTTGAGTGTGTAGTCCAGAAAACATCTCTTCAGTCCAGAAGTCGGGGTGTTATATGTAAACTCTATATTATTTCTTGCAAGAGCAACCATAGCTGCTTAATATTATCGTTATGCAAACATCATACTAGCTAATTCACTTCAATAACCATTAAAGGATAAATATCCAGAGATAGTTTGCAGTATACCCAGAGTTTGGTTAGTAAGGTAAGGAGTGGAAGGGAGTCGCATAAGAATAAGGATGAAATATTAGATCAACTTCGAAAAGAAGAAAGGTGGGATGGGGAAAATAGCTAGGAAGGGAATCCTGGGATAGCGCTAGATCCCACAGATGTTAGAGACAGTTAAAGCCACGGAAGATCATAATTAAGAAGAAAAAAAAGGAGGAAATAAGGATGAAAGATTAAAGAAAAGACATAGAAATAAGAGGTGCACATATGAGATGTGCCTTGTAGTAATCAGAGAAAAGAAAATTAATTAGTCCTAAGACCTAACTGAGTAATACACAAACAAAAACAAAACCTCATGAAACACACATGTATGCATGGGAAACTGAAGCACACATACACACACACACACACACACACACACACACACACACATCACACACACGGATTTGCTGGCATAGCTGTGCTAAGGTAAAGGTGGTGTCCTTCTTTTGTTGTTGTTGTTGTTGTTGTTCTAATGGAGCCATTTATTTTATTGCAAATCAAAACAAGTTAATGCATTTAAATAGGGAAATATGACGAATCATACCATGTGTTAATGTAAAAAAAATACTGAACCTTTTAAGTAGAATCAACCTACAAAACCAAATAAGGTTGAAGAAGAATGGAAGAGGCTAGGCCGCAATGGTCCTGAACACCACCTGGGAAATCTCTATTTCAGACAAAACCCAATGAAACATCATAGATGACATGGGACATGGTGACATACTAAGGAATAACGCGTTGCTCCTTCTAGCATTTGGAAAATAGATCAGGAACGAACCAAAATATCATCAGAAGCCCATTCCTGAGCTCCATACAAAGGTGGTGTTCTTATATCCTTCTGGCTCTAGCAGACGCCACTGTGTGCAGGAGGGCCGCCAAGCGGGAGCCTTTGGCTTCTGCTTCCTCGGTGATCTTTGGGTACCGGTGAGGCAGCTCCCTGGGCCCCTGCACTAGTCTGTGGTCTGTCTCCTCTGGACCTGCAGTTAGGGTGTCTGTGAGAAGCAGCACCTCCCTCGCCATTCTGGGGTCTGCCCAGCAGCTTAGTCCCACAGGCGCCCAGGCTGGTGCGGTGAGGGCTTCCTGCCGGGCTGTAGTATCTTTCTGCTCAGTCTCTCCTCCTATGTCTCTTCCGGCTTTAGTAAGTTCACTTACAGCACTTGGCTCTTGGTGGCTAAGAGCTTTCTGTGTCTTACCTTTACTACTTTCTAGCAGTCAGTTTCAGGCATGCGGCTTCCAGTCTGTCCGCCGCTGTCTTACTCAGAGGCCTAGGACGGATTTGTATACATTCCTTAGGGAATCTATGGCCCTTCCTCCTTGGCCTCTTGGCTTTGGCTTGGATGAGGTGAGTCGTTTGGCTCCAACTAGTGTTCCCACCAAGAACTTGCTTGTCTATGGGCCCCAAAATGCTGACTAAAACCTCCAAACTGTGAGCAAATATAAATCTCGTCTTTTATAAAACTGTCTCAAAAAAAAAAAACTGTCTCATGTATATTACGATAGAGATAGAAAGTTTACGGTGCAGCTCTGCGGCGCTGCAGCCAAGTGACCGTGGTAACCCACTTGAAAAGGAGGAGGTTGCCCTGGACTCAGGGTGTTGGAAGTTTCTGATCATTGTAGATTGAATTCGCTGCTTCAGGCCTTGTGGGAGGACAGGGTAGCATGGCAGTAGCAGTTGGCGCAATAGCCTGTTCACCTCATGGTGGTGAGGAAGCAAAAAAGAGATAAAGGCCAGGAAGCTAACGTCCCCTTGGACCACACGTCCACAGGACCCTGACTTTCTCTCAATAAATCTTAGAACTTAAGGATTCCATTGCCTCTCAGTAGCACTTGAGGCAGGGGACACAAGCCTTTAACCCACGGGCCTTCGTAGGACCCATCCAACCCACTGCTCCACACTGACTAGCATATTACTCAAGAGTCCAGAGAAGAAAATCTGTGCAGAAGAAATACCCACACAGGTTCAATTTCAAAGACTTCCAAGTCGCTAATAAAGTAGGACAGGTGTCAGTTTTCCGAAGTGGCCTACCTCCATCGACTTATAGAAACAGAAAAAAAAATTAATACTCAGCCTCACAGAGCGTTCCCACTGTATTAACTTGTTAAAGGCTCTTAAAAGTGTGAAATGCTGAAACACTGTCCCAGAAATGTCACAACATAAATATTTCCAGATCTCACTCTGAACATGTGGATTCAACGTGTCTACCAGGTGAAGAATGCAAACATGTTTAGTGACATTACAGTTGCTTATGCTGCACACTGACGTAGAAAATGCCCAAGGCAGTCCAGGAAGCCCCAGTTAAAATTTTATCATTTCCTCTATTGGCTTTCAGATTTAAAAAGAATATTCAGTAGGAGTGTGAAGACTGATTAAAAAACAAAATAAAACAAAAGAAAGCAAAACAACACGGCAATAGAAGAAAAAAAAACCCCAGTCTCTTAACAACAGTGAGACCAAGCAGGCAGGGATTGAGTACACGCTGTGAAACACAGATCCACAGCAGTTAAGGATGCTGGGGCTCCTGCTCCAGCTCAGTGGAGAAGAGGAGGAGGACCCAGGTCTGGTTCCCAGAAGCAATTTTATTACCTTCTATAGCTACAACTCTAGAGGATCGCATGCCCTTTTCTGGCCTTTTAAGGCAGCAGACACACACGCACAGTACACAAGCATACACGCATGCAGAGTGCTCATACACACAGAATTTGAAAAATAAAAATTTAAGCTGGGCGTGGTGGCGCACGCCTTTAATCCCAGCACTGGGAGGCAGAGGCAGGCGGATCACTGTGAGTTCGAGGCCAGCCTGGGCTACAGAGCGAGTCCAGGACAGCCAAGGCTACACAGAGAAACCCTGTCTCAAAAGACCAAAAAAAAAAAGAAAGAAAAAAAGAAAAAGAAAAATTTAAAGTTTTTGTTAAAGAAATGTGTGTAGGACATAACTAAAATGACCAAACTTAGAGATAAAAAGTGACTGTAAACATATTTTTCTACCCTTAGTGAGAGTTAAGATACATTGCATGCTTGAAATCTTGCCTGTTGCTTCAACCTCTTTTTTTTTTTTTAAATCAGTACAGATAAAATTGGAGAGAATATTTTTATTGGTGAAGGGAGAAGGATCTCAACACAGAAGGAGACAGAGAGAGGGAGGGAAAATAACTCTAAGAATGTTGGGAAAGGACATAAGGAATCAAATTATTATTTATTTACTTAAAATCACATATAATGCATACAATTATTCCATATATACATATATGTATCATATGAATGACATCGTCCCTTTTGGGCTGACGACACTCCTCTCAAAAGCCATAGACTGTCTATCAATAACCCCAATACCAGGCATGAGAAACAAACTTTTAAGTTTTCAGTCAGGAGAGTTGAAGAGACTACCAAAACAATGGAGGCTGTTACGGTTGCCCCTAGCTGTCTTCTGGAGGTTGGATGTATGTCCCAATTTCTAGAGACACTGTGCGCTCAGACACATCACCCAGAGGGCCTGAGCTGGATCTGGTCTGGAAGCCTTCTCCCTGGACACTGGCTCTTACAGTGCTGGAAGGTGCTATGCAAACCCGCAAGGCGGGAAGCAGCAAGCATCCTTCCCCAGCTATGATACTAAGTGTTAGGATTCTGCCACAGTCTGCCTACCTGTGATGTCAAAGCTTGCCTGCCACTGGGTGTGGCCCCACTCAGTACATAAAAGGACAGCCCTACCTCACCCCTCACTCTCCCTCTCTCCCTCTCCTCTCTCTCTCTCTCTCTCTCTCTCTCTCTCTCTCTCTCTCTCTGTCTCTCTCTCTCTGTCTCTCTCTCTCTGTCTCTCTCTCTCTGTCTCTCTCTCTCCCTCTCTCTCTCTCTCTCTGTCTCTCTCTCTCTCTGTCTCTCTCTCTCTGTCTCTCTCTCTCTCTCTCTCTGTCTCTCTCTCTTTCTCTGTCTCTCTCTCTCTGTCTCTCTCTCTGTCTCTCTCTCTGTCTCTCTCTCTCTGTCTCTCTCTCTCTGTCTCTCTCTCTCTCTCTCTCTCTCTCTCTCTCTCTCTCTCTCTCTCTCTCTCTCTCTCTCTCTCCCCTCCCCGTTTCTCTCTGGGGTGCTCCCATCTGTTGCCCAGCTTCTTGTTTTTTAATTATTAAATTATTAAATTAAACAATGACCAGCATGGCATGATAATCCTAAGGGCACACATGTGTCAGCAGTAACTGGCAGCTGTCTGATTGGACATAAGACCTACTCAGGAGGAGAGAGACCATGCCTGGTATGAGAGACC
The DNA here is from genome assembly GCF_964271855.1 of Acomys minous. Classification (NCBI taxonomy): domain Eukaryota; kingdom Metazoa; phylum Chordata; class Mammalia; order Rodentia; family Muridae; genus Acomys; species Acomys minous. The sequence continues at coordinate 75,223,764 of NC_140490.1, forward strand.
TAGCCAATCATCCACCGCTAGTGAGGTCTTGTAACTTAGAGAACCATCTACCACCGCTTTATTAACCAGTGTAATTCCTGCTTACGTTTTAAATCTTCTTAAACCCACAGGTAGCTGTAGCTCTCACACCTCATCACAGAAACTTTTCTTGGCAATGGCCAGAGTCCATTACAGACAATCAGAGCAGGTCAAACTGGAGAGGACAGATGGCTATGAGGTACCCACCCACAGTGGATATATCCACAACACAGCTCCAGCACCAAAGATTCAGGGAACATGAGGAAGAGGGGGCGCAGAAGGCCTGAGGACCAGAACATCTGTGAAACTGTGTCTTGTAGAAATGACAGCATTCACCGCACTTCAACAATATGATTGCCCAAACAAGACCTGAACAAGGGCAATGCCAACAGACATGCTAATGTAAAAGATGAATCTCATGGACCTCACACATAAAAAAGAACTCCAGGCAACTAAATAGTCATCTCCAGTAATAAGCACCACAACTGGCTTTCTAATACAAAGTGGTCAGCTCTGAAATCATATACTTACAGGTAACACTAAATGAACTAATCAGCTTGTATATATTTAGTCATGTATAAACATTTGTTTTATATATATGTATATATATTCTATATTATTGTTACGTGTGTTTGTGTGTACACAATAACAATCAAAGAAAAAGAGGCCATAATTTCAAGCATGGATGCATAGAAAGGGTTGGAAGGAGGAAAAGCAATGTGGAAAACGATATAATTTTATTTAATTTTTAAATTTAATTTTAAAAAGTGATGTATTAGTCATTAGTCAGCTTTTTTCAGTAGTTTTCACAATTGCCCCTCCCCATGGCAAGTGATTAAATGGAATATTTTAGCATTAGGAAATAAAAAAAAACAAAATAGTAGAAAATTTAAAACTAGCATCTAATTATTATGCAGATTATTGTAGTATTAATCTGTTTCAGAGGGGGATGGGAGGTGTGTTAAGCCCATGCCCAACTACTTTGGGTTTTGGCATCCTAAAAAATGAAACACATTGCATGGCTACAAACTCAGCCTTTTCTGTGGATGTGTACATTGAAACCCATAAGTGTCAATGCAATCTGATATGGCAGAGTGACTTACTGGTTGAGGTAAGAAATCTTCCTTTCCTGCCTGTTGGCCCAGCAATCTTCCCTTCTCATTACAGTGCTGCTCAGTAGCTGCAGCCTGATATACAGTTGTAGCGCTCCTTAGTGTGTAGTGTGTGAAGAAGCAGAAAGGAAAACAATAATTAGTTCTGCGAACTCACCAAAAGAGAAACAACAGCCCTGCGGTTGTTGAGCCAGGAGTAGAAAACAGGAGGAGCGCAGCCTGCCCTGGGTCCCACCCCTGCTCTGTCACACCCTGCGCACTTTGATATTGGGTGATTTAAGATTCCTCATCTGTTAACAGGTTGTCGGAGGTTCATATTTGAAAAAGCAGAGCTAGAGTTTCTAAATGACTTAAATGTATTCTGGAAAGGGTCAAGAACTCTGGATAGATGTGCGGTGCAGCCTCACCCGTGGGCCGTAGGCTTCCTCAGCTGATGTCCTCTGAGAACTATTTCCAGGCCTGGCTTGTAACTGCCACGTCCTCCGTGGAATCTACCCATAAATACTTGGACTGGCTTCACTTATACTGAACAAAGCTATCAAAATAAAATCTTTTTCAGAGATCTCCACTAACAAAACAAATATGAGCATCCTGCCAGTGCCTTCCTGGTGGGACTATCCAGCCCACGATCCAGCACACTGGTGTACAGTCATTATTTTGAACGTTCATATTAGCATCGGTTGATTTTAGACTTATGAGTCCCCGTAACACTTTGCATAATGACAGCCAGCTACTGAAGGTACGCTACAGCCCCGGGCCATAGCATCGAGGTGGTGACGCTACAGTGTTTAGGATATGATTACTCATATGGAAAATTAGTTTTACCATCAAGGGACTGTCCTATTTAATGACAGCATTACTAAAAGTCTTTGAGGGATAAACAAATTGACCATGAAATACAAACATTTGTTGCAGAGATCAATGGCAGAAGCCTCCCTGGTTCCATTTAGAGGAGTCTGATGCCTGTCTTCAAAGGACCAGCAGCACCAGCACAATACATACTTTGAAGCGGGGTGCTTTGTCATCCTCTGCCTTAGGCCTCCCTACTTCTGGCATACATTAGCAAAGCCTCTCTCCTCCTCCTCCTCCTCCTCCTCCTCCTCCTCCTCCTCCTCCTCCTCCTCCTCCTTCTTTTTCTTCTTCTTCTTCTTCTTCTTCTTCTTCTTCTTCTTCTTCTTCTTCTTCTTCTTTTCTCTCTCTCTCTCTCTCTCTCTCTCTCTCTCTCTCTCTCTCTCTCTCTCTCTCTCTCCCTCTCTCCCTTTCCTTTCTTTTCTTTTTTATTTCTTTCTTTCACAAGGAAGACCTTTGCCTTAATGACCATTTCTATCCCAGGAGTACAGAGCTTTTCATACAGCTTAGCCCCATAACTTCATTAGTAAAAGACAGATTCTGTGGTCACTTTTGTTGCCACATTATGGTGTTCAGGTCAGAACACTGTGTGCCCCACATCACAATGATGCAGTCAGACCAGCACCATGACAGGAAGAAATACTGCAGCAAATCAGCTCTGGCCAGGGCTGGCTTTTCTGCGTCTTTCTGGTAGACCCTGAGCAGTGGCCAGCACCTCCTCTGACTTCTTCCTGAGGGGACCAAAAGAGAGGCTGGCTCTTTATCATGTGTGCTCAGTCAGTTGGTCTAATATTTCCCCAACCACCTCTAGATTTCAGCTGCCATGTCTTCTATAAGAAAAATACTTCTCTGGTGTGTAGTCGATGAATCTGAACTCTTTGGAACACAAGCTTATATGGAATTAGACATCATTGAGTGAGGCAATGGTCCATTTCCAAACAGCCTTGAAACTCCTCCGTGGTACTTTGCTTGTGGGTAACTTCTTACTGTAGTCAGTAACTGCATTACAATTGAGGAAAGTTAGGGCTTCATAGAGGCTCTGGAGCTAACAACACCCCTCCTTTTCACAGCCACAGAGAACGCTCCAAGCTGCAGCAACACAGAGTATTCTACCCCATGTTAGCAGTGCCTCCTCACACAACTGTTCTCTGACAGAAACTTGAACCACAGTGGAGACATGTATGGGTGTAAAGTTGACACATTCTCTCCCCTAACAACGGCGGGCAGGTGTGTGCATGTGTGAGTGCGTGTGTATGTGCACGTGCTGGTTTGTGCGCCCATGCAAGTGCATGTGCGTGTGCAAGTGCATGTGCGTGTGCAAGTGCATGTGTGAGTGTGTGTGTGTGTGTGTGTGTGTGTGTGTGTGTGTGTGATACCAATACTTATTTTACATTTCAGGGATTTTTCTCTAGATTAAGATGGTATCTATATTAAATTTGCACTGGTAATTCATTTATAAGTCACTGGGATTTTCATTTATAAATCACTAAGGCAGGTTGGGGATCCTGAATCATGTACAAGTGAAGAAATTGAGTTTCACACAAACAAGCCAGTGATCACATAAGCATTCATTTCTGTCTGCTGGGTGTGAGGTGACCAGCTGTTTGAAGTTCCTGGCTTGACTTCCTCACAGTGATGGACTTTACCGTAAAAGTATAAGCTGAAATAAACACACTTATCCCATATGTTGCTTTGTGTCAGAGCATTTTCTCACAGGAACAGAGATTAAATTAAACTAGAACTGAAATGAGGTGACAAACACACCCAAGGATGGATACAGAACTAGTGAGAACTACAGAAGGAAAGATTAAATTACTAGCCAGTTCTTAAGTTTACATTTGGTCACAATTTGCTACTGTTCATTCTGCTACTAGAAATATGTTTCTTTCATGCACATGTTGTTCTCTGGCTTGAACTGATTAACGTATTTCCAATGGACCCACATATTGCAGTAGAAAGAGAAAACAGAAAAATAGTGTAGAGAAAGGTAAAGAATATCTATCTTTTATAATTGACACCACAACTGGAGAAGAAGAAATAAAACAAATAAATATGAGATGAGCAATGTATCTTGGTGTTAACTTCTGGCATGGCAGCAGAGACAGACAGTCCTCTACTTGATTTCTTCACTCAGGAGTTTGTACTCCATCCACAGTCAGCCTATTTCTCATGTCGGGAAAATTACAGTATAAACAAATTCTCACCTAGCAAATGTGCGGTGATATGTATGGAGGTTTATCATGAAAAATGAGTAGACAAATAACAAAAATAAAGGATACATCCTAAACAGGTCTTTTTATTTAACATAAGGCCAAAGAAGCTATCAGGCATTGCTGAATACTGCCTACTAACTGTACAAAATATTGACTGCATGCCTCGCAAACACCAGAATATCCGCTGAAATGGAATAGAAATAAATAACTTCTGCTATAAACACATGAAAACATATCCAACTGTTATCTCTTTAAACATATTGTAAATAAAAAATTACCAGCACTTCTACAAAATAAATATTAAGAAACCATTGACATAGTTGAAATGCACTCATATAAATTAACAACTTTAATTACATTAGCCAAAACAGACATTGGTTAAAGAATTGCATGTAGTATGCAAAAGAACCCACAAAATAAAAATAAAACAAACAAACAACATCAACCACATAACATAAAAAGTTTTAGACCAAAACAGGTTTCAGATTATCTTGGCTTTCATAATTATATTTTTCTTTTAAAGAAAAATATCAACCCATTGTCAATGCACTGTTTTTCAAAGCATTTAAATACAGGGTAAAACCCATTGAAAATTAATACAGAGGAAATGATTCACTTTATGCATAAAAATAAATAATAATATAGCTGAGACATGTGATTTGCTTCTGCTCTTGAAGATGTGAACAGCATCTAAGCATTCGTTACCTCTGACCCTTCCAATAGCTTCTCAGTGATACAGGGTTTAAACACATACAGTGTCCATCCCAAACCTCCTGCCCACACCTACAAGTCTCACTTATGCGGGTTTTGGGGTGATTAAGTTTTTCCGTTATATTGAAAAGAGAAATTACCAAAGGCCCACGGAGATCATATTTGTCAAGTGACCACAATCATTTGAACGGATGTTCCTGTAACTGGGGCATATTTATTCTATTCTTCAGTCACCTCTTGAGTTCAGTCCCACAAATGTGAAACGATTTTGTTTATTCTGCCTTTTAGGAAAACGCAAGGCCTCTCCTTGACAATGGAGTGTGGAATCAATCTTAAATGAACATTGAATTGGTTGGTCTTCTAGGATAAGAAAATCCCAATCATTGTGCTGAAATTTGCCTTATTTGGGGAGGGGAAAATGTCAGTTAAGCTTACAAGTATTTAATGTTTAAAGAGATACTGAGCACAGATGCTCTTCAGAGCATCTAGAATTTGTGTGGGCAGGTATTTAAGATTTATGCTAGAGAAAGTGGGGATACCAGATAGAGCCATTCTAAACTAGGTAAAGCACACCATGAAGAAACTAAGATATTAGGCATTAAAGGCTCTTTGATTTTGGACTAAGCAGCTCCATAAAAGGACCAGTTGTTCACAAGACTGTGTTGTCTAGATTTTTAACTCTAGCAAAATAATATCTAATATTGTTAAAGATGTTAGCAATTTAAATTTGATTGCAAGACCATACAAATTTGATGATCTCAGGTGAACTTTATTGGCATGTGACAGCAAAGTCACTTGATCTCTGATTAGTAACACTGTCCTGTGGACTCCCATTTCTCTCTAGAGTTAATTACTATGGTCCCTCATTAAAGCCGAGCTTGCCCCCCAAAAGCATCTAGAATTTAAAGGGTTTTAAAAGGTTGCAGATTCACCTCATATGAATGAGAACTGGAGTTAGTAGTTTCATAAATCCTGCTATTCCCGTGGTCTAGGTCACCCTTGACATGGCACAGTAGACCTCCACACACTATTTCTATAGGTCCCAGGATTACCTCAAGTACCGAAGAAACAGCTCAGAGGGCCCTAAAGCTTTTCGTAAAAATTGGCAAAGTTGAACCTGGACGTCTACCTCCCTCAATTTGTCCTCACCATGCCATCTGTCCCCACATGCAAGATCTCCAAGGTCAATAGACCTCAGTTGTAATTCATTTCTTATGCAGTACATGCATTTCCTGCATAAGACAGGGAGGGCCCCTGGAACTCAGTAACAAGACTAAAGTAGTTTGCCTACATACAGCCTAATGTGATAAGGTATATTGACTTAGAATGTATAATATATATCGACTTAGTTTATTTTTTAAGAGTTAAACCAGCTTTTGTAAGATTTAATTTCTCACTTGTATCTCATTTTCCTACAACGACTTTAATCTATGGACTGACTTAATGCTAAAAGCTTCAATACTTTATAAAATACTGAGGAATATCTTTTTTTTCAATTAGAGTTTTTCATTTTTATAAAGTTTTTCAAACAAGTCCGTACAAATAAGGCTCTGTATTTTAAATACATAAGGAATAATTTATTAGCTGTTTTAAACAAGCAAAGTGTTGGGCTAAATGAGAAACTTGGGCTTAAGTGTGCATTTTGATCTTTATAAGACAATCTTTTCAGTTTTGCCTCCGAAAACCACAAACTTACACATTAAGATTTTTGGCTGTAAAATACAATATTAGAGATTTGTACAACTATCCTACCTCCTTACTCCTTAAGTGCTCTCTCCCTTAACTCCCACTGTCTTAAATACTTTCCTGCTTATTTTATTATTTAAGTAGTAACTACACTATTCAAAAAAAAATTTATTCTAGCCTAAAGATATTTTATTCTGAAAAAGTTTCTGATTTAAGATTGATTCCAATAAATAATAAATATAAGTTGAAAAAATCGGCCCATTTTTTCATTAACATCCCATTTTCCCCACAGGGGATAACTTGTAGGGAGCAGGGGTGAGGAAGAGGGAAGATTTCAACCTGTACATTTAAAGAGGGCCTGGCTGGATTCTCACTGGGATTTTCAGGCTTTTTCCCATCCAAATATTTGAAATGTACCCACCAAATACAGAGTAAAAGCAAGAAAAATCTATCACTTATCCTTCTTAAAAATACTGTGTTTTGCACACAAACATTCATTGTTTTAAGAACATTAAAAAAATGACAGCCTGAAGTGCTTAAAATGTGTATGGACATGGTACAAAACATGTATATATACACACAGATATGCATATGCACAAGCAATGTATATATACACATACAAGCATGTAGTCTCATTATTTGAACTTGATAATCCAACAGTGTACACTACTGTACATCCAGTATGAAATGTCCTGTTTCATGGATGTAAAAAGAGTCAAAAATCCAAACCTCTCAGGTCTTTTAAGCCTGAACACCATCCACCTAACCCAATCTTAAGTCTCTACCCCTGACTCATTGATGGTGAACCATAACCAACCACAGACAGACTGTTTAAAGGCTCACACAAATGTCTTTGGTGTATGTGTCTATTTTTAAGGTACAAAATAATAATAATAATTATAATTATAATAATAAAAATAGCTATTTTGTGTGCTGTAGCAGTTCTTTTGTAGCTCACATGAAGTGCAGCTCTTAAACCCCACCCCCACCCCCACCCAAAGAAAATACTTGTTAAATAAGGATTAGACAGGTCAAACACCATTGTAGTGCAAATAGTAAACGATAAAAAAACAACATTTACAAAATATAGAAATGTTTGAATCCAACAGATGGACAAACATATTCCTTTCAAGTATCTCTCCTTGAAGAAAATAAAAATTAATCAGGTTACTTCCAATACAAAAAAGTCTTTCTTTTTGTCCTCTTTCAGGTAAACAGTTTCAAACCTATTAGGTTGCATAGTTCTAAGATCATAAGCACCTTAACGAAATGTAACTTGGTATTCTTTATTCCTTGATCTTTCTCTCTTTCCGTTCTTGTTCTCAATGTTTTATGTTGGTTTTGTCTGGTGGCAAAAGTGGTACAGAAAAGAAAATGTGACCACCTGCACAGAATTGTCCTTTTACCAGTATGTGTATGCATGTGGTGTGTGGACATGCCTCTGTGTGTGTGTGTGTGTGTGTGTGTGTGTGTGTGTGTGTGTGTGCTGAAATACACAGAGAGAGTGTCACATAGACATACTTATGACCTGGGTAACTGGGTGGGACTGGCCCTTTAAAACTCATGGCTTTCTAGACGTTATTTGGGTTGTGCTAGCCCACATTACTGCAGAATAGACAAGTAGACTTCCAGGCTCGCAAGGGAACAGCAAGAGGCAGGAGAGAGGACAATACCCAGTTTGAAAAAAAAAACTGATGCATTCAGTTTGGTCTTGGAAGAAATGAAGGGTACACCATTCTCCCTTTTCCTCCCAATCCCTGTCTCCTTCACCGCTTCATCTCTGAGCCCTGGCTTAGAATAGTTTCCACATCTTCCTTCATCTGGTTTCATTAGGTTTTGCTTTCAGCTTAGTTTTTGTTTTTATGGGTTTTTTTTATTATTATTATTTCTATTTTTCTGGTTGTTTTGTTTAATTCAGAAATCTTCTATTTGTCTTCATTTTTTGCCACGATCTTTTCTGAACTTTCTAGATCCGTTTCCTCTAGGACCTGGCAACTCTAGGAGCAGCCGCACTCCTCCACGATCATGTTCTGAATGTCCTTTTTGATGATGTTTTGGCCATCGTCGTAATACAGCATAGACATGGGCCTCAGCTTGGTGGGCACACAGCACGACTTAAGGTTGGCGAAGGGGCTGTGACCCCTCATGCGGTAGTGGTTGATGACCGTTGAGTGAAAGGAGAGCGAGGACCCAGAGGTGCCTGCTATGTGGCTCGGGCACTCACCCTCGCAATAGTTGGCGTGATAGCCAGACGGAGCGATGATCCAGTCATGCCACCCGATGTCTTTGAAGCTGACAAAGAATTGTTTCTTACAGCAGATGTTGACCTTGCCATCGCACTCCAAGCCCCGCCTACGCCTACGGTGAGGATGGTCTTCAGACTGTCGAGCCTGCAGCATGAGGAAAGGTCTGTGCGACTGTTCCTTTTCCTCTTCCACCGCTCCATCACTTCCATCTTTCTTCTTCCCATCTCCATCCACTTCCTTCTTCTTCTTCTTGCCCAGGAGCACTAGGCTGGCACCACTCTCCTGGCACTGCTCACAAGCAATCCGCACATCCAGGGAACTCTTACCCTGGTCCAGCAAGCGCTGGATGCTGCTAGACACTGGAAAGATGTGCCAGGTACTCTTCCGAGCATCGACCACTTTCTCGGATAGCAACAGTTCACTCCTCTCCCCCTTTAAGCCTATTTCCTCAGCCTCATCCCCAGTGTCCAAGCTTCCCTGAGGATGCTTCTGCTGCTGAAATAGACGGATGGTGACTTTGGTCCTGGTCCTGTTGGCCTTGGGGACTTTCAGGAAGAGCCAGATTTCTGCACGCTCCACTACGGACAGGTCACTGCCTTCCTTGGAAATCTCAAAGTGCAATGTCTTCCTGGCTGTGCCTGAAGATAAAACACGAGAGAGAGAGAGAGAGAGAGAGAGAGAGAGAGAGAGAGAGAGAGAGAGAGAGAGAGAGAGAGAGAGAGAAGAGCACTTGTTAATTGTAATTGTACATCTATCACTGATTTATGGCAGCAAGAATCTTGTTATCAGTTATCTCATATAATTCTCAGTCAGCAATTTACAGTCCTTGTATGAGATAAACCTGAATCCATGTGGCCCCTGGGTTGAGAAAGGGTTTTACAGTTTTGAAATGATTTAAAGAAAGATAATTTTTTTAACGTGAAACTTACCTGAAATATAAACTTTAGTGCCTGTAAGTGTAGTTTTATTTGAACACAGTGTGTTTCATTACACATTGCCCTGACCTTGTTTCACTTATATAGAATTGAGTAGTTACAGGAGGCGCAACTACCAGAGAGCTGTTTGTAGACCCTGTTCTGCGATAAAGGGAGCCTGGGCTTCTGTATCTATGTCACTCACCCCCTTTTACAAATGAGAATGGCGAGATGACATTTGCCCAGGGATCTCAGGTTTGAAAAGATCTAATGGAACAGCACCAATGAAAACCTTTGAAAGCCTTAGCAATTGTGGAATTATTTTCTCACAAAAAGCCAAAGACCTTGTCTTCTCGTCTATGTGTGCGTAAGTGTATGCCAGACTCTCTGACATAAGATCTTCTTCCTGTCACCACCTGACCTAACTCCCCTGTCAGCCTGTCCCCAGGTACAGCAGCAGGTTTTTCACCAAATGGCCTGCAAAGCTCCAAGTTAGGCCTTTCTCAGAGCATTTTTTTTCATCACCTAAAAGTAGATCTGACTATGCTGTATCTTCTGTTACAACCTTTTGTTTTCAATATCCAAACTTCCCGTGACATAGGAGTGTACACTCCACAGAGTCCATGTTCCTGTAATTCAGCTATCTATCCCCTATGAACGCTATGCACTCAAGCCACTTGTAGCAGTGACACCGTTTGTCCCTGCACCATCCAGGCTGACCAAAACAATGCCATCTGCTTTCCAGCTAGACCCCACTCTCACTGCCTTCCTTCTCCTCGCCTACTACCACCCTCACACTAACTCCATTTAGGACACCTGAGGGCTTAGGCCTTAGCTTTCCCATTCACTGTCTTTGGAGCATGCAGCAGAGGGCAGGGAGTTATCTGATTACTAACTAACAAATGGGATCGAAGTAGCATTGAATTGCCTTAAATTAAGAAAGCAACTCCTGTCTCTGAATCCCTTCTTTTTGCCTCTCTTCATTTAGAATACCCCAAATAAATACCAAAAGCATACTTCCCTTTTTCTATCTGCTTTTAAAACAGAAGAAACCCCAGCAATCACTCAGATCTACCTATCTGTAGAGCCAAAAACCTTGCTATTTGCTTCTCCTTTCACACACACTTGTAGAGTTGTCATGCAGTATCATTTACCATAAGAAACTCAAAAGAATAAGAATTTACAATAAGAAACAGAATTCTTTAAGTATGTATTTCCCTTCACTTCCATATTACCATTGGAGAGTATATAAAGGCACACTTTCATTGATCTAATCACGCCCCTATTCATAGGTGTCTGCTGTAAAATCTTCAGGTGGTTCATGTTTGACATCACACCTCCCTAGGAGGATCTCCCTAACTGGATACCCATAGCTAACAGAACCAGGTTGTATTTATCAGGAGAGACCTTGAGGTGCTCATGGCACCATAAATTTCAGCACAGTTTCAAGTACTCTTGAAGGAAAGCTTGTCTGTGCATGGTGCACTGTAGATTCCAACATCAATCTAACACACTCTGTAGATTGATTACAATACTGATAAATTCACAAAGGCAAGGCCCACGGAATGCTAACCCGAGACACAGCCCCCTGGCATCTATCCTGAAGTTTTCCAGGAAGATGTAGGTGGGGGTACTGGCATTCCTCTGAGTGACCTCACGTTTTCACTAGGTATTAAAATTAACTAAGAGGAGATTTTTGATTCCATAGTAGACAAGAGCAAGAAACAGTGAGAAAGAGGGATGTGGCTAACAGCTTTGAACGTGAATACCATCTCACCCTTTGATAAGGTCGAGTGGGGTTGTTGTTTTTGTTGTTGTTGTTGTTGCTGCTGCTGCTGCTGTTGTTATTGTTTGGTTTTGTGAGAAAGTAAAAGGTTCTAGGAAGCAAAATCTAAGATGGCAATTGCAGCAGCTCATGAGGTACATGTACCTCGTGAGGTAGGGTACATGAGGGCAGAGGGATCCAGAGAGGCTGAGGGGAAGGAGGGATAGGCCACAGGGGCTCAGAAGAGCACTAGTTCCTTCAGTGTTTGGAAAACTATCTATTGGCTACCTATCACTTTTTCCTTCCTGTTTCCAGGTGGGACCGCTTCTGAAATTCTGGGCTACACGACGTGTCAGTCCACAGACAGAACAAAAGTAGCTGCCAAGTTAGAGAAGCCAGAAAAGGCTAATTTCTCTCCCTAGGAAACAGCTCCTGACTGGCTCCTGACTGGCTCCTGGCTGTCAGTGTTCACTAGGTCTCAAGGCAACCATCTCCCAAACTCTGCTCTGTCCCAGCCACACTTGGCATAGGTGTGAGGGTGAGGGGACTGACAGCACGCACGCACGCACGCACGCACGCATGCTGACCTGCTCACACTGGGCTTCCCATAAACAGTCCTAGGCTGACGACTGCAGATGCTGGGAAAGGGATAACAGAGGATTAATTGGCTAGAACAAGTGACTGTGCATAGGAACTGCTTTTTTTTTTTTTAACCAAGGCCAGCAAGGCTGAGGCCATGTGCCCCTGTCACACAGTCTGCAGGACGGCCCCTCATTTCATGGGAACAAGTTTCTAATGCGTGAGGTGGCCCCGCCCCTTCTTCACAGGCGGCTGTACTTGGAAGCAAATGATTTAGTGTTCCTGCAAGAGGAGCGTACAAAGAGAGTGCTCATTAGAGGGGGCTCAGTCTGTCAGGTGCTGTTACACTAGGTTCAGAGAGTCGTCATAAAACGACTTTCAGGCTGGTCTTGGCTGACAATTAACTGCAAGCCATTGCCTGCGTGTCACGGGAGGCAAGGGCTCTGATTTGTGCAGCAGTTTAATTATCCAGCCGAAAGCCTCTGGTTCCCTGTGTTTGTATCCATTCGAGCTCGCTTCATCTCTCCCCCATATTTCTGACATTTGGATTTTCCCCTACTAATTGACATGCCTGTCCCCTCCTTCTCCTGGTGTCCATTTCTGGAACTGCTATTTGTGTATTGCATGATATTTTATCAGGGGGGAAAAAAATAAAACTGAGATCCAATTTCATGAAAATGCTGTTGCCGTTTGCCCAGGAGGACAGGGGGAGGAGAGAGTGAAGTCTTCCTCCGTCTACCTCACGCACAGGTACATTTTACAAGTTCTATTGTATTCTGACTTAAGCAGTGCATTTTTTTTTCTTTTACCTTAGCTTTCATTGCAGAGGGGTGTGGGGAGAGTGAGATGGCTGGAAGCTGAGGTGGACTGAGCATTTCTCAGACCTGTTGGTTTCAGAAATATATTACAACTCTCAAGTCACTTTCATAGGGATGAGAACTACAATTAGGAAATGTTCTATTCCCTTTATCTCTATTGCCTGGGAGCAGCGGCTCTGTTATAGGGATGCTTCCAGGAGGCCCCAAGCCGAACATGGAATGACGTGAAAAAGGGAAGAAATACTTAAGGATGAGATGTTTACACCAACTTCCCATCCATTTCAGGCCTGACTTAAATATCCTGCTGTTGTAAAATCCTGAAATGAACACCTTCCCATCACGCTGCGTAAGCAAGTATGGCGCTCGTGTGTCCAGGTGTGTGCTGGGTTCTCCACCAGGCCGCAGCTCCCCAGATAGGACTGATTGCTCGTAACCTTTCATTACCTACTCCCTGGTAACATGCTTTTCCTCCTCGGTGCTATTTTTTGTCCTGAGGCTTGTGAGCAAGGCTTGTATCACAGCCTGCTATGTCTGAGTAATTCACTAAGATAGTCCCACGCAAACCCATGTGGGTGATAATATCTCATCACTTTAGCCCCTGCGAGCTTGGTGGACACACACCAAAGCAGAAGAAAATGGGCAGAACATTTGGTAGAGATCAATTTTGTACCTTATAGGGAATACCTTTGAAATGTTGCCTGGTAAGAGGGCTGGCAGAAAGAAAGTCTACGTAAGCCTAAAGGAAGGGTGTGTGTAGCAGCTCTCTTTTGCTTTCAGGATTTTTCCCTAGCTTGATCATGAAGGTATGCCAGGGCTTGCATAAGCAGGCTCCTTGCTTCCTTCCCCAGCATTAGTATACAATTGCCACATACACACAAGTCCAGGTCTCGGATTCCTGGGCACATGATCATTCCCAGCTAAATAACCAATATATACATAAATGCTCAGCTTCATTAGCCTGGTTTTCCTCATCAACATCTGGAGTAAAATATGCTATCCCTTTATAAATAGGTAGTAATTACATCTATGTTAATGTAGAAAGCCTTGCCACTCACAGTGCACGTTTAAACTCACCAGAGGGGAGCACAGCTCTGCTGAAAATACGCGTTGCTTAAATGTTCTGGTCTTCACCAAGTCTCCCTGTGCCTAGGTACAGTGCAGTCAGCAGCATGAAGGGCCTCCACTACAGCCTGTGTGTCCTCTGAGGCACTAAGTCAGCCTCTGGATGACTTCCAGGGCTTTCTGCAGAAGGTCTTGAAGGGTTACTTTTCCTCTGACCTACAGTAGAAAATCTTGCCTACAGCAGGCATATTAGCTTGTATAGCTTGTATAAATTATCCTGTCTAGCCCTTTAGCTTTAATACCTCTCCTTAGGATCCATTTTTGAATTATTGTACCTCTTCAGGCCTGAGTAACTTATCATCCGTTGCCTCTTTCATTTAACTAATGATGAAAAGGGTTAAACGTTCAAAAAATGAAGAGTCTCACTTCATAATATAAATAGAAAAAGAAATTCTCAAGATTCAGCCCCAGAGACTTTTTCTAGAGTTCCTCAGAAACTTTTACACTTTTAATTTTGGACCTAGGAACCAGTAAAGCAGAATATTTGACATAGCAGAAGGGCCAAGACAAGTAAGTATTTTCATGCGAAGTGCCTGGGAAGGTACTCCTCTCCGCGTGAAAACTGCATCCCTCCCCTGACATCTCCCCATCCCCACTACAGTACACCCACTCCACAGGCAAAAAACCAGTGCTCATCTCTCTGCACATCCCTTCCCCCACGGTTTCTCTCCACACTCTCAGCTGGGAAACAAATGCGTCCTTAGCAGCTGAACTCCGTGTTCTTACCAGGCGTTAAATAAATAGTCTTTTTTTCCCCCCTCTCCCTGTTGGAAATCACTTGTCATTCGTGTCCCTTGTGAAAAGCATTTTGACAAGGCAGGCAAACTAGGAAGCAGAATTGGGGGAGACAGAGACGGGCGGGTTGTTTGTTTGTTTGTGTGTGTGTGTTTTAACCCAAGCTACCGTATTAGGGAGGGACTGTGTTCGCATCAGTGTAGCCGATGATTCGCGTACATCCCAAGCCCTGCCTTGTTTATTTTTGAAATGTATCACTCCTCTGCCGCCTATGGAGCTGCGGAATGTTCATATGGACCACAGCACTCCCATGCTGTGCCTCGGCCTCACTTCATTTATTACAGGTAGTTGTGCACCTCCCAGTCCATAAAATCTTAACTCTGCAGAAAGATGGGGTTGCAGGAGCAAGCACCTGATAGTCTTCAAGATTAGGGTGCTACAGGCTGGGGCTTCAAGTAGCCACAAAACTGCCTTTCCCAGATTAAGTGACAGAGAAGAAGGCTTAGGGATGCGCCCTCTTGTGGCCAGTCTTTCCCAAAACTCAGAGAAGTGTGAAACCTTAAGGGTTCAGAGGTTTGATGAGGTGCAATTCAGAACACAGGGCAAAAGAAAGGTAGGGGTGGAGTTGTGGGAGTGTACTCTGCTTTGAGATGGCGCTCTCTCTCTCTCTCTCTCTCTCTCTCTCTCTCTCTCTCTCTCTCTCTCTCTCTCTCTCTCTCTCTCTCTCTCAGTGGTCTTCAGTGAGCTAACTCAAATCCTCTTTACCTGGTGTCCTCCCAGAGACTAGAGGGATGCTACTTTAGACAGCACCTGGCAGTATCTATTTACTGAGGCATCACTTTCTTTGTTCTTCCATCCTATGTAGCAAGCACTCCAATAAGCTAATTGTGACAATTAGCAGCTAACCATGGCGGAATCTATGTATGTTCAGTAGCAGACTGTTACTATACATTCACTGAGCAACCACTATAAAGAAGCAAAAGTAGATAAAACACAGTACATCAGCCCAGACGGCCTCTGATCTCAATTTCATTGACAATTTAGGTCATAGTCATTGGGTTTTACTCATCCATACTGCTGCTGCTTTCCAGAAAGGTGAGCACTCAGGACTTGGGGCCAGCCATGCAATGAATACACTAACTTTGGGATGCACAATTGGGTGACACCTATATAAACAAAATCAAATTTATTTATTGGTACATATTTCAGAGAGCTTGAGAGAGAATGGCTGCTACTTATCCAGAGCAACCCAAATCAGTTTCACAAAGCTGAAATACCACCTGGACACAGTAGGATATATTCACTTAAAAGGCTAAGGTACTGTAGTCCTTGGATTCTCTTTATTTTCATGGGTTTTTTTTCAGCTTAATCTAATAATCTTGACCGAAGAGGCCAAAGTAAAACGTACATCTCATACCAAGAATGTTAATATTAAATAGCACATAATAGTATGCTTACAGGTGACACTCATTGACTGTACTCTGTGTTGTACATGGGGTTATAATTGAAGAAAAAAGTCCTTTCCTATTTTTGAAATATGTTACCATCCTACACTGCAGAGTAGAATTATTACAAAAGCAACAAGATGGATCTTTGCAGTTCATTTTTATGTATTTGCTCTAATTAACCAGATGATAAATATGGTTCCTGAATAGGCAACATGCTTACGTCATACCCTATGCTACTTGGAGAGTAGATTGCCTATACTATGGCCCTAACTTACATCTGCGAAATTATAGTAAATCAACCTGAAGTCAATGTATGCTGCCTCTCACAGGAGAAGATAAGTAGCTATAACAGACACACTGTGTTCCTGGACTAGAAGGAGTTCCCTCTTACAAACTTTACACTCAGTTGGTGTGCGAGCCCAGTGAACCACCAACGTAAAGAGGAGCCCATTTTCTCTCAAACTAAACAACAGAGAAGCAAACGTGCCAGGATCCCATTTAACTGAGAGAGTCATTAGCTTTGAGGAGGCCACAAGTGAGGAGGAGTGAAAATGGCCTAATTCTCTGCCCCATCTCCAACTGCCAAGCAATGAATTTTCTGTCCATGCCTAGTAAGTCAGAGGGAAAGAGAGAGTGCCTGGGTCCACTATGGAAGCTAAACATGGTGGAAGTCACAGCATACTTAGTCACGTGATACAGTTGAAACCAAGTTAATAGAGACTGCCAACTGAGGCCAACATAGGTGAAGGCTGTATATAAAAACTTATATGGTGATGCCAGGTCCAGGACCAATCTTCTAAAGCATGGAGCCCATCCCCCACACGTCAGCCAATGCAATAAAGCTTTTCTTTCCCACCTCCTAACTCTGAAAAGTGGAAGAAAAGTAAGCTGCAACCTGATAGGTCCAACCTGTCTTTCCCCTCAATACGGTTCAGAAAATAGAGTCACAGTGACCAGGGATTCGCGGACTGTGTCAAGAGGTAGGTAAGAAAGTAGGACTTGGACAGAGCTAACCTGCCTAGGAAGCTGGTGGGGCACCAAGGTTTCTCTCATAGGAAGCCACCAAGCCAGCAGTCTGTCAGCTCCCCATCACTCCCCCACCGGCATGGATGCCCAGGTCTTGCAAGGTTTTCTTGAAAACAGAACCTCTGAGTCAACAGGTTTTCAGCATTGGAAATTTTGAGTGTTGCCTTAACTGTTTATACCACTGAAGCAAACTTTTAAACAAAATCCTGAGAGTCCCCGCACGTACTTTACTAGCCATATGCTCTACCGAACAAAACAATAGCGTTCCCTTCAGATGGCTTTGGCGAGTGATCCTAGTCCTTAGCCTGGTATTTCCCACGAATGTAAAGCGGTATTATTAAAACATCCGTGGGCCCAGCTCCC
This sequence comes from Acomys minous, assembly GCF_964271855.1. Classification (NCBI taxonomy): domain Eukaryota; kingdom Metazoa; phylum Chordata; class Mammalia; order Rodentia; family Muridae; genus Acomys; species Acomys minous. Next base: position 75,241,369 of record NC_140490.1, read on the forward strand.
AGAGGCTTGTGGTAGGATCTGTGTCCTCCTGACTATGAAGAACCAGTTCCAAGTCTAAGGCCTAGGCTTTGGACAGGTATTTTCTACACAGCAACAGGTTAGCGTAGTCCTGAGCCAATGATTAGACCCTATTACAGTTCTTCCACGTAAGGATTGAGTGCTTTGCATAGTGTCTGAGAGAACATTGTCAAGGTCGCATTCCTTGGCAAAAAGTTCTACGTACTTTACAAAGAATAAAACTGGCTTGTGAGTGAGAGGGGTTTGGCGTTCTGTTGATGTTGTCGCTTTTGTTTTTATTTTGTTTTTAATCGGAAAGCAAAAGGGTCAGTGTTCCAAAAGTCATCACTAATTCGGTCAGTGCTAACTGCCCTGGGAGTGGCTCTTGGCTGTCTTGGGTGTGCACTGTGCACAGAGGCAGGCTTTCCAGAGGTGAAAATGATTGTCACTAATAAATACAGCCCAAGTCTGGCTCCAATGTGGCCCCAGATCAGACACGTAAAGAAATTTGTTTTCAGACAGTGGCATCATCAGTGCCTTGCACTCGGCCCCCAGGCACTCTCGCTCCTACCTCAGAAAGAAAAAAAAACTTTGGATGGGGTCCAGATGCTGCCTGTGCACCCCTAAACCCCCAAATGCCCTGCTTTCATCTGGCTGCTCAGATCTGGTTTCCTAGGCAGGGCAGCCAGGGATCCCCTTGACACTGTCTTCCAGCTCCGTACTGGCTGAGAGCTTCTTCTCTGGGTAACCACTGAGTTTATTTAGCAAAGTGTAAGCTAGCCATCGCGGGGCAGAGCTCCTCCGACAAAGAAGTACTTGCCCAGTACCCCCCACCCCACCCCACCCCACCCCTGACTCTCCGGCGCCACCATCACTAATAACTAATAACCTTCCCGGGAAGTCTCTAGCTGGAGGGAAAGAAGTTGCTGCTAGGACTGTCAACGGAACACATCTCCCTACCCCCGCCCCCACCCCCAGCGCCAGCAGCACCCACCTGACTCGGCAAAGGTGATGATCTCCGAGGTTTGCTCCATGAGTTCGTTCATCTCGGCCCTCCTGCCAATGTCGTCCTCTATCTCCACATACCCGTTCTCCCCTACTTTACCCACGTGAAGCTTCCTGATCGCATTGAGAAGCGCCGCCTTGGGCACCGGCTGGCTGACATCGGGTCTCTTCTTCAAGTGCAGCATGTTTAAGATGTGCTTCTTGACAGCTTCTACCATCTCTGGCTGAGAGTTAGGTCCATCCTTCGGAAGGGTGGCCAGCGCACAGGATGGGCAGTCCGGGCTTGCACCGTGCCCCTCGGATCCTGGGGTGGGGGAACTCCTCACTATAATCCAGCAACTTGCCAACAGAAATCCTCTCAGCCAAAGCAAGGGCATCCTGGCAGCAAAAGTCGTGTGTGGTTGCCTTCTTTAAAGGCCCTGCTTTTCCTCCCCACCCCTCACGCACAGGATTTTTTTATGGACTTTTTTTTTCCTTCTCCTCTTCAGCAAATTCTCTGGAACAAGAGCAAAAAGTTTTCTGTGAAGTTTGGTTTGCAGGTTTCCTCTCTGAATGCAGTCAGTGCTGTAGGTTTGTGGCTGTCAGGGAGGAGAGTTCTGACTGTCTCCGAGTAAAAGAGAAGGAAGGAGGGAGGGAGAGAGGGAGGGAGGGAGGGAGAGGGAGGGAGGAAGGAAGAGACAGGGTGGGGGAGACAGAGACTGAGAGAGGATGGGAGGGAGAGACACTGGGAGAAAAGAGAGAGGGGGAGAGAAGACAGAGAGAGGGGGAGAAAGAGAGGGAGAGCAAGGGAGGGGGAGGGAGGGGAGAGAAAGGAAGGAAGAGGGGGAGGAAGAGGGGGAGGGGAGAGAGGGAGGGAGAGAGAAAGGAAGGGAGGGAGGGAGGGAAGGAGAGAGAGGGAGAGAGAGAGAGAGAGAGAGAGAGAGAGAGAGAGAGAGAGAGAGAGAGAGACGGATTGGTCCTAAGTGAGTGAGTGAATGGAAGAGGGAGGGCGTCTGAGTAAAAGCTGTGACTAGGGAGGAGGGACAGACCGTTTCTGACAGGCTGCCTTCCCGCAGCTCCTTGCTCCCTCACCACGCACACCTCTTTTCAAATCCTACCACTCTCTGTGGGGGGAAAAGGGGGGCGTGTGGGGGTGGATGGGAATTCTTCAGTCCTTTCTACACTAAATCCTCCTATCTGTGTTCACTTTTGGTTGGGGGTGGGGGTGGGTGGTTTCTTTCTTTTTCTTTTACTTTTGTCTTTTTCCCTCTCTCTCTGTTTCATCTTTCTCTGCTCAATCCTTTCTCTTGCGTTACCTTTCTTCTTTGGGGGCGGGGGGGGGGGGTGGGGGGAAACCCAAGCTAATTAAATGCACTGTCTCCATTCAATGAGATAACTTGGTTGGGAAGTGTGCCCCTGAAGTCGAAGTCTTCTCTCAGGGCCTTGCACTAGCCTGGAGTAAGCATCCCATCCGCTGGCCCTGATGAGGGTCTGAGGGAGGTCCTCAGGTAGATAGCACAGGTCAGGAGACTGGGGCTGGGGTTGCTCTGAGACAGCTGGCTGCTCTGCCTGACAGGATCCAGAACCATTCCTTTCTGCCATTCATTCATATTAAATGTCCAGGGTCTTCATGCCAGCAGGCGATCTGATGGGACCTCGAGCGCAGCAGAACTTTTGTCTGTGGTCATATAATACACTCTGCTCTTGCCAAGCGGGCACCACAGCAGGGCGTTGGAAGGTCCCTTGGGCAAGCAGCATTCTACATAGTCAGGGAAGGTACTCACCTCCCCCTCCACCCTGGAGGTGCATGTATCTACAAATTATAGCTCACTGCCTTGTCCTGGCTGCACAGTTAAAGCACATAATTCATTTGGCCTTTCTCATATTGTTTCATAAAAAAGTGTACACTTCTGGCCTATAGGGAAAGAATCTCTAACACATACTGGCAAATTATTTTTCTCTGGCATGTACTAGTTTTGTTTTGTTATTCTGCTTGCCCCCGACTCCCCTCCCTAATCTTGACCGTAGCATCCATGGCAGGCTGCCTGGCTGTTTCCTTTTTCTTCAAAGTAACAGCAGAGCTGAATTCATCGAGGATTACAGTATTTACAGAACAAGACAAATGTGCATTTTAAAACAATGCCTTTCTGAGGTTTTTCTTGTTAATTCTACACACACACACACACACACACACACACACACACACACACACACACACCCTTTTCATTTTCTGCCTTAATGCTTTTGTCTTGCAGAAGTATCTTTAAGGCATCCATCTGTTAAAGCTGTCCTTCCCTCGCAGTTTCTTCCCTGCACATAGGCACTCTTGGTTTCTGTGGATGCACTCTGCTGCTCTCTGACACCTGCTGGGTTCAGAGCTCTGGACTCCAGCACAGCAGGTCAGGAGGGCTGAGTTAAGAGGTGTCAGGACTACAAGTATAAAATCTACATACAACAACCAGGAGGACTTTGACAACATCATGACATGAGGTTAAACTCCCAGTTTTGACAGGTGACAATGCTTCTCTGAACCATGTAAATGCTGTTTTTAAAAGCACAAGACTTTCCTGCTTACAGGCCCTCTGACACCTTTGCAGAGCCAGGAGGACCCCAAGTCCAGAAACACCAAGGACTCTGCTTTTGTTGATAAGACTGTCCATATTACCTAAAACTCTCATTTAAAAAAAAGAAAAAGAAAAGAAAAGAAAGGCTGGTCAAAAAGATGAGGGGAGTAGGGGCATGGGCACTATAATGGTTCAATAAAATATCTTTGTATTATAATAACATCACCCACCTATTTGGAGTTACAGATACAAAACCCGGAGCATTTTGTGATGCAGTTAAGTTTTATGAGACAGACTAACATAGAGCTAAAAGTTTAATGACAATGAACAACTTGAAAGTCCTAATAGCAGCATTTGGATAAGAGCAACTTATCAGTGTTCAGATTCTCTTTGCAATGTGAATACGTGTGTGTTCCTTGAATTTACTGTTTGCAAATGGAGCTCTTAAAAATAGCTTTCTCTTTGGCATATGTACTTGTATATGTGTGCTGAGTGGGTTGTATAAACACATCATCTATTTGCATGCTCTAGGACTATTAAAAAACAGTATTAACCTGCCTGCACAATAGAAAAGGATACAAATTACAATGCCTGTGGAGGTGCCAAAAAGTTGTAAAAGTCCTCCTAGCCATAGTGACTTTGAATGCATAGAGAGCTCATAAGCAAGAATTGAAAAGCATTACCTTTTGGGCCCCTTCTGTTTTGCCAGCCGGCTCTTGTATCATGAGGTCAGAGCAGTCTGGGTTCCTCTTCAAGGTATTGGCACTGAGAAGTTTTATACTGTAGTACTTAGTTGTACACTCACACATTGGTACCTCTCAAAGAGGAGGGCTGGGGCTTTGTTTAGGATTGGTTAGAATCAGCATGACATCAGCAGATGACTAGTTTTTCCAGTGTGAAACATTTCATAATTCATTATCTAATGGAAATCTCTCTTGGCTTCTGAGACACTACCTGGGGGATGCACTGAGCCAGTAAAGCCCGTGGCTAGGAATAGTTCATCCTCTACAAAAATAAAGAGTGTCAAATACACACGTCTCCAGGAGTGTCCAGCTGTGGCCTTTTCTTACTCATACGTACACTTCTTGTTATACTCAGATTCAGCTTTATGTGCACGTACAACATCTGTTACTTCATAAAGTTGTTTCTATTTGCAAAGCACTTTACTTTTTCTACGGCAGAGAAACCTCAGTGTTCTTCATAGGAACTCTAGTTTATAGTTATGATCTAAATAAGCTATGTTCTTGAGGAAAAGCACAGGAAAAATCTGTCCACGTGATGATGGTCTCCCTGCCTTGACTCACACTGTTAATTTACACCTTGAAATTGAATGCCTGCTTCATACATCATTTGTCACCTCAGACTTGGGAAACGGGTCCTTCTTTGCAAGTGAACTTCATAAGCATCCTGCCTATATCTTTAGAATCCCATCCTAACCAGCAAAAACAAAACAACAACAATAGAAAAAGATCATCTTTTTTTTAAAGCTAGAACTTCAAGACCTATATAATTTATAAACATTATAAATATGAGTTTAATGAAAAGAACAGAACTCACTTTGAAACAGATGTAAAGTGAGGCTTGGGGTTTTCTTTTGGGGGAGTCACACTGTTAGGGAGATAAGGCTCCTCCGATGCACACAGTGAAGAAGGGCTCTTGTTCTCAGGAAGGAGTACAGCACTGTCCAGGTTCTCAGGACAAGTTGGATAAAATGTACAAAATTGGGAGCTAATGAAAGCCATATGACCAGATATGTTGTTTTGTGTGCCGGATTTAACATGCATAAAATAAACTTTTCACTGTGCCCACAAGCAAAATACAGAGGCTCTGGTCTCCTGATGCGTAGTGGGGGGAAGGTTCCTTTACACCAGGAGCTGTCTGGCGGCGAGGGTCTCTCTTGGCTAACAAAGTGTGGGTGCTAGCTCCATGTGGAGGAGGAGGGGGGCGGGGAAAGGAACATTCTAAGAACAGCACAAGAGAACCGAAGTAGGGAATAAAGTTTCAGGGGGGAAAAAGGAATGAGTGGCAAGGACAGAAAGAAAGTCAGTGGGGGTCAGTTCCATACCCACCCCGGGATGAACATAAACGCTTGGAACAGAGGCCCTTCCGTATTGTCAGATAAGAACCTCACAGCATCTAAGCTCACCTCCTACCTCACACATGTCTTCAGGGAAAGTAGCACTTGCGCTGGAGTGTAGAGTGGGTGGTACAAAAAAGCGCCTAGATCAGACCCCCAACTCTGGAGGCTCCCTCACCATTTAAACTCAAGCCTCGGTGTTTCCATCTATAAAATGGGATCTATAAATTCAGGGTCAAAACTCAGTGGTCACAAATGGATGTTCATTACTGGACATCCTGGGGGTTGCTTAAGCATGTGCATCATGGGAATGCACAGGACCCTGACTGCAAGGTCCACTACACACGTGTCACTCTGAGACCCTGTTGGCCTTTGACACCACGGAAGTGCCCACCTGCTAAGCCAGTCTAGCAGCTGTGACGTAGCTGGATCCCCCAACCTCAGAGCTGAACCACACTATGAAAGCTTCTCTTCTCTCTCTCTCTCTCTCTCTCTCTCTCTCTCTCTCTCTCTCTCTCTCTCTCTCTCTCTCTCTCTCTCTCCCTCTCCCTCTCCCTCTCCCTCTCCCTCTCCCTCTCCCTCTCCCTCTCTCCTCCCCACGGAAATCAAGTTGGGGGTGGTGGAGGAAGCAGGCAGGTTAAAATAGCTTCTGTGGAATATTCTGGGCTAAGGCTCAGCGTTTCCCCGCTGAATTCCAGGGCCCAGGGCGTGCGCTGGTCAGCGCAGCTCTGAGCGGGTTGGTTTCTCTTTCACTTCCTGCCCCTCCCGCGGAGACTCCCTGCACCCAGGCCCTGTCCCTTCGCAGCCTGCCACCGTACCTTGAGCAGCACCTGCTGGCAGTTTCCAGGGATCACTCCCGAATGCGCAGCTCCAGCCCGGCTCGCGGGACGCCTGGACTCAGGGCCAAGCCGGTCCAAGCGGCCGCCTCTATTTTTACCCTGAACACCAGCAAGGGCAACTTCGTTTAAAAGCGCAGCTCTTGGTTTTCCCCCCCTTTTGGCAGCTAAAGAATTCAGGGAGGGGAAGAAAAAAAAAATCACTGTTCAGTGAGTGCAGCTGGGAATCTCTGATCCCAGCCCTCGGTGCCAGGGATTGTCAGGGACCAGGACCTGCACTGGGGCTGGCGGTCTCCCGGCCGACCAAGGCTAGCGGCAGCGCAGGCCCCGCGCCCGCAGACTGCCCCTTCCCGAGTGTGGAGTTCGGTCCCACCGACTACCGCACTGGCAGAGTGGCCCGCTGCCACCGCGCTCTGCACCTAGCGGAGGCGTTCTGATTTACTGACTACTTCACAAAGCTCCAACTCCACGCTGGCCCTGTGCTCGCCTGGAGGAGCAGCCACTAGCGAACCCGGGGAGCAGCTTGCTGTGAGGAGGAGCCCGGAGGGAAACTGGTACCTTATTTTACTGTAATTGCAAAAGGAGCGATGTGCCAGAGATTTATATTTAGAAGTTGTATGTTTCTACTTTTATGTAAATGGAGCAATTAGGGCCTGTCTTGTTTCTGCTAACTCCGATGCGTGAGCATTGCTGGGGAGCTGGTGTTTTCAATCACAATTAGTGAGCTGGTCAAGAAACAAAGTTCCTTTGAGGATAGAGCTCCTTTGTGCCAATGGGGGAGACCTGCGGTCCAGTGCTAGCCTGTGGCTTGCGGTGACACGTATCTTAGGGGCACAGCTAGCTCTGGACTAGTGTGTCTGCCCTGTGCGGCAGCTGGGCCCATCTAAAGTTGGCAGAGATCAAGAAGTGAGAATATTCACTTTTCCTCTCAAGTAAACCTTATGTCTTTAAGCGCTCATCCAGGCTATTAATCTCTTCCCTCACTAGTCCTCAAGCAAGGAGACAGGCTTGGAAAGGGGGCCGTTTGCCACAACTCTGTGGTTAGCTTCTGCTCACAGATCCTATGATTCAGTCACACATGCACGCCAGGGGATGTGAACACGTTAAGCAGGTGGCTGAGAAGTGTCCTCTGATTCAACTGAATGACAGGAGGCTGGTGGTTCAGAGGGACAGACAAGCTGCTGACAACTCAGGGTGTTTGGTTCCTTCCCATGGGGGAAAGGAATCTGTTTCCAAAAAATTCTGATTTCTGCCTCATCCCTACTGGGAAAGTGAACGTGACACCTGACTGTGGAAATGAAAGGGACTTTTGAGGTGTTCTCAGCAGCTAAGTGTTATTCTGATTCTGGGCCTAGGAAAAAAAGAAGAAGAAAGCTGGCCTCCTTGGTTAGCAGTGACCCTCCTCCCCATCCCCCACCCCTCACCTCCCAGAGCCAACTCTGCGTGCAGAAAACATGGGCAGGATTCGGAATATGTGCTGCAGTGGGCTGTGGGAGTCCCTGCTTAAGCACCCCACCAAATGGCTTCAGTAGAGTCTGGGGTTGGCAGACCGGTCCGTCTCCTACAGGCCACAGCCTGCAGCCAGTTTGGGCCAAGTGTTAGATACCAGGATTTGGGCCAGAGATGAAGCAGCCCTTTGCAGTCAAAATCAAACTAGGGTGTCTTGGTCTGCATGCTTCTAGGTCAGACCAACAATGAGGAGTTCAAAGCAGAGGTGGAAAGGAGAACACTCAAATTCCTCCTAAATTTACCAGACTACAACAAATCAGAAGCAGTTAACGCCGAACTCCCTGACTCCTAAGACTCACATTTTTCTCAGTGTCCTGAGTAGCCCTCAGACCTCATGCTGTCTAAAAGGGCCTGTTCTCGGAGTATTCAAGACAGTTATCTTTCTGAACAGTGGACCCAGATGCTACACTAAAACAGGAAATGGAAAAGAAAGAAAGAAATCAGTAAGTAAAAAAAACTGTTGTTCTTCATTCCAGAACTGGGGTTCTCTGCTGAAATGGTTTTGCTCCTGAGACATCTGACAATGTTTTCAGCTGTCACAACCAGGAAGGAGGTGCTATTGGCATCTACTGAACAGAGGCCAAGGATGCCAAGTACCCTCCTACAATGGCCAGGACAGGATGGTGCCCACACTTAGAGAAATCAGCAATGACTATTCAGTGGAGAAGCCCTGAGTTGGAGTCATGATTTTAAGATTTCACCCAATTCCCTTTCCATCTGTTATCCAAGAGGACTTGGAAACTCAGATTATAACACTGGAAAAGGATCCAATTATGCAAAGTGTTAATGGCTGAAGTGACTCTGCCTCCTCATGCGTGAGCGATACCCAGTGACTAGAGACTCACTCCAGGAGATAGATACCTGACTGTCACAAGCAACCTTGTTGTTACCAACCAGAGTTCTCGTATGCACACAGTACATTTTCTGCCAGTTCTTTTTATTATTATTATTAAACCAAGGCCAGTCTTGATGGCAAGCAACAAATCTAGATGAGCTGACTCATACCCAAGGTGTTTGAAGATAAGAAAGACTCACAGGAAAAAAAGTAAATGAGGAAATGGGCCCTTCACTTTAGTGATTTAGTAACAGCTCAATCAATGCAACAGAGAGTTCTTCAAAGTAAATTTTGCAAATGTGAGATAGCCATGTTTATCTTAACTTATAAAGGAAAGAAAAACCAGTAGCTTTGTTTTATTGTCTAGTACCTTAAGAGAGTGACAAACAATTACTATCCAAAGGAATAAAACTGAAATCTTGTCTACGTCCTAATGTCCAATGCAAGCAACATAATATCCTGCAAGTGCCCTTCCTATAAGGAAGTAACGCTGCTAAAAGAAGGCTGTGGCCCTCCAGGTGCTGCTCTTCTGAGAGGACGCAGACATGATTGTGAAAGACAAAGAAACAGCATCATCAACAAGAAATGATAACCATCACTGACAGACAGAAGCAGCTCACAGCAGGCTAGCGTAGATTTGAGTAGTGCTCAGAAGATGAGGGCCACTGCCCCAAGTTCAAGGCTCAGCTTCTGAATGGTTCAGGTCATCCAGAAAGAAGACGGGTAAGTCAAAGTTCATTTGTCAATGGACAGAGCCATAAGAGGAGTGTCTTAGACAGCATGACGCCATGTCATCTCCTCCAAGATATGAATCATAGTTTACTCAGGTAAATGGTCATTTTAGAACTAAAAGCCTCAATCAACTCCCAAATGATTCATAAATGCCTGGATTTCTTCCCAAGAATGGCTAGTACATGCAAAAAAAACTCAATGATCACATGTAACCTATAGAGAAACTATGTAAATATGCCTTCTCAAAGTTCTGACCAACATACATATGTTCATAAATTGTCATAACTCAGTTTAAACCGAATCAGGAAACATCTGCTACAGAAATTGATTTATTTCCCCTTAGAAGATTATGGAAAACATATTCAATGGAATATAGAACAGAGTACCAACACCCTTTTCCTTACCTGGATCCCCTAGGATAACAAGTCCCATATTCCTGGCTTGAGGACACAGAGATGAAGGCACAGGGATTTAGCGTGTAGATTCATTAGACTGATAAGAGAGTAGAGACTTTGATTCTAATCCAGTTTTGCTTATCCACAGAGATACCTCAGAGCCCATTCTCCAGTTATAGATCCCAAAAGTAAAAACCAATAAAAAAGCTTGAAGCTGTCCAGTGAGTGAGTGAGTGAGTGAGTGAGTGAATGTGTGTGTGTGTGTGTGTGTGTGTGTGTGTGTGCATATGAGTGTGAATGTGTGCGTGTGTGTATGTGTGTGTGTGCTGTTTTAAATCAGTGAATTGTTACCTCCTGCATGTCCTGGTAAAGTCCAAAGGTTGTGTCCCTCTGTGGGAGCAGCTCTCTGGCACGTCTAAGCCATAGTGGCTCAGGTGCTGTTCTTCACTGCACTGTGACCTCTCCTGTGCATGCTCTGGCAGCAGCCGGCCAGGTCAATAACTATATCCAGCTGCCCCACTCTAATCTCTGGAAGGTCAGGTTTGCAAAGGTGAACTAGCAAGCAGGATTCTGCCAGCATTAATCAGTTTGGGAAACAAAGTGGAAAAAAAAACGTACAATAATCTTGTGTCGTTTCGCCGGGGTTACTAAATGCTATAAGCTTAAACTTTCCCAAGGCAGCGTATGGCCACGGTCCCTTGTCTTAACACTTACTCACGCCCCCTGAAAGGTGAACTGGAATGGAAGAATAGTTGTTCTATTATAAGTAAAATTCTCTTCGTTCAAAGACCATTTGTGATCACTTTTATGCAACAACTGGAAAGCCAATAATGTCATTTTGGCCAACTCTAACACCATTTAGCTATGGAACAAGGAACAATTAACATGGCGCTCCCTATAGAGAAGATTTCACTCAATAACTTCTTCAATGTTCAAGAGGCTTTTGTTTTATTAGATGCTGTTAGCTTCATGTTAGTCACAGGGAGGGAAAAAAAAATGCCCACATACACACGCACGACTAAATGTAGTCAGTTTGCTCAGCTGCTGCTGACGTCACTGCTGCCCACTAGGAGTGAGTTACTGTAATAACCCCCTTTTATTAATCATAGGCTGGAGGAAGCACAAAGTGAGTGACATCATTAGTTAGCAAAGGACTGGCTAACTCATGCTCCAATTTACTCAGCTTTATTATAACATTTCTCAAGTGTCATATGAAAGTGATTACCATTTCACACTTTCCCCTCGGAGCAGTCATCCCTAACCTTCAATTCCGACTCTCTCATAGAAGAGTTAGTTTTTCAGATGAAGCCATTGCAAGAGCCAAGTCTCCCTAAGGGTCCTTATTCCAGGAAAAAATATCCCCAGAATGGCTTCTTCCTGGGCTAGAGGTGGAAGCAGTTTCTGAAAGGCTAGCATTCCAAATGACTTTTGCTTCTCTCTGACCCTGGTGGCATCATCCAACTGCAGAAGACGGTTCTGGTGTCTTCATGGTGCCCTGGGCCTTGGATTCTGCGCAGCTGAGCTCCAAAATGTGAAAATTCCATTGGGAGACTGGCAAAAGTTTGTAAATAGCCATATGGGTTCTTGAAGTTAGACTGTGTGGAGTTAAAGGTCCCTATTTCCAGACCTAGGACTGCTGAAGAAATCCACTGTTATCAGTAGTGCGATTCTCCTGACAACTGAGTGCTGGTCACAATGCTCGCCTCGGCAGATAAAAACCCTTGTGTGGAATGAAGGTGTCTCTGCACCTCCAGCACATAGGACACTACTGCTCTGTAGTCAATGTGGCCACAGGTGGGTTTTCTTTCCCTCAAAAAGCTTCACTGGCTAAAATGAGCATCCTCTGTCTTTCTACATTAAACACTGGGAAGACATGCAAGCATTCTGAAACTGGGTACCAGGATAGGTTAGGAGAAAGGAAACCCAGCCTCATACTCAGCTTACGCACGAGCTGCAGAGTCACAAGCCAGCCTACATTCCTGTGGCCCAGTTCCTCATGTAGTCCTACTTACCCAACAGCGCACTTCTGCACTTCTGGAAACTGAAGAGGCAGGTGATTCAAGGGAAGGAAGACCACGTTAGCTCCACGTCATGTTGCTGTCAGGTTTTCTATGTTTGTTTGCTTAAGAAACAAACTCTCACAGCACTTATTAAGCTTGATCTTGCAACCTTGCAATCATCCTGCCTCTACCCCCAAGTTCTTGGATTATTGGAATGTACTGTCACATCCAACCTATTTTTTCTTTGAACTATAGGTAAAATCTCTGCCCCCCCTCCCGCCCCCTCCTCTCTCTCTCTCTCCATTTTTCAGGAATTTTTTTTAACCATAATCTGAGTTGTTTTCAAGTTCATACGCTGGCATCTGGCAAGTGTTACTTTATAGAGACTTTCACTCATTCCCTTATTTGTACTTCTAACCTGACAGTACTTTACAGACTCAAAATTAAGTTCAGTTAGGCATATGTAAGAGGTGCAGAAGAGAAGAGGGGGCCAGGCCCCTGGGATAGTGGGGGTAATGGTAAAATTGACACCAACCTCAGAGTGCAATAGTCAGGTGAGATAGCTCACCGCTGGGGTCTTTGCTGGCTCAGTACTGAACAAGCTATCTGCAAAGAGACAGGATTGGCTCCCCCACAATGGTAGCCTGCTATGGGAAGGACCAGGCTGAAAACGGAACACGGTAAATCAATTAATAATACAGAGTGACTGTGCTAGTCCAGATCAGAAGCTTTCTCAAGCAAAGAAGGCCACGATGCAAAGGCACAGGTGCGCCAGGTGACTGGTGGCTGATTCAAAGTCCTTCGGTAAGAACAGTGCATGTGGAAGTTTCCAACCTTTCCGTGGTTAAGTTCATGCCGTACTTCACTCCTCTTCCGATGAAGAGATCCTCCTGAATTCCAGACAGAGCAAAGGCTCACCGAACACAAATCATGAACTCAGTCTTTTTAATGCTGTGACCAGAGGAAGTGCCCCAGTGCAACTTGGAACGCTTATGACAATTCCTGAGGGAGAAAACCAAAACAAAACAAAACAAAACAAAAAGCAAAAACAACAACAACAACCATGCCCACCAAGGAAGAAAATCTCATGGATTTGGGAGACTATTCCAGATTTACCAGGTGACCGGCCTATTGCTCCCTCGGAAAGAGGCAGCAGCACCCTCTTCTGGTGCATTAACATAGAAGGAAACTTGAGAAGGTAAAGTGCCCACTCCCAGTCCCTGCTTTCCAAAGGACACATACTGAATTTAAAAGTAGGATATATTCGCTACACATAATATAAAAATGGTGTAAGTGTAAGAATGTGATTCCTATGGCCTCTTCCTTCCCAGAATACTCGCTGTTTTGATGTATGTGTAAAACAAAATTGGAAAGGAATTGTAATTGGATAAACTGATATTTTTCATCTATCATTCATTATATGTTGACTATTTTCAGTGGCCACATTTCTTAAAAAACTATGTCTAAGGATAATTAATCAAATAAATGCCTTTATTTTTTTTAAGCCAGCCAACTGACAGTGTATAGCCAGTTCCAAAAATTTGTAGGCATTATTATTTTATGTTTTGAGTTCATCTCTTACTAGTTCCTTAAGGTAAATTCCTAAGTGAGTTATTGGGCCCAGAACTGTGGACATATTGAACATCCCCATACATGTTAGCAAGTTGCCCTCTTCCAAGTTCTAATAGTGTCAGAGTGTGGATCCATCCCTGTGTTTCAGCCTGGGCCTTAGCCTAGTTCTAATCTTCCTTTCAAGAGAAATCTAGTCTACATTTTCTTTAATTTTGGATTTTTTAAATTGCTCCATAAGATTAAACATTTTGTTGTTCATTTGTGTTTCTTTTGAGTCACTGTTCTGTTTTACATTTTCACATTTCAAATAAAATTGAACTTCGTACAATTCAATACACACGTTTTACTATTATTTAAGAATCTTGGTAGCCAAGACTGTCTCACTTTCTGTTACCTGTTGCAGTGACTTCTCCCCTGTTAGTTTTTTGTCATTTTATTTTAATTGCAGTATTTCAAACAAAAGAGTATTTAAATATATGCAGACCAGTCTAACAATCTCTGTGTATGTTGAGGTTTTTCTATCATGAAGTCCAGTTGATGCTCCCTTGTGTTTTCTTCTAAATATTTTTTTTTACATTTTGTCTGTTAATTCTGAATATCCAAAATGCATTTCACTATGCAGACCAAGAGCTTCATAGCAACCTAACATATGTAAACTCTAGCCTTCTGTGTCTGCCCTGACATCAAATTTGACATTTACTAGTGATATATCACTAGTGTTTATTTTTAATTGAAGTAGATTTTTCTGCTTATAAAAACCCTATTTATTTTAAAAAGTGCTATTTTAATTGCACTTGACAAGTGTTTTTGTTTGTTTCTACAGTTTTCTTCAACACGTCAGTAAATTGTTGGTTTAGAACGTCTTGAGGTTTAAAGGTTCCTTTGTCTCTGCTATTTTGCTGAATCCCTTTATGATGGCTGCAGAATTTATGCAGAATACCTCTGTTGCCATTTTATTCCTTTTCTGGTGATTCATTTTTTTAAGGTTTATTTTATTCATTTAAGCAGTATATGCATAAGAGTGTCCAAGGAGGCCAGAGGTGTGAAATGCCCTGGAGCTGGAGTTACAGGCATCTGTGAGCCACCTCACATGAGTCACATCAACTGAACGCAGGCTGTCTGCAAGTTCAAGTTCTCCTTTCTAACCACAATCTCTCTCTCTCTCTCTTCTCTCTCTCTCTCTCTCTCTCTCTCTCTCTCTCTCTCTCTCTCTCTCTCTCTCTCACACACACACACACACACACACACACACACACACACACACACAACTTGCCCCTAACTTCACTGGATGCACCACTGGCCTGTATGCCAGTTATCAGGTCAGGTCGGAGGTTAGCCCAGCACTCATATGCAAAGTGACTCTTCTTTGTATTTAGGAGGACATTCCAGAAAGAGCAAAAGAAAATGCAAAGACTTGTTTTTAATAGCTGAGTAGTATTCCATAGTGTAAATGTACCACAGTTTCTTTATCCATTCTTCTATTGAGGGACACGTAGGTTGTTTCCAAGTTCTGGCTATTATGAATAAGGCAGCTATGAACATGGTTGAGCATATGTCCCTGTTGTGTGGTAGTGCATCCTCTGGGTATATGCCAAGGAGTGGAATAGCTGGGTCTTGAGGAAGCCCTATTCCCATTTTTCTGAGAAAGCACCAGATAGCTTTCCAAAGTGGTTGTACTAGTTTGCATTCCCACCAGCAATGCAGGAGTGTTCCTCTTTCTCCACACCCTCGCCAGCATGAGGTGTCAGTTGAGTTATTGATCTTAGCCATTCTGATGGGTGTAAGATGGAATCTCAGTGTTGTTTTGATTTGCATTTCTCTGATGACTAAGGAGGTCGAGCATTTCTTTAAGTGTTTCTCAGCCATTTGATATTCCTCTGTTGAGAATTCTCTGTTTAGTTCTGCACCCCATTTCTCTATTGGGTTATTTGGTTTACTACTCAGCTATTAAAAACAAGGAATTTCCAAAATTTGTGGACAAATGGATTGAACTAGAAATTGTCATAATGAGTGAGTTCACACAGAAGCAAAAAGAGCTAAATGGTATATACTCACTTATATCGAGACACTAGTCCAAGGTGTACGTCCCCATGAAAAACTGTACCTACCAGGATAGTGGGTAAGAGGGGAGGACATCCTATTGAGAGTTTAGGTGTGAGAAGCCTAGGAGAAAGAGGAAATAGAAGGATCCAGCGGGTCCTGGAAAACTACAGGTGAGTCTAGGCCCTGGGGTCCTCCCCAAACTATGGTAACAGCCAAGGAAAAAATAGGCAGTAAACCTCGAACCCCTACCCAGACTAGCCGATGGACAGGACATTCTCCACTGTTGAGTGGAGAAGGAGATCTAACTTTCACACAAACTCTGGTGCCCCATATTTGAACATGTCCTTTGGATGGAGATGCCTGGTGGCACTCAGAGGAAAGATAATAGGTCACCAAGGAGCGACTTGATACCCTATGAGCATATACAGGGGGAGGAGGTCCCCCTCAGACACAGACATAGGGGAGGGGAGAGGAGTAGGGGGGAAGTGGGAGGAAGGGAGGAATGGGAGGATACATGGGATGGGCTAACAACTGAGATGTAATATGAATAAATTAATTTTTAAAAAGATATGTAAAAAAAAAAAAAGAAAATGCAAAGACTGGAAAGGTCCTCATAGACGGTGCTACATCCTAAAGCATCGTACAAAATCCTTTCCTCTATGCAGTACCAAAGTCTTCTATAGTCTTTGAGGAGTTTACCCATCCTGTACTCTGTCCTCAGCTACCTAGCCATTCCCCACCCTGGTATTTTCAATAGCCAGGTGTTTGTTTTTTGTGTCACTGGGTATTTGAATCCAGAGCCTCATGCTCACAGAGCAAGCCTTCCACCCCTGAGTTACACAGCTGGCTCACATTCTACTTTTTACCCTGAGAGTCTCACTGTATTTCCCAGGCTAGCCTTGCACTCACTCAGACAAGCTCAGGCTAGCCTTGCACTCGCTCTGTTGCCCAGACGAGCCTTGAACTTACAGTCCCCTTACCCTAGCCTACTGAATAGCTTGGATTGCTGGCCCTGATTCTGATAAGTGTTTGAAATCTGGAATGGGGTCCTGAGTTCAAATTTCAGTCTTTAAATACAAAAACCTAGCTAAGGTAGGAATATTTATTTCCTCTCATTGCTGGTATTGAGACATCATCATTTGGGGGTCTATTCCTTATAGAAGCAAATGCCTTCCCAGGAGCAAGCAGAGGGTGAGAGGAAAAGAATCTTAAAGAAAGAGCCTCAGGATCCCCACATTTAAGAGCAAAGTGTGAGAAGAGAAGCCTATGAAGAATTTAGAACAGCAGCCAGGGTTGGAAGAGAAAACTGAGTGTGGAGCACCTGGCAGGAGGCCAGGAAGAAAAGTTTGGAAGTACCAGGAGACAGAGGACAGGAAGTACCAGGTGACAGAGGACAGCCAACAAGTATAAGAAGAATCTGGCAGGTGTGACAACACCCAAATGGCTGCCACTTGAAGCAGACAAGGTCTAGCTGAATTGTTGGGCCCTTCCCTTTGAAGCAGACTGGTGGCCAGAGCATCTCACTGCCCGGCTGCTGTGAGGAGAGCATCTTACCTGGCGCATACTCCTCTGAGACTCCCTTCCTCACCATCAGCCCTCAGAGGATGGAAACCTTGGGAGCATGAGTCAAAAATAAGCCTCCCCACTCTAAAAAGCTGTTATGTTCAGTGTTTTGTCACAATGGTAGAAAACTGGCAGTTGGGAAGCTCCAGGTACCACTGGAGTCCAGTGACATTAAATACGACTGAAGTTCTCAGTGGAACCAAGTCACTTCCTGGTTCTGAGTTCCTGAAACTGTGTTTTGGTGAAGCATTGCTGCCCAGAGGTCCATTCTATAATGATTTAAAAACAAACTACTGTCATTACCCATGCTGTGCAATAAACTAGCTGTGGGTTGCATGTGCTTTGTCAGCCTCAGAGTTTGGTCACAGTAAGTGGTATCTGTAGAGACAACTGAAAATAGGTTCTGTCAGGACAAGAACCCTCACAGGATAACAGAGGCGACAAAAGCCTGTGAGAGAGCTGATGGCACATACCTGGGAGCCCAGTACTCCAGTCCAAGGTAGAAGAGTTAACTATTTAAAGCTAGATTGGGCCATGTAGCAACAATTATCTGGAGTAAGAAAATAAAAAGGGTCAATGGAAAGCTGGTAATTTTACTACTGAGGTAAAGGAAGAAATGAAACCAGAAGGCCACCAATGGTTCATACAAATAGCATTATGTAAGAAAAAAGGAGTTGGGCATGGTGGTGCAAGCCTTTAATCCCAGCACTCGAGGAGGCTGAGACAGGAGGATTGTTGTGAGTTCAAGGCCAGCCAGGTCTACACAGCAAGTCTAGGACACCCAAGGATACACAGAAAAACCCTCTGTAGAAAACCAAAAAACAAACAAACAAAAAAGAATATAAGCCACAGGCAAAGGTATGATGTTTAGCCATCCCTGGAAAAACACACAAAAAGCAAACAAGCATGAAGTTTCCAAGGAGCCTATTGAATGACAAGATGCCAAAGACAAATGCCAGTGAAGAGCTGATGCACGCCAAATGTGGCTAAGGAATGGATTTCTTACATGGGTAGGTACAAAGTCCCTGGGACTGAGGAATTCAAAGTGGAGCTAATCAGACTTATGCAGTACATAGGAGGCACCCAGATGTGCAGCATAAGAGCCAAGCCCTAACTAAGCTTGTCCTCACGAGAAAGCAGAAATACAATGCAGGTGTTACTACTATTGTTATCAATGATCTCTAGACATAGTGCGAAACATTTGATGTATGTGCAATTTGTTTTAATCCACCAAGCGACCTTTTCAAAAGCAGATTTGGTTATTGTGGCCATGTACACACACACACACACACACACACACACACACACACACAAACACACATATATATTATATATATTATTGAATGTCTGCGTCCTGTCATCAGGCATAATAGTTTGTAAACTGGTGCCATTGGGGGTTACATATATATATATATATATATATATATATATATATATATATATATATATGCCAAATAACTTGTCCCAGGACATGCACTGAAGGTGTAATTGTGTAATTGAGCTAACATTTTAATGACTCTAAGCTGTGTCGTTTGTGGCAGAGGAGAAAGTCTTCAGTAGCCCCATTCCTATCCTCACCCATGTGGTCCAAATCCGGGAAGCCACTTGACTTGGGAAAAAACTATTCACTGGAAATTCAATGTCATGAAAGGCATGATAGTCAACCAAACATTTAGGGTAAAAACTGATAGTGAATTGCACCTTACTGACACTATACTAGCGGGAATGTTGGGAGTGGTTCAGAGAGAGGGGAAAGGATGGGGGCTTAGGTCTATTGGAAAGAATTCCTGAACAAACAGATTCTAAGAAGGCTTTGTATTGGGATTGTGCTAAAGGCTGGCGAGCAAACATTAGTTGGGCTTATAATTTCATATTGAAATATATATATATATATATATATATATATATATATATATATATATATATATAAATGTTAGTTTCCATATACCAATAGGTATTAAAAGAACATTAAAGATAAAAATTAAATTTGGAACTGCTTAGTTAATTTGATACCTTCAACTAGATTTCTATGCTAGTTCCCATGATGTTATCTTGTCAAAGAAGGGTTGACATGAAAATAAGGACACATTTTAGTGTACATGCACAGGTAAGTAGGACTGATCTATTAAGGTAACAATCTCCCTTAATCCAGTGCACGAATATCACTCTGCCTAAAATCTCTAGCTGCCCCGTTGCACATAAGTCCTGAGATAGGAGCTAAACGTGAAGACGGAAGGGGCTCGCTGAGTTTCTTCAGTCTTGATGAGATGCCGATCATGAGGGTGAACTGTCATCTTTTATGCGAATCCACCAAGACATCTTCTGGCTTGCCCCATGCAGATCACAGTTATGCTGTTCCTCATTTATAACTGATTTTTTTTCAATTTTTAAAATTCTAATAACCATAAGAGGTAAATGTCAAAAACAATGAGCAAAACTGAGCAGCAAGGAGAATTTTTTTTAAGGCATTGCTTGGTAGATGGTATAAATGTGCTGCAGATCTGATTTTTCAAAATCCACAATTGCAGGAAAGACACACAGCATTTCTTTAATCCTCAACCACATACAAGTCATCCCAAAGCATTCTGAGTACTGGCCAAAAGAAAGCCTTTCTACTGAAGGTCCCTTTCCTCACATTCCACCGACTAGTGCTAGGACTCCCCTGTCTTGATGGCACAGGCTCACAAGGACTGTGGCCTAGCTACTGTCTCTGGGCGCTGTCTGGGCTCTTGCTAGTCTTATCCAGGAGGTGAGTACCAGCTTCCCACTCCTCTCCTGCTTCTCTTTCGACCCTGTCCAATCAGTGTTCTTCACTCTCTTTCCTATGCCAAATGACTGTCACTTCCTTTTTCAGATTGATGAAGACTGTGCTGTGAAGAAGCACCTGAGATAAGCCTTGGTTATCTACCATTCATATGGGGGGGAAAAAAGAGAATATGGAGACTAGACACAAGCCAGTGATAAGACAACTTGTATTCACCATTGTGTAGACAAAAGTAACCCCCAATGGCACCAGTTTACAAACTATTATGCCTGATGACAGGACGCAGACATTCAATAATTAAATTGTCACTCATATTGGAAAGAAATCAATATGTAATTCTGAAAGGTTGCTTTTGAAGGTAGATGATTCACCACTCCCTATTTTATTGAAGAAAGGAAAAAGACTTGAATTGACTAGGTGATGTGATTGTGGCTAAACCCTGACAGAGCTATCCTCCAAACACAGCTCCACACAGCCCTGGAACACATGCACTCATTCTTCGAATCCTATGCCAGCAACCTTGCATAGATGTCTCTAGTCCAGTTTACATAGGAGGTAATGTTGCAGGATCTTCTATCCCATTGTGATCCCTGAGACTGTGAACTGAAAAACCTGTCTTTTGTTTGGCACGGTTGAGCTCTAACACACACCTTTTATCCAAGAGCTTTCTGTACATAGGATTTGATAAAGTTAACCCTAGGTCAAGAGGGAGAGCAAGAAACCAGCTGGCAGGCATTAAAGAGTAGGAGGGACTTTGAGTTGAGGGGTGTTTAAGACAGCGTGTAGAAAGAGAAGGAGCTCTTGGGCTTTTAGCTTTCAGCTCTTGAGCTCTTCAGCTCCTTGACCTCTGGCTTTTTGAGCTTTGAGCTAGCAAGCCTGTAGCCTTGGGGTTTTTAGCCTTTTCCTCCTAGGCTGTCAGATGAGCTAGTGAATCTTTTTGGCCTCATTCATCGGGACATGAGCTGAGTAGGAAAGCCAGCTGAGCGCTTTCTCTGCCTCTCTGAGCTAGCAGAGTTTCACCCCAGCATCTGGCTCCTAGGTCTGTATTGGTAAAATAGAATGTTTGGGATTTTCATTTAAATCAACAAGATAAATGAAGAGTCTGAGTTGAACTTCTTTTTCAGTTTTCAACTATGATTTGCCTTGCTTTGGAAAGCCATTAAAACTGTTCTTACAAACAGTAGTGGTAGTCTGCCCCATCAAGACCTTTACTGAGTGTGTTTCCACCCTTTGTCACCTCTCCCCAAGCTGCCCATGTGTCCTGGCTTGCTTGCTACTCAGGCTCCTGGGTCCCTCTTCACTGGGAGCCCCCTTTCCCTCTCTGCTAGGATCATCTCTCTGCTCTTCTCAGTGTAGATTCGAACTCTTTGAGGGACTGCCCTCACTTCATGGGTTCAGCAGATATGATTATTTTCAGCTTATCTCCTGACCACACATGTTCCCTGAGCCTCAGACCTTCATGAACACCCATATTGTAACCTCCCAGTGGTTCCCTTTAGGCTACTGTAACTTAATACATTAACTTCTCCAGGGCCAACTGTTGAGCTTCGGCCTCACTAGAATCCAACAAGTCAGGAGTTGGGCCTGCTATTTTCTCCTTCCTACTACTAAATCCAATCAAGAACTGTGCTGTACCCATTTCCTGTCCTATTATCATTATGACTCAGGCTCTTTGTTCCACTGAAAAGTAGTAGACCCTGTGACTTAAACCGTTGCCCATGTTCTACCATAATGAAAACCTCAGCATACACTAGTGATTAATTTTATTAAAATATGTGAAAAACGGGACTGGAAAGAGGGCTCACAACCAAAAATAAAATATATAAAAAACAATAACCTTACCATAATGGAAGTACATGGTGCTACCATAGAACACAACTGTTAATTAATTAGCTATTGAATCTTTTGGATTAATGTCCCTGATGTTCTTTTTTTCCTCCCATATTTTCTGTATCTTTAGTGAGTCCCAGGACTTCAACTCCCTCATCCATCTCTTCTACTTTTTCTTATTTTTTCTTTTTCTTTCCTCTTTTCCTTAGAGTAGAGAATAACAGAAATGTTCTTACAACTGAAAATATAAGTCAAAAGTTTCCTTCTGCCTGGGCTTAATTTGTTCTAAAAACATTTTGGAGGGTTTAATTTTTAAAGTCCTTTTCTTTACCTTTCTATATATTTCTATACCATCAACCTTTTTTGTTTTTCAGCTGCTATATCCCTGTTTTCCCTCGGGCCTGATGGTGTTAGATTGTCTCTACATTTCCAGTGGACTGTGCCTATTGTATAGCTGGTGAGTACGTTGTGCAAGGGAGCGGGTGCTGTTTGCTTGTGGCCTGTCTTGTTTCCTCTCCTTTATGTCTGGACGGTAGGAAGTATGGCATCAGGATTCATTTACTGCTCTGGGTCTTAATCCTTGTGCCCATAAAACTGTTATTATCATACAAACCAGAAATTCCAGAAGCAATCGTTACTGAAAGCTTTCTCCTGTTACAACCCACAAGGTTGTTAAAGAATGTAAAGGAAGCTTCTAGCAAAACGTCTGCACTAACCCAATCCTGAGGCATGAAGAGGAATATGTCAATAGAACCACCTTCTCCAGCTGTTTCCTTTTTCCTTTCCTTTTCATTGTAGAAACTGTAAAGTTCAGTTGGAACAGAACGAGGCAATCCCATTCACAGGACCATGGCTTCCTGAACCAGCAATGAGGAGACATAAAGTAGAGCCTGGTCCCACATGGATTGAGGAGGTCTCAAGACACTCACTTAACTCACTAAGCCCTGCTATCTCCAGACATAGAAGGCATAAATCTCAGCAGAGTTTGTTAGAATTTAAGTAATAGTGTGTATTTCAATGACCATAGAAGTAATGCCTGAAGACCACTCATCACCAGCCTTCATAGGCAAACTCGTAATCCCAACCCATACATTTATACACATAACACAGCGGGAAATTCACACATTTTGTTAACTTTTACATATCAGAGGACATAGCTGACATATGTAAAGAAGAAACTAAAAAACAAAGCTGCAGGAGTGGTATCATCACCATCTTTTCATGAGAGAAACAAACCAAGAGATGAAGACTGAAAGAATGGGAAAAGGTAAAAAAAGAAGAAACAGCTTGACATTTTAGATTCAAAAAGTGAAAATCCAGACTAGAAATTGGGCAGGAAGTCAGATCAATTACAAGAAAACTTTCTTAAGCTAAAAGAAATAGCAAAGTGTATAGATTGAAAGGGGCTAACTGTGTTTCAGAAATTGCTAATAAAAATTAACCCAAAGTGTTTTCCTTTCCTCAGTCAGCTGGGAAGATGCTGTTTGACTTTGTGGCTTGAACATGGGTTGGCCAAGTAAGACACAACATATCAGAGTTAATGAAAATATCCAACACATGCTTGCTTGATTTAATTGTCTGTTGGTTTGGAAAAATAAAAACAAAAACTAACAATTCTACTAAGACAAAGAAAATGTTCCATTCTAAGATAAACGTGAGTGACTGTCAAGAAACACATATGCAAAGTGACCCTGGTCAGTTGCTGCCATGCAAAACACTTCATGCCCTTTTATAACCACATGGAAAGGATATCATAAGTTAATATTTATTAAATACATTGCCGGAGGGAGGGGCATGAGGCAGTGCTGCTGCAAGGCAGGGAGATTTCTCTTGTAGTCTCAGACATTACCTCACAGCAATCTAAGACGATAATCCGCTGAGGCTGACAATGTAAACTGTGCAGTACTTTGTGACAGGGTGACCTAATAGTCATGGGGATGTTAGGTCAGACACACATTGAAAGTGACTCTACTAGGACTGAGACGGCTCTGGAGAACTTGGCTCTTGACCTGCAAGCTTCCACCTCTGCAAAATCAGGATGTCGTAGGCAGGCACGATTGAGGATTCTCAATTTGTGGGAATTTTAATACAGATGCAGCTTCTCCAAGAACTCCTGTTTTCCCATGGAGATTGGAGATAACCAAAAAAAGGAACCATAAAGATGGCTCTGTGGGGAAAGAATAAAGTAATTAAAATATGTCCCCAGTTTCTGTCCTTGATATGGACCATTCTTACAAGCCAATAGAGACTCAGAGAAGGACCTTCTCAGCCTTTCCTACCATCTTCTGACTCTCATACAACTGCGCCAGCTCACTCTGTCACTCGTAACTACTCTCTGTTGACCATGGGGTTTCTAATCAAAATGAGACCTCACAAATCATGGTTTACCTGCACATCCTAATGACTTTACTCTGCATCAGACAACCGTGAGATGGAATGTGGGTCTGCTTTGGAATTAGCTAGAATGAGAATAGTTAAAAAGGAATACAGTAAGCTGTAAATTTGGTGTGTTATTCATCACGATTAATGATCACACTAGGAGTGACTACTGTTGTGTTTATCGTGAGTCTGAGTCAATTTCCTAAGCAGAAAGCACCTCCATATTTGGATACATGCTTTGGAGTTAGAGAGGCTGAGTGTCCATCAGGACTTTCTAGAGTCATGAGTTCCGGCACAGAGTGGCACTGCCAACAACTGATATTCTCACATCATTCCATGGAACCATGTGTCAAAGCCTTTGGGATACTCCCTCATATCCAGTCCATACTCAATAAATGCTACTCAACAAGTCTAACACAGTTCCATCTACTTTGCTTTCCTGGAACACCTTGATTTAAGGAGCTACAAATGTCCTCCTGGGTCATTTATTCCGTTTGGTTGCTTAAACTCTCTGATGTGGGTTTTTTCCCTTACTGTTTTACTTGGATGTTTTAATTTTCCTTTGGAGACTCAGTCTAGTACTCTTGGTATTGTTCATGTATGTTACCCTAAACTATTTAGTGGTTAGCATGATCTGCCTGGAAAGCCCTGCTTAAATTTCTTGTCCCCACATAGTCACAACCATGTTCTAGGATTCTATATATATGCTGAGTCTGGTTCACAACTCTACAAGAAGAAACGAGAGAAAGAGAGAGTGCTGTGGGGGGAGAAAGAAAGGGAGAGCTCTACTTACTCACTTACTTTTAGGATCTTGACATTATATAAGACAGAAGACCAAGAAGCTATGTGAAGTGGCAAATGAACAGAAACTGCCTTACATGTGGCTGAGTTATTGAATGACAGTTAGCATCCCAATGAGTAAAATTGAGACCTGTGTGAGAATTAAATGACTATCATAACTGTCTTCTTCCTGAAGAACTGAAGTGTCATCATCCTACACGCAGATGTGAGCTTGTGAGTGCAATGCAGTCAAGCCCATGAGCCTTCAGAGACAGTTGCACACAGAGAGTCTGAGTGATGCAGTAGAGTCCATTAGCCTTCTAGATAGATGTGAGTGAGTGAGGTACATGTCAAAAATACAGTGTATGAGCAACTCATTCCTCCAGAAGGATTGGACAGTGTCAGTTGAGACCTATTGTCTCATACATTTCCTGTGTTCCCTTCTCCACCCAAAGCCCTTCTGTAGGCTTGGCCTCAGAATATGTCTGACTTGAAAACCATTTACCTCTGACATCCAAAGCTACCTCATCCCAGTACCAGACAGGTGACATACACTAGGATAAGAGCCATTCCAATAGTCTTAAGGAAACTGCTTATTTGCCTGCTCAACACTAAAATTTCCCAGATTTATCATGATTTACGTCAAGTCCAGTGGTAGATGCTTGGAACCCAGCTTTGACTAAAGATAGCCTCCCCAGATCTCAGGAGAAGGAAGATGTTAAGTGCTGCTTCTTTTTTCACTATAATGATCACCGTAAGACAGGGGTGCACTCTAGCTTTGCAAGATGTCCAAGTCAAGAAGCATTTATTTCCCTTTCCTATAGGACAGTCAGATAGTCCTTAAAAGTTGACTCTGTGGATAAAAACCAAGTAGAAGAATTCTATTACATCTTGAGGTCACAGTAATAAAAAGCAATGTGCTAAATGTAATCAAAGCTTTTATTTTTTCCAAAGCACTTTCCAACAAAGTGGCTTTGACAGTGGCACAATTCCTTCATGCTAATACTGTTATCACCATGAAGCTACTGGGGTTATAGTCACTGTCGCTACTCTATACAGGTGAATACACTAAGCTTTGAGAAACCTCAAGTGAACCATGGTCACATAGATATGAGTAAAAGAGTAAGACATCATAAACAAGCTTTGGAACTTCATACCTAGGCGTCTTTCTGGTGTCTTTCCAGAGAAGCTGGCTGGGGAGCAAAGAGAATCAAAATGGCCTGGCCTCAGTTTTACACATGTGTAAATTTCCTTTGCAGTGACATAAATGCAGAGACCTGGATTTCAGTTTCAGATGCAAGCTCTGACCCTCAGCCTTACTACAGACACCCTCCCGTCCTGGACATGAAGTTTAACCAAACTGCAACATGCTCCTATTCTCATCCCAGTCAGATCAAACACACCACCGGATGACACAGAGACAATGTCTGATATCTTATATATTCTCAATAAATGTGTGTTTTCTTTTCCTCTAGTCCAAGAAAGACACACAAAACCATTAATTACCTGGATGAGGGTGACGATGGTGATGATGGTGATGATGATGATGATGATGATGAGGAGGAGGAGGAGGAGGAGGAAGAGGAGGACAATATCCCTTAGCTGGAGGCGCATCATGTAGAGCACATGCCTAGAGGCCAGGAAGCTGTGGAGACATGTCATCAGTGGTTCTATGATTTGATACCTGCTAGGCCCTGTGCTTTGCTCCAGGAACAGGACGAGAACATTCTTACCACAGCTAAAGGAACATGACAGAGTCTCCCTTAGAAGAACATTGAGGCAAGAGAAAAGAAAAAGAACTAGGCAAGTGAACAAAATCAATGGGCTACAGAGCCTATCTGTTTCCATCCCCCACACTTGTGTTTTGCTTTCTAGTCCCTGGGACTATGCTTGGAAGTCTAGAGACCTGCCTTTTGACAAATATAAAAAGGACAAACTGGGTGCTCTCTTGCAGTCCTTAGTCACCTCAAGGAGAAATGCATCTATCTCTACCAGGTTCCTGTGGCCAGCCGGCTTCTCACTGCTTAGACTTCTTGTGTGCTAACTTTAATGCATGTCACTCTGTAATACTTTATGTGAAATTGTTTTATAAAAAGATGTAAGCAGAGAAGAGTAAGAAAAGAAGTAGGTAAATATATCTGCTGTGGAAATTTGTCTTTAGTGTTCCTATTCACTGCCCAATATCGAGACTGAGAATTCACTCTTTGATGCTCTATGTCCGCCACATCACACTTCTCTGAGGCTGTTATGGCATGCCATGTAGTTTCATTTAAATAAGAAAACCCAGTAAAAGTGCCCAAGTTAAACAAATAAGATCGTACCTTTGGGTTTTAATAGCTTCCCTGTACTGGCCCTATATTTTAGCAAGGTGTGGCAATCATTTTTAGGCAAGTTTATTCCTACCTCATTCTCCCAGCTTCCTCCTCCCTAAAGACTGGAAAAATAACATACACACGTCCCCAGCTTTCTTCGTAGCCATGATGTTGTTTCAGTTCTGGCTGCTGAAGCTTGCCCATTACTGACAGAAACATAAACAGTGCCAGACATTTCTTTCCTTTTGCCTTGAACAGAGATGGCTAGAGCCGGAGCAGCCATCTTTTGGCCTTGAGGCAATACACCATCATCTTAAAAAAATAATACCAAAGCCTAAAAATAAAAGGGCAGTTCTTGTATGTGTGCCTCTGAATACACTGCTTACTCAGAAATGCAAGTTCCTACTTGATTCTCTGTCAAGCATTCTACTACTTGAGCCAAAAGTTATCTGGACAGATACTTTCCTTGAAAACTGGTCTGGCTTTCCAGGACTGTCACATGTAAGTAAAGACAGCTCAGTTGCTCCACTGTTTCTACCTGTGGGCTTTATTGCTGTAGGTACCAGATACAAGGGTAGTGTCCTTAGGTTTATCTTTTGTCCTTTATCAGTGAGGTGCTCCACGGATGAAGACAGACACAATGAACTTGATCTCAGTATGGTGTCTTAAAAATTGCATTTAGCTAATGATCTCCAAATCTATAGTGAATCTTAAGTAATAAGAGATCAAACTATGAGGATGCTAGACATGGTGGTCCCAGCACAAGAGAGGCAGAGGCAGGTGGATCTCCATGAGCTCCAGGCCTTTCTGGTCTACTTCGTGAGCTCCAGAGCAGCCTGAAATATACAGTGAAAACCTGCCTCAAAAAAGAAAAAAAAACTACACCAAAAAGATAAAATGAAGATGTGAAAACAAAAGCAAAATTAGGGGCTGGAGAGCTGGTTTTATTTTAGTATAGACATGAGTATTTCCAGTCTCTAATTATTCTCATTTTGAAAATCATTTTAGTGCCCCATAGATAATGAGTCTTGATTAACATACATAATACTCTTGCAATATATCTCAGAAACCTTACATCAAAAACGTGAGTGTAACACAGCACTTAAATAGGAAAAGAATAGGAACCTTGTTACTTTGAGGAAAAATACACGAGTCCAAGCAACTACTCTCAACATAAAACCTTAGAAAAAGTGCCTTCCTGTTTTCGTCACTACCGTTCTGAAAGCCCCAGTAAGTTGAGGATGTCAACGACATGGAAACTCATGGGGTTTTGTTGTTGTTGTTGTTGTTGTTGTTGTTTTGGGAGGAGAGGTTCATTGACTGGGGTTTATTGTTGTTGTTTCGTTTGTTTGTTTGCTTTTAGTTATTTTATTTTATTTTATGTGTATGAGTATTTGACTTGCATGTAGGTCTGTGTACCACTTGCGTACCTAGTACCTGTGAAGGCCAGAAGAGGGTATCAGATGCACCAGAGCCACAGTTTCAGACAATTGTATGCTACCATATGAGCGCTGGGAATCAAACCCAGGTCATCTGGAAAAGCAGTCAGTGCTTTAAGAGCCAAGAAACCTCAGCTAGGGAGAGTAGTTTATTCTTTTACTCAAGATGAGGCAGGCTGACTGACCTCCCTCCCCCTCCCCCTTTCCCAACCCTCAGCTTCTCACCTCCCTTTTCTGTATTTGTTCCCTTGATTGTAGTGTGCTTTCTCTCACTCATCAGTCCTGGCGTGTACCCATTTCCCAGCTGACATCCGCCTCTGCCCTGCTCCTCTGACTGTTGAAAACATCCCGATATGCCTTCTGGTATTTTGGACCTCAGCTCTCTTATAATTGATGAACGTAGTTGCCCTTCCAGTATGACAGTCTCCTAAAACTTCAGACTGCAAGTGCAGCTCAGCTCCACTGAGAGGCAGAAGACCAACCCCTCTCTGAAGAAGCATCCACTTGTCCTTTCATTGTCCACAGCAGCAGGAAGATTCAGGCCAACCCAGTGACTTTAGAAAAGGTAAAGTCTAGAAGCCACGTGCTTTTTCTCATGGTCATGAGCCACCCCTCGTTTGACTTTTGTGGCTGTGTTGGGAATGAAAAGAATGAGAGAACATTGAGGTAGCTCTGGGAAGCATCACCTTGAGGTGATCTCTTAAAATGGAAAATGTGGGAACAGGGAAAGCATTGGAACGTTTCTGGGTCTTTTCAGAATCAATTTAGGCAATCATGGGGACAAGAAAAACTGAGCGAATAGAACTTACAATCTGATCATAGTTTGAGAGACAATGCTACAGTCCACTGCCCTCCCACCATTTCCACTTAGTAAAGTGCCAGGAATGATGCTGCAGCCTTGACAACATCTGTATCCTGGAATGTCATTACTTACAGGAATCATGATCCAAGTAAGTTAAAATAGCTTTAGGTTTGGAATATAATATGTCAGTTGTATATGTCACATCGGACTTTGACCAAACTGAGAACTTGTCCCAAAGAGGATAATTTTTCAGACCATAATGTAGAGAGCAGTGTCACCTAATGGACTGTCTGTGTTAGTTAGTTAGTTAGTTAGTTAGTTAGTTAGTTAGTTAGTTAATCAGTCAGTCAGTCAGTGAGAAATGTATATTGTTTTCCATATGAGCAACAGTTCCTATACATGTTTACATGTATAGGAGTTTAAAGAATGAGTTTAAAGAATACTTATCAACTGTACTGCTCTACCAAAACCTTATTTTGTTCATGGTCACCTGTCACTCTTTGGAGGACTACGACTTCCTCCTGCCTCCCTCAGGGTCTTGACCAATTCAAACTAAGGGGTGATGATGTTTCCTACAGCAGTGACTTACAGGTTTGGATACCCCACAGAGTTCTTGCCAGGAAGGTAAGTTCTGGAATGTGCATAGAACAGGACTTTTGTCCATAAGAAAACAGAAATAAGAACAGACCATTTTGCATCTCTGAATGTTACTGTATGAGGACTCAGAGGATCTTGTGACCTGAAAGAAAAAAAAAGTGAAGAGTATCCCAGGGCCGCTGACACCCTTGAGCTATGGCTGATGTCACACAACAACCTGTCTTCTGGCTTTGTATGATCACTCTCTCTAGGCAGGCCTTTGTGGTTAAATATTTTATTTTAAATTGTGTCTGTTGGGGAGGAAGGCTGCATATGCATAGTGCAGGAGCCCTTAGATAACAGAAAGGGCAGAGGATCCCCAGGAGGTGGATTTACAGGGGGCTGCGAGTCACCATGAGCATCCAGGAGGTGGATTTACAGGGGGCTTCGAGTCACCATGAGCATCCTGGAGGTGGATTTACAGGGGGCTTCGAGTCACCATGAGCATCCTGGAGGTGGATTTACAGGGGGCTTCGAGTCACCATGAGCATCCTGGAACCACACTTGGGCCCTGTGGGAGAGGAGTCAGTGCTCTTAATCATGGAGCCACTTCTTCAGCCTGTAGCTGTGTCTTCAGTCACGAACAGAAGAACGGGTCCTCAGAGAAACATAGCTCTCCCTCCCCTAAAGGCATAGACTCTGGAGATTATCTGGTTGACGTGCAGATGGAGTCACTGAGACTCACAGACGAAAGGTATCAAAATTAGAGAGGTCAGATTCCCTGTCTGCACCATATCTTATTTGCATTTAGCTGTGCTGTCTCACAAGGAATTGGTTGGGTTTTCGTTTTCTTTGTCTGTTGTTTCTTGCCACCAGCATCCACTTGCATTCAGCTGATTTTCTCATGGTTGTTGCTGTCATTGTAAGCAAGGCATTTCCCTAACCCGGTGAGAGGAAATATACACGCAGAGGTCAGAAACCACATTCAATTTTCTTTCTTTTTTTTCTTTTTTAACAATTTTTATTAGATATTTTTACATATACATTTAAATTATTATACATAGATATATAATAAACTACCTACAGCAAGAAAGACTACAAAATAATCAAGAATTATATATGTTATATTCATAGTGTTTTTGCAATTTGTATTTGGCAGCCTTGAAGAAAACATCTTTCCTATCTTGGTGAGTCTAAAATTCTGAATGTAAATCGATATCTATTATATCTCATACCACACTCAATGTTACAGTTTATCACCTTCAAGTGCAGATCATATTAATGCCAGAGAGCTGAGCAAATGAACAAACAAGCAAATAGCTGCAGCTGGTCTTCTGATGATAGACAGCAAGGCCAGACATGCTCAACAAGGACATCAATGTTATGTTTAATCTACAATTGTCAGTATTGAGACTTAGACATCCTCAGGGTCTTCTACAGTGACATGTTATTAAGAATGCACTTTTGGAAGGATCTCTTCGCATGGTTGCTCAGACCTCTATGCCACCAGCATGGATAAACTGAGCACGGACAAACCAACCTGTCCAGAATATGACTGCAGAAGGCCAGTATGAAGCCACTTTAACACACGCATGGCTGGTCCTGTTCATGGAGATAGTCTCCCCTCCAGTCCTGACAACACAACGTGTGCCTCTCCCTAGTCCTGTAAAGCACACAGTCTTCTGGGACTACTCCTATGGTGTCCCTGTGGGCTGCCCACATGGCTTCACCCATGCTGCCAGGATGGCGTCAGCCATGGCGTGCTTTCCCACCCACACTTCTCTCTTTGGGGAGTTTCCTCGGGACATGTCTTAAGATGTGTCCAGTAGTTGCAAGCTTAGCCCTGGTCTTATTGAGCCCTTCTCAGGGAAGTCTAAGTGGAAGTGAGACAGAGCTTGAGGCTCAGGTGTCGTTTGCAGGCACGGTGCTTGGAAGGGCTACCCTGTGTCTTTGAATATGTTGGGGAGTCCAGTCTTCACGGGACTCTTTCTACAATGTATATGCGCGACTAGTGATTAGGTCTTATTAAGGCAGAATGTGTCTCCTTTATAAAGCAATATAGATTTTAATTACATAAAACAGTCACTTGAAAATGATTGTGCACACTTATTTGAGCTTTGAGTGCCCTCTGCTGGAACAAGAAAAAAAACAAGAAATCAATAGCACCTAGGCCTTGGAAGGGCCTCGGCCCAGCCATCATTCTTAGGAAAACAATAACCATGAAAACTCGGCATAACTAACTCACAGTTTAAAAAAAAAAAGCTGAAAATGACTTTAAATAGACCTGATAGTGTGTATTGTCTGAATTTTACATTCACCAAAAATGCTGAAATACTGGCAAGAAGGGCTTCAAGCTGGCTGGTTTTTCACTCATTTCCAGTCTCTGTGTATTGAGGCTCTGTTTACAACCATTCCCTCTGGATCAAGGCCGGGGCTGTATCAGATTCTTTCTGAAGCTCTGGGTGACTTGGGCTTTCACCGGGAAGAAACATTCTGTATCTCTGCCTCACAGGCCTCTGATGTTTGGGGAAGGGAGGGGTTGTTGGGTGGTTTTTTTTGGGGGGGTTGTTCTTACCATTTCCTTCTGCCTTTGCTTTAACTTCATCCCTGGTGCTCACCCCACCTGTGACCTCCTGCATCTACACTGCTCCCTGCAGACTGCCAGGTCCCCTCTCTTCCACACCATCTTCCCACAGACTCTTTGCACACTCAACCTCATCAAGCTAGTAAGTACAATGTCCTTGGCAAACCCTCTATTCAATCAGGCTTCCAGGCCTTTATTTCAATTTCTTAACTTGTCTAGACAACACGGTTTATTACCCCAACTATTGTCATTAGCACACCCATTTCCACCAACACTTTGCTCTACTGCGGGGCCTTGCAGGGAGCCTGTTCTCCCACAACCTAGTGCTTCACGCCAGTGGACTTCACGTTCCAAGCTGCCAAGCTCTGCTGAAGGCAGTCGCCTGGCTTGACTGATCCTCTAGTGACGAATTCTTAGAGCCTGCTTCAAACAAGTCCTGGAGCTACTCGGCACTGCACTTTCTCTGCTGTTTGTTTCCCTAATTTCTAAAGACCAGCCTTGCCTCTGCCCCTCATTTTGAAGACGTGATATGCCTCTTAAGTTTCAGGGGAAAACACAGCTTTTATTTTTCTTACTCTAAACTTGTCTAAATTCATCTTTATTTCCATGCATTTGCTTTTGACATAGGAGATTGTCTTGTCTCCACTCACGAGCATCTTCCACTCAGTCTTAATATTTGGCCTAGTAATCTGTTAAACGTTGCTCTCTCTCTCCCTCCACAGATAATTCTTTCCTATACTCAGACTTAGAAACATTCCAAGTTATCTACAGTTTTCCTCTCCCACCCAGAAAAGGCATGGGCTACTCTCAGCCAGGACTGCCTGACAAAAGACAGCAGCGTGGCCGCACTTGGACTCCTGGGAAGTTCCTTGGAGGAATGCAGTGCTTCTTTCTGCTTCCTGCTCTTCATCAGCCACGTACACCTCAGTTAAACCCAGAGTGACCTCAAATTTTTATCAATAACCAATGTAAAACTGTATGTCTCTTCTCAACTTGCTGCTCAGTCAATTTCTCTGGAGGACAAGATCGGCTTCCTTATTGTACCTACTGTTGCATGCGTAGGGAAAGGAAGCCAGAGCCAATAGAGGACCTTCATGGCTCCCTCGCAGAACACTTACCAGATAGTTTACTCAGTAGTTCAGCTTAAAGCCAGTGAGCTGGCTTGACCCTCCTTGAATCTCACTCAGATGGGGAAATAGAATAAACAGAGGGAATGGCTATAGAGAGGGAATTGGGTAGGAGAGGATGTGGGGAGGGAAATGAAACAATGGGTGTGGTTCAGATGTGGGGAGAATGGGGAGGTGAGCGGGCTTGGGGAGAAAAAGGAAACCAGGGGTGGGGACATCACTGAAACAAGCCAAAGACCTGCCACAGGGTAAGCTCTAGGGAAGGCATGGGGGCTGTCCTTAGCTGAGCCTCCTAGCAGTGGGCATGGGGGAGGGGGGCACAGAGACTGACTAGGCCACGTTCTAGCCTGGCAGGACTAGGAAGGGAACACCAATCCACCTACAAAACCTTTGACCCACAATATACGCTGCCTACAAGATGTGCAGAAATAAAGATAGATACTGAAGAAATGTCCAACCAATGACTGGCCCAACCTGAGACCCACCCCCATGGGAGAGAGCCAACCCCTGACACCATTAAGCCATGTTTACAGACAGGAGCCTAGCTTAGCAGTCCTCTGAGAGGCCACACCCAGCAGCTGATCCAATCAAATGCTGAGAGTCCTGTGGAAGAGTAGGGGGTGGGGGAGGGGGGGAGACAGAAGGAGGAGATAAGAATGCCCAAGAAGACCAACGGAGTCAACTAACCTAGACCCATGAGGCCTTACAGACACGGGAGCACTGACCAAAGAGCATGCATGGACTGAACTTAGGCCCCCTACACAGATGTAAACCATGGGCAGTGTGATCTTCATGTGGGTCCCCTAGTAAGTTGTGAGGGTGCTGTCTATGACATGGACTCTGTTGCCTGCTTTCAGCCACTTCCCTCTAACCAGGCTGCCTTGCCTGGCCTCAGTGGATGACCAGGAGCTCAGCCCTAATGTGATTTGATATGCTGCGGTGGGTTGGTGTGGGAGTGTTACCCTTTTCTGAGGATAAGGGGAGGGGGGAGGATAAAGAGGGTAGGATGGAGAGACCCAGGAGGAGAGGAGGAAGGGGCCTACAATAGGGATGTAAAATGAATATATAAATTAAAAATAAATTTTAAAATGGAAAAAAATTCACTAGCTTGATTGTAGTCACATGACCAAACCTAGCTGCATGGGATTTTGCTCTAGCTCATCGGTTATAAAATTGGAGGTTCTATTACTCAGGAAAAGGGAGAAAACTTTGGGGTGCTTGGGTATATTAAGTTCTGAGTGTACTAATCTTACACAGGAGCAATGGTAAATAATTAATGAGATTGAGTTTCAACATGTGAAGACTATGCTTTAATATTAAGGAAATTGAACTTGATATTTTGCAGATAAAATCTAATACTTGAAAATTATTGAAAGTTTCTATTCTAGTATATATTATACATTTTCTAAATGGATTGTGAGCACAGAAAGGCATATTCCTGACTTTTAAGTGAAAAGTAAGCAAAACTGCATTAGTTTATCTCATGGATATTATGTTTCCAAGCTTTAAAAAATAAAAAAGGAGCAGAAATGGTGATTTATCTACTTGTTACTTTTTTTAAACAATTGGTTTACTAAGGAGTCTATCTTGATAACTAAAGATTCTTTTTTCTTAAGAGAGAGAGAGAGAGAGAGAGAGAGAGAGAGAGAGAGTGTGTGTGTGTGTGTGTGTGTGTGTGTGTGTGTGTGTGTTCTCCCCATGTAGGCCCTGGCAATTGAATTCATGTCATCAGTCTCCAGCTGGCACACCGTGATTATGTCTTAAGACTATTTTCCCACACATGAAAACATTCTTTGTCTTTTAAATTTATTTAGCTTTGAGATTATAATATAATTACATCTTCTCCTCTTACATATCATCCTTGCTCTCTTTCAGATATATGTCCTCTTTTGCCATTAATTGTGGTCCATGGTATTGGATAACGTAAAAGTGCTTGCAGAGACTCTTGACACACACATTAACACTGACAATTTCATTTTCTTCTCTATAGGGATTTGCAAGTCATCGTTTTATCCCATTGAGTCTTAAAGAGTATCAGCTATGCATGGTTAGGGCAGACACATCTAACTCTCAACACAGTTGAGTTCAGTAGTGTTTCCCAGAAAAACTTTGTTATGTTTTCTCTTTATTCTCTCTTCAATTGTTCTGTTCCTTAGTTGCTGCTAATGGGCTGGATTAGTATGAATGAATTACGGTGGGTTTCATGGTAGGAACGCCTGTGGCTTGCGCTATTGTTTTTCTAATCCATGTTTACAAGAATTATAGTCACCCTGTGACTTGCTGGATTTGACACTATTTACACAGTTCCTTCCAAAGAATGTTTCCATTCATGACTTGTGCATGCTGCACGTTCTCAGCTCCACCACTTGTAACACACTTCTACTATTTTATATCAGTATAGGTATGAATATTTCCACTTTCCAAGTATTTGCATTTTGAAAACCATTCTATTGCCCTGTGCATAATGATTCTTGGTTAAGGCAGATAATAGTCTTGTATCTCAGAAACATTACATCAAAAACTTAAGGAAGGGTGTGGAGGAATGAGCTGGTGTGTAGAGTGCTTAAGATGTAGGCAGGAACACCTGAATTCGGATCATTGGCACTCACATAAAATTTGAGGATGGTTGTGTGCATCTGGAACCCCAATACTGGGGCAGGTAGAGACAGGTGGATCTGGGGTTCGGGATGACCAGCCAGTCTAGTTGAAACTGTGAGATTCAAGTTCAGCCAGGAAACCTTTTCTCAATAAATAAGGGAGAATGCAATGGAGCAAAACACTCATTGCTGATCTATGTTCTTGTAAACACGTGTGAGTGAGTATACAGGTGCAAGCGCCACTTGCAGATGGGAGGGAGGGAGGGAGGGAGGGAGGGAGGGAGGGAGGGAAGAAATTTAAAAGAAATGACTGTCTTTAGAAGGGGTGAGCACTTGTCAATGTGGTTGAGAGTGTGGCGTGTGTTTCAGAAGCCTTTTTTCTTGACCACAAACTCTGACTTGTTGGAAAGCATTATACATATGAAGTATCTCTGACTTTTTCTAATTTCTCCCCAACCTTTATCTTCAACAATGCCATAATGGATTTTCTAGCTTTACGTTTCAATCAAATGTGGTCAAATTCTGTGGGAAAGATTAAGCTTTGTCACAGGTAGAAACAGTCTTGGAGGGCTTTACCCTTGGGGCACACCATAAATACCTTGTGAGAGACTGTTTGGAGCCTTCCTGGGCTTGAAATTCAGGAAGTCTACCTGGGAACCCCACCGTGGCTATTGTTTTCCTAATTGACCCTGGAAGGGAGAAGGAGACCTCCCTTTGCATGTGACTGGGAAGGTGGTGGGAAGAAAAACAAGAGGTTGAGAGAAGGTGAGCAGAGAGAGCATGGAGAGAGAGGAACGGACAGGACCAGCTCGTGGGTCAGAGAGACACCTAAAGACCTATCCCGTGGAACGGAGACTGGAAGGTTCATTCTTCTGTCCCTTTAACCTTTTTTCCTTCTTGTGTATGCTAGTTGGGTTGTATAATAAAGTTTAATTGTTAATAAACAGAGCCAACAAAATTCTATAATGTTTGCTTCATTGAGGTGTCTGTAGATGAAAGATCCAATCAAAAACTTTACTGAAACAACTTTTCTCTCCTTTCCAGTGTGGGTTTGGTGCGCGGTGTGGAGAGCTGAGGTGTGAAGGGAGACTGGTTGGCTCCTCTAATTACACGCTCCCTCTTCTGCGTGCACAGCTTTTTAGGCTTGGAGCCAGCGGAGCTGAGACTGCAGGAGGTGGTTACAGGCTTAAGGGAATAGCAGATTCAAACGTTGCTGAGGGGCTAAGAATTTACTGTAGCTCTAGGAAATAGTGGACACAGAAGCGAACTGGGACACCAAGAAAGAGCTCAGAGTCATAAAATGTGGCTGAAGAGGGAGACAGGGACCAGACTGCAGGCATCCCAAAAGCCACAGGAGAAAGCGATCTGAAATTTTTGAATAATGGGGATGAGTGTTTTCCATCTTTAAAAGGCATCTTGAACTATGAGGGGAAGAGAGTTCATGAGAGGAAAGTGTAAGAGAAAGGAAACCAGTTGGAGAAGGGTGTCAGTAGACCAGGAAAGGCATCAGTGGCCTGCACCAGGTTGGCATGACACCATTGACGATTGTGGATGTTCTGAAAGAACAACCATGATGGAAGTAGACATGTGTGCCCAAGACAATATTGCATCCAAGTGAACATACTGGCTAGGTGATTGATGTGTGAGCCTCAGATCCTGGCCTATAGACACATATTCAAAGCCATCAGGGTACCTTTATTGCCTAAAGCCACAAGGATCAAAGCAATTAGCTCGACACTGAATGTGGACATAGAAGGGAAAAGCTAAGCCCTTGGAAATCCCAATATTTAGAGGCTAGGGGAAGGGGGAGTTGGGAGGGGCAGAGGAGGTGAGCAAGGAATCACTGCCACAATAGAAAACTAGGCCTCCGTACCAATTAACAAAGACTTCATAACATGTCCCAAGATCTTTGTCGGCCTCTGCTTACACTCCTTTTAAAGATCCTGTGACTTCATTTCACAACAGAAGCTTATTGAGAACATGTAATATTTCCTCACTTTGATACAAAATTATTTTTAGAAGTATGCTTTTCCATCGCACTTCCTGGTGGACGCTGTCCCTTCCCTTGTGCGATTTTCATCTCATATAGGAAATACTTGAAAAATAGGAAAATACTTGAAAGGCTATTTTCAAGCCTCCCATGTTCATAACTTTCCCGCTTACTGTACAGTTTTAGCATATAGACATTTGATGCGTGAGTGTGACCATGTGACCACCTAGAGGTGGGAGAAAGTACTGCAATGCTGATCATGATGCTACAGCAGCCCTGGGCTGTCCTGGTTCGCAAGAAGCGGAGAAGGAAAGTGTGAGGAGCTGGAGTTATGCCCACAGTGAAGTCCGCTCTTGACCTATAGGCGCACTGGAGAAGTTTTTGTTTGTTTTGTTTGTTGTGCTTGCTCTGCATGTCAATCTTGGAATCCTGCCTTCTGTTAGATAGGCTTCTAAAGGCCAGCACGGAGTGACATGCTGGCCTTTAGCCACAGAAAGTGTTTGTGAATCGCTCTTAGCACTAGTCTGTTTTCAGGGCGGCAAGGCACTGAGTTGGTTTTCCTAGTGGGTCACCCTGGGCATTCTCCTTTTATTTGTACTATTTATGTCAACAGATTCGCATTAGGATCCGAACAACCATATAGAAGGAAGGAACCAAAATATTTAAGTTTCTAAGTTTGTGGACAGTGTCTGGTGGCTTTATTTTGCTCTGAATAGGGCCAAAAGATGAATAAGAGGCAAGGCTCCCAGGAAAGCTGAACATCAGCTCAACAAGGAGCCTGAGGGACTACCGAGAGTGCTTTCTGGCAGAACAAGTTCTAAGACCTTTCATAAAGTGGCATGCCATGCAGCTGCAGTAAATGCCTTCATTGAAGTATAATGAGAGAAGTGTATCTCCTGCTGGAGTCTGAACAGACATTGTAGAGAATAGGGGAGCTGGATGCTACATCCTCCCACCTTGCCCTCAGAGCTATGGCCAGTTGAATTTGATAGCTTGAATCTTCTGCCCTTGCTACAGAATTCTTAAACCCTGTTTTGGTAGCGACACCATGCAATGAAAATGCCTTTTTTTAAAATCTGGAAATTAGTGTCTCCCTCATGGGGATGGTCCAGCCTTCAGTGTCTTTTTCTACAGTTATTAATTACTGTATTGTGTACCTCTGGAGTCAACTCTTCCTTCTAATCAATAGGACAAAGGCTTTGGATCAATGAGGTCTGGATCCCAGGAGAAAGGGAGCCTTATTTCGCAATGCAGGCTGGTGATGTGGATCATGTCTTCATCGGAATTTTTAGTGTGAAATTTGGAGACTGCTATGGAAAGAGTTACCCCCGTGAACCCAAAAGTATTGGTTTCATTTAACAGCAAAGAGCAGAGTTTAAGGAAAGCATAATGCAATTAAAAGCCATATCCACTATTCTGCTGCTCAGCTGATGTCTTATTAAAAATGTGTGTCTGTGGCCAAGGAAGTAGGAGGTGGGCTCTCAGCTGTCAGGCAGAGACGAGAGTGCCGTGTGTGCCCTGGATACATCCCTAACGGCCTGCACACTCAGACTCCTGGCCCCCAAGGAGGGAATCGTCTCATCTTCTTCCCACATGACAATCAAAATCACACCCCAGACTTCATTTTTCTCACGTCTCCTACACAAGGGATCATGGTTGGGCATAAGATAATGAGGACAGGCTCTGTCACCCACAGTGTGGCAAGGCAAGATGGAGCCTAGTCAGGAGAAATTATTTTAGGGTCCCCCCCTCCCCCAGAACTTTCACTGGTGACTCAGTTCACCCTCTCTCTGTGGCTAAATAGGCATCAGAAATGGATCCTCAGATGCCCTGGGTTTTCATTTCAACTCTTCTTCTGCATCCATTTTTGTACTACGTGTACTATTAAATGTCTCCCTGAGGGGAGAGCTCAGCTGCAGCTCACGTCTCCGTAGAGTTAGGGACATCAAACTACGCAGCACTGTCTGGGAAGCTCACTAAGATCTGCACCACTCTGTAGTACGGCCTGCCCAGCCTCTATGGTGATTTGTAAATATTGACTCTCAGTGGGTTGAGGTTTACCTAAATGCAGTTGAGGGAATATTTTTTAATTGTGCCCATTTAGTAGTGACTATAGTTATAGCCACCAGGACCTTGTCCCAATGTCTCCATGAGTAAAGGGTTTCTTACATCAGCCTGGAAGCCAGCCTATGCCTTTTACAGTTCCCAGTGCCTTTAATTGGGCTTCCAAGAAGGTGATCTTTCCTCTCAAAGATGTTAATTTTGTGTTTAAAACAGAAATTGAAAAATGTTTCATTGTAATTAAGACAGGAGTGCGAGCATGGGGCCGGAGAGCTGGCTCAGCAGCTAAGAGTGTGTGCTGCTCTTGTGGAGGACACACCCAACTCCCAAATTTTCTCCCAGCTGCCCCTGACTCCAGGAAACCCAATGCTTCCAGCCTCCCCAGACAACTGAATTTATGTGCACATATTCACATGCAGGGTCACACACATAGACACAGTTAAAAGTGAAGAAACGTTAAAAGGTTAAGCACCAAAAGACTGACCAGTAGACTAATGGCATGGAACTGTAGAAGAAAAGAAGAAGGGAAGGAGAAAGAGAAGAAGCAAGGGGAAATTGAAAACAGGTGGTTTTGTTTGTTATTTCATTGTAACATTGGTTTTGGCTTACAGTAAACCCAAAGGTTCAATGCAAAAACATTTTCTTTATTCCTGTGCCTTAGTTTTACTTACTTGATGAATTGGAACACACTTCAGATAAACTCACTTAGTAGGACAGAGATCTTTCAGCACTTTACAACATGATTGCTTTTCATTCAATAACAACAAAAGCACAAGCCTTATCAGCACAGACTCTTCCAACAAAAAAATAAAATCATTAGTCCCTAAATTATTCACCACACAAATAAAATAATTTTTCTAGTAGGATTTGAAATATTCCATGTTTGTAGTTATTTCATATTTTTAAGACAACTGCTTTGAATACTATTTATATGTAAGAGTATTAACTCCAGGAAATGCTAATAAAGTGAAAAATTGTTACTGAAGATTTAAGACCTAAATATTATTAAAGTTCAAAACACTGAAACAGCAAATATTTCCAAACAGATGGAAATTCTTAGGAAGAATACAGCCAGGGAACTTGATCTTTGTTTGAATATGAATTAAACAGATGATTTAAGTTTCTATTTAATTATAGTCCCAAATTATTTATGTACAAATCAAGTGATGATAGATTATGCATCAACTATTGCAAATTGCTTTCCAACTCAAGTATTAATCCTGCTCTGTAATGGTCTTTGTCTGTTGCAAAGAGAAGTTCCCTTCATCAAAGATGGAGACAACATGTACTTGTGGGTGTAAGGACACATGTTTAGAATGTTTAGAATGTAGTTAAAGATGATGCTAGCTAAGTAAAGCAGTACTTGCAGGTTGTACTCAAGATCCATACCTACACTAGCTCTGAGTAGTTGGATGGCTTTCCAGTACCAGGCACCATTTCCCTGCTGTTGAGGGAGGTCTTATGTCTAATTACAGAGTATGTGGTTCCCCCTAAGGAATATATGCCACTACTGAACCCATAGGGCTCTCATACCAAGCTGTTCATTGTTGTGGTCCATCACGTCATGAAAATAGGAAAATGAGTTGTAGGTATAAGGTTATTGTGTAATTCAAATGCTGGTTTCTGTACCCCTTGTATCTGGTTGCAGACCTTGTTCTAAGAATCTCCTGTCTCAATGTTATGTAGACACTGCTCCCTAATTGTCCCCTGGTATGCCAATAAAGCAACTTACAGCCAATTGTTGAGAAGGGGAGAGAATAGGGCTGGGCTTCCTGCCCTCCAGGGGATGAGGAGTAAGAAGAGATGAGAACATAGGGCATTCAGGCACGGGAGAGGTCCAAGTAGCCATCAGGGGAGATGAGCTGGAGCTGGAAAGCTACAAAGTGCAAGTATCTCGGTATCCCTGGGATGTACACTGGGAAGGAACCTAATGAGCTTAGACCGTTAAGAATAATAAGAGTAATAACTACTCAGTTCTTATGCTGTGAAGATTGTTAAAATAATATAATGGAGTCTCAATTATTTGTGTGATAGCCAGGTTAAGAGAGAAATTGAGAAACAAACACCGTTTTATAAAAATAACTTCAACAGTTGGTACTCTAATTAGAGGGGGAAACGCAAAAGAAGAAGAGGAAAGCATAAAATAACAGTAAGGATATCTGGAAAAGTCATAAGGAAGCAAACTATTAAGTATTTACCTAAAATACCTATAATACACTTAATTCTATGTCTAAGTATACATTTATAGTTTTAATGAAAACGCTCCTGCTTGTCTGACAGTGCTCCCTTCATGAGCCAAAGTCATTCTGACAAAAACCCCTGACTCCCGACATGAGCTGACCAGGATATTCCCCAGACATTATAGGCTATTATTTCTATTGCCCCAGTTGTGGAAGGCAAGACCATATTGAAAAAGACCCTGTGCCTGTCACATCCAGAGGCCCCTCAGGGGAGGCTGGCCTGGCTGCCTCCTCTTTGCGGACAGGTTCTCATGGTAACAGTCTCTTCTTAGCCACCCCATTCTAACCTGGACTCCAGGTGGCCAGAGTATCTGAGGCTTGTCTTACTAATTGGCTAGCAAAAAGTTCTTCCGTACCATTTCCTTACTAGCCAGTGCCTCACTTTCCTCTTTGTTCCCCTGGGAAGGGGACATTTTTCTCCTCTTTGTCCTCACCATTGATTCCTGGTCTAGTTTCTCTCACCATGGTCTCAACTATTCCTTGTTGCTCCCATGTACACCCTTGTCTGG
Source organism: Acomys minous (assembly GCF_964271855.1). Classification (NCBI taxonomy): domain Eukaryota; kingdom Metazoa; phylum Chordata; class Mammalia; order Rodentia; family Muridae; genus Acomys; species Acomys minous. The sequence goes on from NC_140490.1 coordinate 75,284,466, forward strand.
CCCCTCTGGCAGTCGACCTCCTGTCCCTTTGTGCCTTATCCCTTTTCTTCTCCTATCAATTCCTTTTAGGTATCCTTCTATCTGGCTACCAATTGCCCTCATCAAAGACTAAAGGGCCACTATCACTTCCTCTAAGCACCTCTTTGGTTCCTACCTTTTTCTAACTTCTCCTGATGTGCTATTTCCCTTAAGGTTACCTTTCTTGAATCATTGTCGTCACCAAAATTGACAGGATCCTTAAGGAGAGAGAGAGAGAGACAGAGACAGAGACAGAGACAGAGACAGAGAGAGAGACAGAGACAGAGACAGAGACACAGAGAGAGAGACAGAGGCAGAGAGACAGAGAGAGAGAGACAGAGAGAGAGAGAGATACTATGACATCTTCATAAAACATAACTCAAATCCTGTCTTTCCTGAGTTCATTTAGGAGGCCCTCAATCAGGTTTTGCTGTGTTTTATTTTCCTTAGGTCATGATTATTATTTGCAAAATTGTCAGTATATGGGTTTAGAGATTGTCAATGAATGGCCCAGTGTAAATTGGAATTTATGGGGAAAATGTGTTTATTGCTTCAAGAACATGGGCCATCCACAGTGATGCCCACATTCATGAATTAGCAAATCACAAAAGACACATCATGGCCCTATAGCTGCATTATAATGGCTTTGCAATTTCCCCCAAGAAACTCTGGCATAATCCTTGGGTTTTTACTATATAAGAACAAAAAATTTTAATATTATAAACTGAGATAAATCTCCAACTTAAAAAATAAATGGCAGGCCTGATAGTGATGGCCCACACCTTTAATCCCGTCACTCAAGAACAGAAGGCAGGTGGTTAGCCTGGTCTACAGAGCAAGTTCTAGGACAGGCAGAATTATATACAGAGAAACTGTATGTAAAACATATACATGAATAAATAAATAAACAAACAGACAGACAAACCCCATTAGAACTGTGAATGCCAGTTCCTTCCCTAACTGCTGTGGCCCATACAGCCTGCCCTGCCTATCACAGGACTCGGTATCCAGACTGAAACAGATGAAACACTGCTGAGGCCTTTTCCTTCCTGGTCCTGTCTTACTTGAGTGGTTCAGTCTCTGCTCTGGTGGACATTAGACAAATGTACATTCTGTTATATCTGAGTTGAGTTCCTACTGCTCCATCATCCATTCTTGTTCTCCGCCTGACTTCACATCTTGATTAGTGAGCTGAACTTTAAATATACACCCAAGGGAAAACCTTCTCTAAGATTGCTGAGCTCTTTTCTGACCATCTACCCATGAAGGTGCTTGTATCTCTGCCTATTCACAACTTGGCTGATGGATGCTCAGGGGGTTGCCAGATAACTGCCCTTTTAAAGCTGCCTTCTTATATTCTTCCCCATGGTCCTATAATCTTTTGCATAACCTACTAGCTTCACTCATTTTTCCTTTTGCCTTTCAGACTGCTTCCCTGCTTTAAAATAAATTCAGACTCTCTAAAAATTCATCAATATCTTCTCAATCTAGTAGCATTGTACATAAGACATTTTTTTCTCTTTCCACCACAGATATTTTTGCCTTGTATTCCCTTACTTTTTAAAAGATGCTGTAATTTCTTCAATGTATGGTTTTGTCCTTTCTGTCAAATATCAGAGGACTAAAGGTTAAACAGTGGCATTCACATCTTTGGGATAAGCAATAGTGGTATAACTGGACTTAAGGCTTACTCAATAAGAGAAAAACCATGCCTGATGCTAGAAACCTAGCCACATACCAAAGGCTTGTAAAGTCATGCATCTCAGAGAAGAACCAGCTGCCCCTCTACTAGATCAGCATAACTCTACCTGCTTTTCCAAACTTCCCCTTATACCCAAATGCAAGTGCAGTTCCCACTCCTCATCAAAGAAGCTGTCTTTGCAACAAGTAGAGACCATCACAGAAAACCAGCCTTTAATGATGGACAGACCAATGGATTATGTGGAGCCCAGGGCCATGTACAACACAACTCCTGCACCCAAGACTCAGGAGAAACTTGTGAAGGATGAGGTAGAAAGATTGCAAGAGCCAGAGGACAAGGAGTTTTCTGTGAGACTGTATCTCCTAGAAATGACAGGGACAATATGGCTGCCTAAATAAGACCTAAACAATGATCAATAGACATGCTAATATGGAAAGAGCAACTCTTGGGGATTCCCACTCCTAGAAAAAGAACTATAGGCAACAAAAGCCTGCTGAGAGAGGGAGAATTACTCTCTCCCAGGGATGGTCTTACTGCTCCAGTACAAAGTGATCAACCCTGGAATCATATGCACACAAGCAACACAAAATGGATTCAGCAATAAATATATATAGTATATACACACATATATAATATGCATAAGAAATACATAGCTAAGAATCAAAGGGGAAAGGGCTAACAGTTTGAGAGGCAGAAGAAGGGATGGGAAATATTAGAGGGAAGGGAAATAGGAGTTGCTGGAGAAAGGAAAAAGAAGAGGAGAATGAAGTAATTTCATTTTAATTAAAATTAAAATAATAATAAGTAAAAATTCTAATTGTCCATAGCAGAGCCAGGAATATACTTAGTACTCAGTGAATGTGTGCTGACCAACTACTGAATGGTAAGTACACCAAGAGAAAATCCAAGCTTTGACCAAGGCAGTGTCTCGGAAAACACTTTTTCTCTTTGTAAAGAAGAAATGTAAATTCAGCAAATGATGAGAATTTGGACCTTCTTATTGCCAGAATGATCAGGTGGGAAAATATCTATCAAACTCATGCCTTACAAAATGGAAGAGAGTGGCCCCAAACAAAGCCCTCTGGCTGGGGAGATGACTCAGCAGGCAAACACACTTGGTTACACTCTGGTGAAGACCTGAGCTGGTATTCTCATGGTTACAATATGAATGTAAAAAGTCTGGTGTGGCTACACATGTCTGTGATCCCAACCCCAGAAGACTTAAACAGGAAAATCTCTGAGGCTTATTGGCCATCAAGCTAACATAAAAACAACCAAGTCTGGGTTCAGTAAAAGACCTTGTCTTGTCTGCAGAGATAAGGCAGAGTGCTTCTGGCCTGTGTATGTGTGGGCATCTGTGTATATACACATACATGTTGGCACACATGCTCATAACACATACACACAAACACCCACATACTCAATAATTCACTAGATGTTGAGGCATTATGGAACTACTGTAATATGGAAAAGGATGACTGTAGAGATTGACGGAAGAAGACCTCTAAGGACCTGAGGATGGAACAACTATTTAAAGTGAAATATAAAGACTTCTTCCCAGTGAAGGGTGAGTGGGAAATCAATGCCCCAATGAGAACTAAACAATAAAGCAGGGACGGAATACATGAAGAAACCAACAAGCTCACTGTGATATATAGAGAGTCATAAACGGAGTATAAATACTTAATAGGAAGGTCTCATCATAACTTTTTCTTTATTAAAACATTTCCTAAAACACCGAGTTTTAAGTTTTAAGTTCACGAGTTAGTGAAGTAGAATCAGAAATCCCCCACTATTGATTCTGACAAGCACATATGTAAAACATAAGCATCAGATGTAGAGGGAAGGCTAAGCCAGGCACTGGCTATTTTTCCAGAGGACCTGGGTTCAATTCCCATGCGGTGCCTAAACCATCAGCAACTCCACTACCTGGGGATCTGATACTCACTGCTGCCTTCTTGGGCACAGCTTACCTGTGGTACACAGACAAATATGCAGGCAAAATACCCTTATACATAGAATAAATATAATTTTTAAAACACAGCATGAAAATATTTAACTGAAACATGAATACTCCATTTGTCTAAGGAGCCCATGCTCATGGGGAATGTCAACTGAATTAGTAAGACAGGACATAAAGACTGATGTTGACAGCCACAAGTCTTTGGATGGAATGACGAATAAAATGCAGGAATCTATATTCTGGTTGTTAATGACGTCCTTTATAGACTTGCTGTACTTTAGAACCACACAAATAGTGTTTCCAGAACTAACCCACTTCCAAAAGATCTATCAGGAGCACACAGTAGGCCGCTCTTACTCAACTGTACTTCTGCAATCATTGATATCCCTGCAAAAGCAATGTCCTTGCTCTTCGCAAGTTGGGTGGATCATGTCCCTCCACACCATATTCAGCAACAGCACAGACCACGAATTTGGCCCCCCATTGCAGTAGGCCCAGGACCCAGACAAAGTCCTTGGCAGCAGCATGCACGCCGACATCACCATGGCCTCAGGTGGTAGCAAGGCTATTCACATCATTATGGCCCCAGCAGCAGCATGGCCCATTCACAGACAATAGCATAGCTTCAGATTACATCCCAGACCATGGATATCCACATAGCCTTTGGTGGTCACACTGGACACTGACATCAACACAGACACAGGCTGCATCAGGATCTCAGCCCAAGACATGGCTATTAGCAGCAGCACAGATGCAGACATCATCATGGCCTCAGGTGCCAGTGTGGTCCACTCGCATCATCCTTATCCTCACCCGTTGTATCCCGTTGTGTCTCCAGTTCTGCCTCTCTGCACAGCACACATACAGCCCCATTTTGTTTCTCTGCATTTCCCATCTCCCCATCACATGTTTGTTCACCATAATCGTGCTCACCTGGATGACATAAGCAGAAGTCATTCAGCGGATGTGGTTTGTGGTTTGTGTGATGAGAATAAATCTTTTTGGAGCTTTAAAAAAATGGTCTTTAATAAAGTTATTATCTTAAACAAGCTCCTTTTACTCCAATTTCATCTGAATCTAACCGGAATAATCATCTTGCTATCATCAATTTTCACAATTCAAAGAATACACATTAATTACATAACTTTAGTGCAGTTGTAAAGTTGAGGCTTGCTAATGAATTAAATTTCTTACTAATAATGAGAACCGATAAGATATCACAACCAAGTCAGGGGAAAATACACACACACACACACACACACACACACACACACACACACACACATTGGTAAACATACTAGCACCTTGATCAACACATTAACACATATCAGTGAACATATTACACACAGACAGAAATAAAGAATGCTGGAATGAATTTTTAAAAAGTGGTAGTAGTCTTGGTGACGGTGGTGGCAGCGGTGGTGGCAGTGCAAGCAATATAATAATTCTCGCTATTAAAGAAGGCATCACCTATCTAGAAGAAAAGTCATTTATGATAACCAAAGAGTGAAGGATTCTGGTATATCACCTCACAGGACAAGTCCTGCATTTTCATTTGTCCACAGGTTCACATCTTACTCATCAGAATGTTTCTCTAACAGCCATATATTCCTCTTAAACTTCTCAATTCTTCTTTATATTCTTTATACAAACTGTCTCAAGTTTTCCTCGTCAAACACAAAGGATTATTTAAATCTATTTTATAATTATATTATTTATATATTAGTTATATATCTATATATAATTATGATTAGAAACCAAATGGCCTAACACATTTGATTATATACAGTATATTTTATAAGCTTGGTTAGAGCCAATTTAATAGGAGATTCCATTGTTAAAAGATACATGTTGTTGTTTCTGGTTTTATATTTTTTTGTTTTAATAATTAACATAAATGCTTTCCTGTGCAGTAAAGATGTTCAGAAGTTGCTTGTGACCCTGAGTCACAGTTTAGACTATGAATTAATTTGGAGTATTCTTGGTTGGGGAGGTGTTCAGTACAAGTTTCAATAACAGAAGTCTCTTTCTTACCCAACTTTTGATTGGAAATGTATAGAGATAGAGACACCAGCTAAATGAGAACAAAACTGCAGCTCTGCTATCTGTGAGTCGGTCAGGGCAATGTTGTTTGACTATGAGACAGATGGTCTTGCTAAAACCTCTGCCCAAGTGAGGAAGTAAAGGCAGTTTGCTAGCATAGGGACAGCCCTGAATACTGCCTATAGTAGCTCAGTCCCAAGGAAGAGGATAGGAAAGATTGGACCATAACTGGAATACAGGATGGAGAAGTGAAAAAATATGTCACTGTTTCACCATAATATTTGGTTCAATGTTTTTTTTATTGTGGTAAAATACACATAAAATTTTATTTTAACAATTTTAACATGCTTAATAGTCAGTGGAATTAAACACATATCCAGAGTTGTAGAACTGTCACCATGATCTCCTGAACATTTTATCATCCTGAAAAAGAAACCCCATAGGCATGAAACACTCACTCCATGTTTTCTCTCCCACAGCCTCTGTGCAGCCATTAATAATCTGTCTTCTTTCTGTGGGTTTATTTGTTCTGAGTACTTAATATCATTTTTATTATACTATACTCACGGGTTTGAGTCTAGATTCTCTCACTGAACATGATATTTCTAAAGTTCATTCTTAACATGTATTAATGCCACGTTACTTTTTTATGGCAGACTAGTATTCTTTTGTGTGGATATACATTTATTCATTATCTGACCAGTGATGGTGTTTTGCATTCCTCTACCCTTTGCCTTTTGTGAATACTATTACTGTGAACATTTGTGTTCAGTTTTGGGCCCCACTATCTGCTATCACATTTTATATGTTGTGTTTAACTAGGACTAGGATTAATTTGTTACATGGTAATTTTACTATAAGATTTTTGCAAGAATAGTCAAGAAGTTTTCCAACTCGGCTCCACCACTTTACACTTTACATTGTATTAGCAAGAACATGAGGGCTCCAACTGCATGGCTTGCCTGATACTTACTTACTCTATTTTTAATTTCAGCCACCTTAGTGAATATTAAGTGCATGTCAGTGTGGCTTTGATTTGCATTTCCCTGTATTGATTGCTTGAATAGCTTTGATGAAGAAGTGAATAGCTCTGCGGCCTCTGCACATCCTTTGCTTCTGAGCCAGAGTCTTGCTCTGTAGCCTGGGATAGTTTCAAACTTTTGATTTTCCTGACTCAGCCTTCAAAGTGCCTGGAATACTGCTGCATACCAGTGCATACAGCTTCCTTTAACTGTTTTTGAAATTGGAATCTTTGTGTTGTTGTTATTGGCAATTTGGAATTCTAGAAGAGGACTTTTAATTCTGTTTTCTTTTCACTTTCTGGACAAGGACCGTTGATGCCTTGCATTTTAGTTTTTGGTGAAGTCTGACTTACCTCTCCTCTATTTTGATGCTTTTAGTATCACATTTAGAAAATCTGTGACAAATCATTGTCATAAATATTTATCCCAACATTTTCTCTTAGTTTCAGTGTTTTAGTTCACATAGTTCTTGTGATTTTTTTTCCAAAAGAGAAAAGCAAAACAGGTATCTTTCTAAATCCTAATTTGATGAAGTATATTTAGCATGTGGCATGAATTTTGAGTTAGAAATTATGAACCACAGAATATATGTAATGATCTAACCTAACTAGAAACATATCAAAGCTGATGTTGTTAAAGCAAAAGGGAAATTGTGGTCAGAAGAGCGTCATGGCAAATAACTTGACACTAACGGCTGCTTTATGTAATAGTGCACGGCCCACTCCTCATGAAGTGACCCTGCATATTGTATTTCCAGGAAACTGTTTTCGTTGATGACACCACACGTATGCATATGTGGGCCACACAAAGCGATACGAATGTGGAAGGAGAGTGGAGCTGGGTAGATCCCGGAACAACTAACGAGTGAGTGGGATCAAAACGCCTTTCCTTACAAGCCTGAACGAAATTCTCAAATAATTAACAAAATAGTAGTAATGTCTTATTTTGTATTCCATAATTGCTAATGTACTATTATGACCACAACATTAATCTAAAATATTTTGCTAGTCAGTTATTCCTCAGTATGACCAAAGATGTGAAAAATGTCCACTTACGGAAGGGTTTATTTTGCCTTGATATCAGATAATTTGAGCCATCATGGTAGCCAAAGTGTGGACAGCCATTGAGAAATACAATAGGCAAGTGTGGAGGACATTTTTTATTAAGGATTGGAGTGGGAGGGTCCAGCCCACGATGAGTGGTCTCACCCCGTGAACTGTGGTCCCAGGTGGTATAAACAAGTTGAGCAACCCCTGGGGAGCAAGCAAACAAGCAGCATTTCTCCACGGCCTTCACTCCAGCTGCTGCCTCCACGGATGCTGCCCTGACTTCCTTCATAGTGGAATGTAAGCCATAGCGTGAAATAAGTGGTATGCTTCCCCGCGTTGCTTTGGTCATAGCATTTGTCACAGAAGTAGAAGGCCTTTTAAGTGTTTTCTGGAAAGAGTCTTGAAGACTTTGGGGAAGCAGGCTAGAACACATCTAGAGTGTTGCTCTGTGGAGCTAAATGGGCGACGTCAGTGGGAGCTCAGGAAATCAGAGCCTGCACGTGAGTAGTGGACGAGGCTTCAGATGGAACGAAGGCTTCTGGGACCTGGACAAGAGACCATTCATGTTATAGTCCAGAAAAGAGTTTGTCTACACATGACCACCCACTGAACTACATCTTGGTTTCTTCATAGTTAGATAAGTATTAGTATAGCTTCTGTAAGAATATGCATCCAGATGTGTGCAGACATAAGTTTTCAACTCCTTTGAGTTAATACCAAGTATCTTGATTGTTAAATCATGGTGTGAGTACGTTCAGTGCCATAGGGAACACTGCAAAGCACTGCGTCTGAGTTCCTGTTACCCCATACCCTTGCCATGCTTTTGTTTCGTCGGAGTTATGAAGTCAGCCATTCCCAAGTGAATTTCATTATTTTAATTGTCATTTTACTTATAGTATCCAATGTGAAGCATCTTTTCATGTGTCCATTTGCCAGTTTTATAGCTTCCTTGATAAGCTCTCTGTCCAGAAATGTAGATATTTTGGTTAATCATCCCTTGGCACATATATCCTTCTAAGTAGTCTTTTAGTTCCAGAGGCTATTTTTTAAAAATACTTCTATATCATTTTTCACAGAACAGGAAAATATAAAATTAATGACTCCAGCTCATTAGTTTTATTTTAACTATTATAAGTTATTACTTTATATCAACACAAAGGAGGAGCTGAGAAGTAGTTCTAGTAAAAAGACATCAATAATTTCAACGGCTCCATTATTTAAAAACCCACATTGTTTTACAGAGCTTACTTCATGTATCTTGTCCTGCACTTTCATAAATTCTATCCATCCATTCTCTTAAAACATTCAGATCCTGAGTGTGAGGAGCCTGCAATGAATTAAATGGGGAGAGCTCTACCCACAGGGCACTTTCAGTCCAGCAGGAACTGGTTAGAATAGCTAGACAGGTGGAGTACATTTTATGAATGGAGAAACAGCAAACACACAAGAGGTACAATAAGGGTCCCAGCATAACAGAGGAACTTGACCGACCCCTTTCAGCTCCCACCACCATCAGAATTCACGCAACAAGGATCAGCTACTAATTCTGATATTAATAAAAATAAAATCACCTGTGCTGCTTAAAGTTGCCAATACTCAAACTGCCTGATCAAAAGGGAAAACAATAAATCCAATGAAGTTTAGATGTGGAGACGGAAGGAATTAATGAAATCCAGATACCAGCATCAGGCATGCCACCAAGAGCCACACCCATGCGAGCACAGGCCAAGAGATGCAGACTGGACAGCAGCAGCACTGCTAAGTGTTTGGAAAATACTTGTAAGCATCATAGGAAGCGACATCTCCCACCCTGGCCATCTGAGTACAGAGTCTCTGGGGTGGCTCAATGCCATCTGGCATCCTCTGTGATTACCTGTTGACACATACCAGTAATGACAAAATAAAATGGGAGTGCTAAAGCAATGTCAAGTATGGATTCTCATCCAGAAATCACCATAAAAACAAGTATTTCACTGTACTCCGAGCCTCCTCTCTTGCAAATATGCACTGAATCTCCTAGATACCTGAAAAACTAGATTTCCCCTCTCTGGACATCTCATTGTCATGTGACTAATTTGCCATGACATCCGGAACTGTATCCCAGGCTAAATATTTTAGAGGTCACAAAACATTCCAGTACTTTTCCCTCCCTGTCCTGTGGCATTTCAAAATGTCAGCATTTTTGGAGCTTGACTCTGGCCTGGAAACTAAAGTTCACACGTGCTAAAAAGGCGTCTTCTAGTTTAACAGTTTCAAACCTACTGGAGATACCGGAGGCAATCAGGCATAGTCCACATCCAAATAATAACATGCTGGGCCTGTTTTAAACTTACAGACGAGAGGTTCTCCAAATGTTTATGGAAAAATAACCACTCAAGAAAGCTTGTCATGACTTGAGGAAGGAAAGAGAAGTTTCGGATGCTTCTCACCTGCTTACAAATGTTGAAGTGTATTTGGGTTGGGAGGACAGAGAAGTTGCTTCATCGAGGCTCCAGGCATTGTAGGAGCTCAGGGCTGACTTAGTTGTACACAAGGCTTGACTTGCTATGAAGCCAGAGAGATCTGCAGGATGAAGGCTCATGGGACTCGTTAAACGGTGATGAGATTCTTGGTCTAATACTAACATTTAAACAGCTCGGAAGCGGGACCTAACTAGGAGAACAATGTCCAAACTTTTGTTTTAATTGATTAACACGTACTTGGACCGTAGGCTGAGGAAGAAAATTATGGAATCTACAATGAGATCCCCATGAGGATTTGCAAAGACATGAAGAGTCATGAGGCGAGTTTGACTGGCTTCATGGGAAAGAAGGAGATAGCATGGGTGAGATTTAATGGCTGGAAGAGGAATGGGTGACACTGAGATGCCAATGAAGTAACCATAAGGAGCAATGAGGGCATGGTGCCATGAAGGTTCAAGGGTGTCAACGGAATATCTTCCAAGCAAGGATTTCTAGCAAGTGACTATATCCCACACACTCTGTAGATGGAGTCTCTGCACCATGCCCTATGATTAAAGGTTAAACCAACTAAGGACAGCTAAAGTTACTTCTTTTTAGAACCTTGGTTAGGAACCAAAGCCTAGAATTTCATAGGCTAAGGTAAGAATACCAGTTGTGAGACATGGCAACATTTTGCCTTAAAAGCAAAAGAGTCTTGATTACGTACCACAGGCATGAGTCAGACCATCTCTCGTGTTCCTCCTCCTGCTTCTTCTCCTTCCTTTTCATCCTCCTTCCCCACATCCTCTTCCTCTACATTTCCATCTTCTACATCCTCTTCTTCCACATCTTCCTCCTCAGCATCCTCTTCCTCTCTACTTCCTCCTCTTCCACATCTTCCTCTTCTGCATCCTCTTCCTTCTCTACTTCCTTCCTTCCTCCTCTTCCACATCTTCCTCCTCTGCATCTTCTTCCTTCTCTACTTCCTCCTTTTGCATATCTTCCTCTTCTGCATCCTCTTCCTTCTCTACTTCCTTCCTTCCTCCTCTTTCACATCTGCCTTCTCTACATTTTCCTCCTCTACATCCTCTTCTCTTCTTCCTCTTATTACCCTTCCTATTCTAATTCCTCCTGTTACTCCCTTTTCCCCCTCCTCCTTCTTTTCCTCCCTTCCTCCTCCACTTTGTTTTTCTGTGATGGGTTTAAGCCTAGGGATTTGAGCATGCTACAAAATTTCTGTTCCTTATTCTTATATTTAAAAAAGACAATTTATGTTGTGTAGGTCTGATTATTGCACCAGGTTTCAGAGGAGGAAACTGAAACCCCAGGAAGACACGACAACAACAAGAAACCACTTACCAATTTCAGTACAGAGCCTAGGCTCTAATCAAGACTATTCTGAATCCAGGGCCTAACCTTAACTACTCCATGCATCTTAATAAAAAAACCTGAAAATGAAATGTGTATGAGTTTGGCTGAAATAAATGATTTAGCTTCATAGAGAAAGGGAGATGTTGTGTACCATATTTCCAAACCCCCCAGCCACTTTACAAATATGTGCCCTTGGTCCCAGGAGGTCTGCCTTATCCCACAATATTATATTTTGTTGGCTGGTAAAACAGTTTTTATTGCCTCCCTTTGATTTGTGTGCTTGTGGCACAATAGTTGTGAAGGACAGTTTGCATATCCAACTGTGCCTCACAGAAAATAAGTTGCTTTACAGTAAATGAAATGTCATCACAGATTTTGAGTGCAAAGATGTGAAAGAAATACAGTGGGGAAATGCTTTCACACCTACTCTATGGGAGACATCTGAACCCTGTCTGTGAGCACCCCAGTTTATTCCATGCAGAAAGAACTCCCCAGTGACTATATGTAAAGGCCATGGAGTACACAGACAGAACGTTATACCAGGGTATGGAGGTGGAACAGGACTTTGCAGAAAGAAAAAAAGATCTACTGGAGACATTCTTAGATGGAGGGAGTGGCCTAAAGACCGAAAACAGTTGGCTTTGTCTCTGACTTTGCTGTAAGCATCTTTTGTAAAGTTAACATTCCCGAACTTTAGCAGAGGCACCGACATGACACCGTAGGCCTGCACCTGAATAATAGGTCCTTTCATTTGCTTACAAAATTCAGCTTCTTTGTCAAAGGCAGAAAGCACGGGAAGGGAACAGGCTGTGGATCCCAATTGTGGAAATGCCCATGACCTTCCAGGTGAACAGCAATACTTGAGGAGCAAGAGCTTCTGCGTTCACGCTCACATCACTGAAGTGCAGAGTCCCTGGGATCAGCAGAGCAGATGGTAGCAGGAAAGGGGCCCATGTGGTGAGAGCACAGGCAGCTCTGCACTGCGACAGCAGAAGGAATTACCTAGGCAGTTCACTAGGCACCTAAATCTATGTCCATTTCAAAAAATGTTTTAATTAAACCATCTGCCTGGAGCCTGCAAGTACTAAGATTTTTATTGAAAGAAGGTCCTGTCCTGATCATCTTTCACCCCCACTTATTCAGTGGCTTTCTCTCCTACACAGTGGCATATTGGGGAGGAAGGGGGTGCTGATAGTGTTAAGTGTTCCATCTGGTGGAGCCATTCCCAGACCGAAATAAGCCGCACTGAAGCAGGGGCAGCAGAGGCTGCTGCTGATCTGGGCTCGCCTGTTCTGTACAATAGGATCTTGGCTGGGATAATCAGCGGAAGTCTACCAATTTGAATATTTGCATATGATAACATTTAAAAATAGACCCTCGATTCTGTGATAAAAATTGTGGCCATTTCTCAATTTACTCAGGATCTGCATAGAACCGTAAGACAGCATGTAAAATAAATGAATGTAGCTCAAAACCTATAATGATACGAGAGAGTTAGACAAGGGAGAAATTAATGTTTTTCAAGAGTATGAATGCAATCATTTCACGTGTTTTGCTCTTCAAATGCATCTATATGATTGGACTTTTTTTTTTCTTTAACTCATAAGTGAAATTAAGCAAGTAAAGCATTAATTCACAATACTGGGAGGGCCTTGAATGAAAAGAAGCACAAGAAAAACTCAACTGGAGGTAGCATAAGGATTACCAAAGGCTCTGAAAACAGTGAGTTCACTTCAGACCTCAGTTCCACTGCTGAGAGGAGGATGTGGGTGTGAGAGTCAGGGCTCCTTAGAGGGCAAGGCAAAGCAACCTCCCTAAGCTTCATAGGCATCTGAAGCAAGAACTTAAGAATAACAAATTAAAAAAAAAAAACAGAACCCAAATCTTCTCTCTGGAGCTGACTCTGTCTGTAACTAACATTACACATGGGAAAAGGAATTGTTCAAGTTTTGAGATAATTTACAGTACATGGAAGCCATTAACCACAAAACTTTAGGAAATGCTTCCTGGTGCCCACTGGAATTGCTGCGACCTTTGAGTTGAGCTCAACCTTGGCCAGTTTTTGAATTTCACGCTATTGCTTTCAGTCTTTCATCCCATATCTTTTGGATACCAATAATGTGGCAAGCAACTGGGCATCGTGGCTCATGTCTATAATCCTGACACTCAGAGTGTTGGAGTAAGATGAGCCTCTGAGTACCAGGCTAGTCTGAACAATAGTGTGATGCCCCATCTCAAAAAAATGTATAAATAAATAAATAAAATGGTGACCTATCATAAATCCATTTCCCCCTCTCTCTAAAGCCATAAAGCCAAGACTTCAACCCTGTCAAAATATCCAGCCTCCTGTTTTCAGCTCTCTTTCTGGACTTTGGCCTGTGAATGGGCCACCTCCAGTGAATGAATGGTAAGACACTGCTCTAGCCCCATTGTCCTCTGACATTATTAAATCACCAGCCTGCACGATCTATTTGGTCTTCTCACTATGGCCATAGTAACAACAAAAAAATATATTTATCATACTAAGAGGGTTCAGAGCTCTAGACTTGGCAGAGACAAATTAGCTTCTGAGTTACTGAGATTCTAAGAAACTTGTTGCAGTCAGCAGAGAAGCCAGGGAAGAGATTAAAACTGGGCCAATTCAAGCAGGGTTCCTTCAAGCCCTGTATCCAAGGTCTTACCTTCAAGATCTGGATGTTCCTCATTTTGTTTAGTTTACATTTGATAATAACATAAAATGCAATAATATAACATCATCTAGTGCAACGTGGTCTAACATACCAAATGCAGCAAGCCTGACTGTGAACCCACCCCTGAACTCATGCTCCTTTATCCTCGGACATCCTACTCAACACAGACATCATGGTGTGGGATCTCCTGAGACACCGGGTTTAATCGTAGTGTGCACACTTGCACACACAGAAATAATCCCCTAACATTGGTTATAATGTGCTACTAAAGCTTTATTTCCTTTCTACTTCTACATTACTATAAAAACAGAGGTTTCTGGCATTTTCTTCCCAGACTTGAATGAAAAATGTTTCACACTTATGCAGAAACACATCCTTTATCCCAAGTATATCCAAGATTATTCACCATGGTGTGTGCGTCTCACATCCTTCCCCTTAGGACTCAGAAGACTTTGTAGAAGAAGGGGACGAAAGGCTGTAAGGACCAGAAATGAAGGATGACTTCAAGGAAATAGTACTGTCTGGACCCAGCAGCGCAGTCGCACATATGAAGCTACAGTGGCTGTGATGATATGCACAAGGTTTGCCCAAGTACAAGCCAGACAGTGTCCAAGCATGGAGGCAGGGCACAAATTCCAGCACTAGCTGAGAAGCTGTTATCAGTTGACAGTTGCTGGGAGACGGAGGATTCTCTGCGATAGGTCAACCACACCCAAGGCCGACTCCACTCCTAAGAGTAGCAAGCAACACAAACTAGAACTGATTGGGGCAAAGAAAAGAGGAAATTTCAGAGTCAAATCCAGTAGGGAGGTAAAGGAGGAGAAAGTGGATATGACAGGAATTGTTGAGCGCTTAGTGTGACTAAAGCACGTTATATAAAATTCTCAAGGTAGTAAAACAAGAATAGTACTTCCAAGGGAAAAATAAGCTAACTAGAGCTATTTGATTGTCTTTGAAAAACAACCCTCAAAATGAAGGAGAGGCCATTACCCTGTGAACTGAGTAGGAGCAACAGGAATTAGTTGAGGAAGTACCAGAAGGTAACAGGGTGCTCACAGATTTGTTTGTGTCTTGAGAGTTGAAGTTTACTACTAAAGATGACATACCTGGTATCCTCACTGAGCTTTTTGCAGAATTGGAGAGGTTGTTCAAGTACCATACCCAAGGCTTATAAAGCATTGAACTCAAGCTGGCTTCAGACAGCTTGTCCTGGGACCCTTGTGTCGAAAAGGACATGCTGGAGATGCTCAAGGTTGTTTTGGAACAAAATTCTACCACTTCTTTAATTTAAAGGGAGCCAGAGCCACAAATAGAGAATGAAGGTAAAGATTGCTACAGATGGGCAAATCACTTACTATAACTACTTTATCAATTATCATATTCCTGCTCATGTGCTAAAGGATTAAATTGGACCACATAAGGAGGAGAGTGTAAACATATGAGATATGAGAGTCGGCCCACCAACTGGACTGCCTTCAGATATCATCTGCAGAAGTATGTCTAGACTTGGAAGCTAATTGGCACCTTCATCTCACGGCAAAAATGTTCCCTTGTACCTTTTTCCATATGCAAGTAAAAGAAGATGAATCAACAATGACCCCAAAAGATGCACGTGCGCACACACATACGTTTGGTAAGGTTTAATTTTAAATCTACTTAAGCATTGCCTCAGGAGATAATAGAACCTTACCACTTATGAGTTTCTGCATTAGCCACCATCCATGCACAAAACAAGCAAGCAAACAACAACAAAATCTTCTTTTATAAGCTCTGAGATGTACAATAAAGTACAAGTAAAGAAATACTAATTTAGAGGTGAGGTTGACACTGTGTCCATTGATCAGGTTTGTCCCTGAGCTCTGAGAGTCATCACCCACAGCTTCCTAACCAAATAGACACATTTCCACCAGTACAATCAGAAAGTGGTTGGTTTTTTACCATAATATGTTTGCTACTGTTGCACCCACGGCCATATTTTGCTATAGTGGTCATTATGGTAGGTCACACTTTTTGCCAACTTGATCTTTCCATATTATGTGAGCCACCAACGTGGATTGTGTCTTCAGTGAAAGGGTCTTACCATCAAGGTATAGTGGGTAGTCAACAGTCAGTTGTGTTTGGGAAGGGCCTTTGAGACACCTCTGACCAATACCTTTAGAGGAGGTATTCACAACACACACAAATTTTTTTCCTCCCTGTGGCAACCTATGGCTTCTAAGATATTGCAGAGTAATGCAGTCTTGAAGAAAATGGTTTGTTTGTGTATTGGTATGTTGCATGAAGGTAGAACTCTTTAAAAAATACACAGCACTTGAATTTTCACAATATTCTCCTTGCACTATAATTTTATTTGTGTGTCTGGACTTTGTACAAAGTGATGGACCTGGATTGTATAGATGGCTGAATATTGATGCTAAAGCTATCCTGTTCTGACTTGGGGGGGAAGGGAAGATGCTACCAAAGCAAAATGCCTTCTAATTCCCACTGACCTCAGTTCTCAAGTGTTCCTGAATTCTAACATATGCCAGTTTGCTGGCATTATAGAAACAGATGTTCTCTGTAGAGGATTTTTGTCATGTGGTAACTCGATACCCCCCAAAATTCTATGGCCACAAGTGGTAGACCAGTCTTTCTAAAAAATTCAAAATGCCCTAGGTAGAGACCTAAAGCCTAACCTCCCCTTGACTATGTGGGTGATTCTCCACGTAGTCCTGGATCAGCTAATTACGTGTGTCTTTATGGTCTCAATTGCACAAAAAAATAGTCAAGAGATGGATAGGAAATTTCTGGTAAATTTCTCTGGAATATCAGCTCAAAAACTGTGGTCAAAAGATAATTACATACTGGTAGGATTTTCCCAAGAAAATTATGCATGCAGGGAAAAATTGAATAGTCAAGAAACACTGTATGATACTAATCAGTCCATAGGAGTGGAAAATATAATGCCACCATTTCTCTCTCATTAATGAGATAAATAAACTATAAATCCTTTTCAAAAAGAGATATTGAAGCATAAGAAGTGCTTCAGTAAAGATTGTAAACCTTTTAATATGCAATATCCGAACTTATGAACAATAACACATGAACCTTCCAACATGATGTTATATTCTTACAGTGAAAGTATCATTAAAGGAACTAATATCTTTCCCTGTTACCAAAACACTGAAGTAGCACATCGATTTGAGTTGTTTAAGATCAAGAGGACAATGAGAGGGCTAGAGCTTGTCTACCATGTACAAAGTCCAAGCTTCATTCCCAGCACAGCATGAATCAGGCATAGTGGTACATGCCTGTAATCTCAACACTCGGGAAATAGAAGCAGGAGGATTAGGAGTTCAAAGTGCTCTTTGGCTACATCATGAGTTCAAAGGTAGATGAAGATATAGGGAACCTATCTCAGGAAAAATAAATAGCCAATAGATATACAAAGCCCTTGCATAAGAGACAGATTGCTCCCCTCACATTGTGTTAAGCACTTGATGACTGCCATTTCTTCTAAAAAGAGTTGCTAGTATCACTACCATAGTCCTGCACTCATTCAATGTCATCCTCAGTCCAGCCCTTTGATGTAGTAAATGCCAACTCGCTTTTTCACTGAGCCGGCATCTGTTATGTTTTCTTATCCTCTCTTTAAAGTATGTCTTCTCTGCACGTGGATGATCACTTTGGTAAAAGTCAATATGGCCCACCTTCCACATGGCCTTGGTCAGTCTGCTGGTCATAGAGAGCTGTGAAGGGTTAAAAAGAATCCAGATCCTTGATGTCTGGTTGCCACTCCTAAGAGCTCTCAAGTAAATTATAGGAGATATGTTTTCCTTTGATGACCTCTTGTACTTTTTAGGCTTCTTGCATTACTCTAATTTGATTGATTTCCATGTTTAAGGTTTTGTATATATGCCATGAGATATTAATAAAGTGGATATAAATGATATTATATAATTAGAATGGGTTTTTGAAACTCAAACAAGGAAATGGCTTGCTTTCTACAGTATGCAAGTATGGTATCACACTCTCTGCTAACAACTTGTATATATTCCATTTATCATGCAGATTTGAATGCCCTTATCCTTCTAATGAATGAGAAGTCTTTCTACTGGAGCCTGATCTTTACGGTAGGAATTCATATCTAGTTCCAGTTCCCAAACGATCTCTAATCTATAGCCAAACATAAAAATTTTATTTCATTTGCAATCCCAACATAAATGCCATAGCTTCAAAATCAAAACTGAATCTAGCCCATCATTGCCACACATAACACACATCTTTTCCACATGGCTTGAACCCTCCTGTTTCTGGAATTTGCTATCCCTAAGAACTGGCCTCAGACATGAACCCTGACCTCACTTTTTCAGTTAATTACAAGCTGGTAATGTATACTTCCCTTAGGTCTTTGTGTCCCAACAAAGGCTAAAGTGAAATGTGGAAAATACTTCACCAAAATATTCAAGTGTTAAGGAGGGAAGCTCTACAGTCCCCAGGTGTCTTCAAGGGTCCCTTCCATCTGTCTGCATACCTGTCTGTACACCTGTCTGCACACCTCTCTGCACACCGTCCCAGCTCATCTTACAGTAAATGTGACTCCCCTCCCTCTGTGCCCTGTGGTTCCCCTAGGAATCAGCTGCCCTTGGGATTCCAGGCCCCAGTTCCTTTTCCTCCTTCAATGGTTTTGAGTCTGGGTTCAACCTTCTCAACTTTGACAATGGAACTATTCTTTCTTGCCCCTACCTCAGAAGAAAGGCAATAGCTGAACCTCATCATTTGGAGGGTTCCTCTTGGGAATGAAGTCTTAAGGAACTGTGCTTCTCCTAACTAAGGTTCTTCTTGACCCATTCCCCAGGTCTCTGTGCTGGCATTTTGGACAATGGCTCCAAGTACAGCTATGCACACAAAGCTATCACAATTGGCAATACTCATGGAGAAGTGCCCTGAAAACTGGACAGGCCTAGAAATCCTAGAACATTCATTCTCTCAGCCAGATAACCATGTCTCTCAGACAAGAGTTTGGCTCAGTTCTTCCCAAAAATTTATGTTAAAAGTTGAACAGTTAACTTCTCAGTTGAAAACATCTGTGTTTGGGTTAGTGCCGACTTCACATTTCCCTCTAGAACAGTGAGTAGATGTTTGATTTACATTTCTGTAAATAAATGGTAAACTCAAGTGGTTTTCCCAGACCAAAAGCAACTATTTGCCTCTGAGGTAAATTTGTGCCTCTACCCTTGGAGACTAGGAACTGTGTGTAGCTTTAAATGTTACCCTCTTTTCCCAGCTACTAAAGATCAAGTTTCTAACAATATCTTGGGGTCAGTGGCAGCCAGGGAAACCGATGGCATGTCTGTGGAATTAGGAGAATTATGCTATTTTAGGGACTTTCTAACTGGAGTTACACACACCCATGGCAATGTGGGTCCAGGCAAGCAGAACCACCTGGGAAGATGCTAGGCATACAAATCCCAAGCCACTAAATGAGGAACAGAAGACTAGAGTTGGGGCCAAGCAGTGTGTACTTCAGAGACCCTGAAAAAGACCCTGACAACTGTTGAACATGGGGTTCAGTGGGCAGAATGACCAAGAATGCCCTTGGAGTCACCGCAGACCTCACAAACTCTGTAAGAAAAGCTGCCTCTTATTTCAATGTGTGAGCGAATAGAGATCATGAGAAAAGGCAATGTGGACTAAACTAAACCCAAAGCCGTTGGAAGCAAGGCTGAGAATGCAGGTGGGGAGGAGAGATGATTAATGTCTCTGTCCTGAGAGACAAGAGTGAGAGACTGCCTATTTGTGTTTGAGTTGGCTGCCCCCATTGCCCAAAGCACAACTGTAGCAGGCCAGTTCCCTAGATTCCTGTTCTCTTCTTCCATTCTCTTATATGACGTGGCTCTATGGAGCAGAGGAGTCCTGAGTCAGACAAATGGGGTGTGAGGGGATGCCTCATCCCATCTCACTGAGACACATCAGTGGTAGTCACCCCTCCTTGCTTACTCAGGACAGTGAAGAAGTTGCAAGCCCGGGCCGAGTCTCTCCATTCCTTGCTCTTGCTGGGAGAGGGCCATACACCTGCTTCTGCTAAGGCTAGCAGGGTTGGCCCAGGAGAGACCACTATACAGACCACAAGAGTGACATCCGATGAGCTGGCTGCAGTGCCAGGGGTGGGAACATAGCCATGCCTAAAGAATTACGGAGGTGCACCGGACTCTGGAAATATGAAAGAGATGCTATAAAGTGTTTCAAAATTAAATTCGATTCACAGTGAATGCCTGTAAAAGACACCTAATGCAGGTTTCATAGTACACAGGTTTACATAGTTTATAGCACCATGTGACCTCTGACCTTATTATCCACTAATGACAAGCAGAGATAGACATTGTCAACTTCCACACACAGCCCACAGCACAATTCCACCAAAGCGGTGGAGCAGGTCCCATGGGCAACCCTTAGAGAGGAATGGATTTTAACCTGGGAAGACCCAAGGTGAATAGCTCTTAGAATCACATGGCCTTAAGTAGACCCCTGTGCTGGGTCAGCATCCAGAGGCTTACCTTTCGTGTCAGCCCACCCCCATAATTCCTGTCCTGTCAGACACAGAGCAGTGAGCAGTTTCTTAGACATCTAGAGCCTTCCTCTAGACTTAGACATCTATCTCTGGGCTCAAGGGGGAGTGTGGAAGGGCCAGCCAAGGGTGAAAGGCCCCTCCTGGTGATTACCATATCATGCTGTGCTTCTTCTCTGCTAGAGAAAGAACATTATTCTTCCATGCTATATTTAACACAAAGCTCATCTCTTCAGAATGGCTTTACCATGCGGAAGAGGTACCTTGTAACAAAACTTCTTCTCAAAGCAGTGTTATCTAAAGATGTCTTAAAAAAATAAGATCTCCTCATATCAGCGGAGAGGAAAATAAAGTGAACTATTGCAAAGCAAACAAACTGTAGGCTTGGACTCAAACCTGGCTCATCAGTTATTTTTGTAAATAAGTTTTATTGAGAAATATAAACAGCCATTTACATACAAGTGCCATTTGTGGCTGCCTCACAAGGTCTAAAATGTGTATAGTAAAGTTGCTGATTTCTCCTCATTTCAAAGGCAGCCACTGAGCACAAAGTTCTTTGAACCTTGACTGAACAAACTTCTATCTCTGCCCTGAATTGTTGGAGTTATAGTCCAGGGCTGGAGAATTTTATAACTTTAAACAAATGAAACCTACAAAGTAAAGTAGTAAGTAAGCACTATCAGTCAACTCCTGGGAGAGAGAAAAAAAAAGAATAATCTTTCAAATGAAGAGATTTTAAAGAAAGGACCACTTTCAATATTACAGATGAAATTAATGAAACAAACAAGACACCAGGGAAGTTTATTATACCTGGGGCTCAAAAGTCAAGACACAAAACAATGTGCTAAGTAGGGGAAGAAGCTTCTAGTGCTGCAGGAGTAAGAAACACCCCCAAGTCCTCCTCAACCATCCCATATCTTCACTGTGGCCCCACTGTTGAAGGACAAAACTAGAAACCAGAGGACAAGGTACCCAATGATGCAGTCAGTCCAGATCATCAGGCAGAGACAAGATGGGGCCTGTGGGGGAGACGACAGATACCTAAAGCAGCAGGAGGGAAATGGTATGGTGATGAGGATTCTCTTTGGAGATGCTGCGTCTTGAAGCCAACTTTATGTGGTGTGTACATAAACCATGGAACCATATCCCCAGTCCTATGAATAAGAATTTCATTGGAACTATAGGAACCTAACTCAGTCTGGCTTATGTAAGGAGAAAATGTGTTCACTCTCATTCCAAGCAGGCTTCAGAATAGGCTGACTGGGTAGCCCTTGTACCTATCAGGGAGCTCTACATATTCCTGTCTGTCCATGTCAAGATCAGCTTTATTCTGAGGCCAGTTTACCAGTTATAGTACATAAAGCATCCTCTTCAGTGCCAGAAAGGATGCAAAAACTAGAAAAGGCAGCAGTAGGGTGGGCACGCCTTCTGGGCATTTCACAGCCATTGCACTCCGTGGCTACCCTACCACATCGTGTCCTGGCGTGGGGGGGGGGGCACCCACTACTGTCTCTCAATTATATACACACAATTATCAGTTTCCAGGGAACAAGGAAACGTTTACTTCATGGAGGACACTAGTTAGGTGCCCATGTTTCTTGATGCATCTCTTCACCTGTGCTTCCATAAGCAAGCCTGATGAAACTGAGTGGTTTATCCATAGGGGGGAAAAAAAAGGTAGTGGAGTAGAAGGAAACTAGTTGGGAATAAAGGGGATCTATAGAAATGTAAGGGAACAAAAAGACAAAAAAAGGTAGCAGGGTGAGTACAATAAAGATGGACTATATACATATATGAAAATATAATGAAATCTATTGTGTATGATTAATATATAATAATAAATAAAATAGAAATGAATGTAAGGAACCTACTGAGATGATAAGCTGTCTTAAAGGGACTATGCAATGTTTCTCTCTGCCCTAGCTTTTATTCACCTGAGGTAACTATCATCTCAGAGGCTTACCACCTCTACCTGCTAACTTAGGCCTAGTCCTGGAAGCTTCTAGTGTCCATGCAATCTAATCTAGAATGTTTTCAGCCTCTGAGACTTACTGCTACTGAATAAGCTTACCCGCTCCAGCTCTTTATGAACTCATTCTGCCTGGTTCATCTCAGCTGTTCTGGCTCAAACGTCTCTCCATGCTGACTGATTCAAACTGGCTTCTTTCACCTTCTAACTGATTTGCTCTGCTTGGCCTCAAACTAACTCTAGCAATCTATTCGAATCGTCTGGCTCCTTCTCCTTCTCTGGCTTCAGTTGCCTCTGATGACCTTCCTTGAACTCACGTCTGAACTTCTTCTACAGACTAGCTTTACTTTCATTGTTTGGGATTAAAGGTGTGTGCTAAGGGCACATGGGTATTCCAGCCAAGGTATCCATGCTGCTGGATTAAAATTCCTCTACAGGTGAATGTCCCCACTCCTAGAAACTACCAAGTGTGGAGTGATAGTGGCTACAGGGAGGAAATCAGTGGGCTGCTGTATCTAACCTTGCCTACTTATGTGGATACTTGCATTCCCAATCCCATAAACATGCTACTCCTTTTCAATGACACCTCAAGAAGCTACACACTGGCTGTTACCTGCTCTAACTTACTCGTATTGTATAAAACACAGCTTTCATGACATATCATGCTCTGGGAAACTCCATTTTACAAACAACATTTTACTCTAGTTTTAGCATAAATACAGAAACAGGATGATGCTGTTAACTTATTCCAAAAAGTACAAGGGCATCATGCTACAAACGAATCAATGTAAGTTGTAAATAATGAGTGAAGTCCTCAGATCCATTGTAATGCCAAAGCTTTCCTCCTAGAGTGAGGTTCAGAGGATGAGGAAGCCTTCCTCTGGTCCAAGTGCAAATGTTGGCAAGGTTTACAATTACAAGTGTTTACAAATGTTTGATCAGTGTACAAAAACAAGCAACTGTAGTGTCCTCTTCCTGGATATTTATAGCCTGAAGTTGCTCACCTATCATGGGCCTCCTACTGAGACTAAGTAACTCCTTCCCTACCCTCTGTGCTGTACAGTACTTGCACTATGATTGTGGTTGCTATATTCATGGCCATTCCATCAGAAGGTCCATGTCCACCCGACCCCATCTTGTCTGTGTTAGTGCAAGTCTATAGTTTCTGTAGTGTCAGTCCTTTCTTCATTCACTCATTGTCCCCAACTAAGATTCTGGAACACGTGTCACAGTAGTAGATTAAGTCATAGGAACATATGAGAGTACTAAAATCATGTTTTGAAAAGAAAAGTAGGCCTGATAACTTATGAAACATACCAGCCCAAGGAAAGAAGCAACACCTTGACCTGAACTCTGTAAAAGGGAATGCACCTAATAGTGCAATGGCTGTGGCCCCCTTAGCCTGCCATTCCAATTAGTATGTTAGCCAAGGGATCTGTAAGCACAGAACTCCAAAACATCTCTAAGACTTCAGCTCAGCTCTGTCCTACCAGGACAGAACCTACTTGAATTTCCACCTGCCCTTTCATCCATTTATTCATCCAGAAGACACAGTTTTGCACCTTTCTGCCATAGTCTTGGCATCCTTTGCATCACCTCTGTGGCCTCCAAGGTTCTGCACCTTGATTTTATGATTCAGCTCAAACTTAAGGCTCCCTTCACCTCTGCAAGTCCAAGCCAATCTCTGTGCATTTGGTAGTTATCCAACTTAGTTTACTTATTATCTTCCTACCACCTCAGTGGTTGCATACTTATCAGCTCTCTGTCTCCAGTAATGCCTCTTAAACTTTGGTACCCGTTCTGTAACCAATGTACCTACGGATGATAGATGGATGGATAGATAGATAGATAGATAGATAGATAGATAGATAGATAGATAGATAGACAGATGATAAAGAATTATTTTATGATCTGAGAGTTAATACTAGTAGTTAAGATTGAAATAAGAGAGTCTGTTTGCCAGTAGCCAGGCATTAAGGAAAACTGGAACCACTTGACAAACTGCAGCCAACAAAAGTCACGCAGCTTGAGAATTTATTATTATTTGATAAACACTGACACGGTAGAAAAGATTTTTAAAAGTATATCTCTTTCCTCTTTGATTGGGGAATTGTAAGGGACAACTGAAACCAGAAGGCAAGAAAACAGCCTGTAGTTGGTACTTATGCAATATGTCTTGCTCCAATTATGCAAGTCTATGCCTCTGTACCTAAGATGGTATGTAACAGGTTATAGGCCATGGGGGAGAGGGGAGGAAACAAGCTATGACATAGATAAACTGATAGAATATCAAATATCTCTCTAATGATTTATCCTTATATTATCAGTTAATGCACTTCCCAACCCTCATCTGAGACTCTTCTATGCTCAGTAGATGTACTTAACAGAGACCCACAACTAGTCAAGTTGCAGAGAAGAAAAGACTGCAAAACATTCAGCCCTAAATGGGACATCTATATTATATTCCCTTTCCCCAAGACTCAGGAATCATTGTGGAAGAATGGACATAAAGATTGTGTGGATACTTTTATGTCAATTTGACATTATCTAAAGTCATCTGAGAGGAAGGAATCTCAATTAAGAAAATATCTCCATAAGGTGGGGTTGTAGCAAGACTATAGGGCATTTTCTTTTTCTTTTTCTTTTTCTTTCTTTTCTTTTCTTGTTTTTTGTTTTTTGTTTTTTGTTTTTTTGAGACAGGGTTTCTCTGTGTAGCCTTGGCTGTCCTGGACTCGCTTTGTAGACCAGGCTGGCCTCGAACTCACAGCGATCCGCCTGCCTCTGCCTCCCGAGTGCTGGGATTAAAGGCATGCGCCACCACGCCCGGCTAGGGCATTTTCTTAGTTAGTGATTGATGGGGAATGGTGTGCACTTTGTGGGTGGTATGATCCGTGGGCTGGTGGTCTTGGTTTCTATAACAAAGTAGGCTGAGTAAGCCATGAGTAACAAGCCAGTAAACAGTACTCCTCCGTGGCCTCTGCATTAGCTCCTGCTTCCAGTTTCCTGCCCTGTTTGAATTGCTGTCCTGGCTGTCCTCACTGATGGACTATGAATGTTGAAGCATATTCCCAATAAGCCATTTTCTCTCCAACTTGAGTTTTGGTGATGTTTTATCATAGCAATAGTGAGACTAACTAAGACAAAGACTATAATAACAAGAGATGGTGGGTGACTACAAGGAAGCCGTGTCCTCAGGACACCACAGAGCAGGTACACTAGTTATGACAGCATGCACACACTCCACACAAACTCCAGCCTGACCAGATTCCAGCATGAAGAGGTGTTTGGCATGAAGTCCCATCCATAGCTGAGGTGCTACTGGTAATTGTTAGATGCTTAGAAAGGGAGATACAGTTTTCTCTAAGAGTACACTCTTAGAGAGTGTCCCTCATAAGTAAGCCACACTCCAGTGCAAGGCTACATGTCCAAGAATATGTGGGCAGCACATATTTAACTTGATGGGTTAAAAAAAAAAAGAGTACTCAAGTTTTGGAATGGGACCATCACAGCCCAAGGTTATGGAGGACGGATCAAGGGAACTTCCACTTCAGATGCCTCAAGCATAAGAATAGCAGTAGTTGGCTACCACCTCCCTCCCAACCTGGCGTCATAAAGCCAGCTCCTCCACCACTAACCCTAGTAAGTATTTATTACCCTGACAGTTACCAGGCTCCACTCCTTATTTGACCTTGTAACCTTCCACCACCACCACCTTACAACCACTGGGTATACAGATGAAGCATCTTCCAACACCCCTGCCCTGGCAAATAATGCATGGCCACACAAACCTTGTGCCAGAGACCCTGGCCACCTCCCCAGGGGCATGAATACCCATTTCCCCCCCAAAATTGAACTAGTTCTCCAAAGCTGTTCCCAGGTGTTATTTGCCCATGCACTCATCTCCAATGGAAACCCTGCATTGCACTCACTTGTGCCTGGCTACGTTTCCCTACCTCAAGTCCAGTTAGTTGCAAAAGACCAGACTACCCCAGGGGCAGCAGTTTTGTAGGTCGGTAAAGGATCAGGGGATCTGGGAGAAGTTGGAGGAGACAGTGCATATGACCAAAACAAACTATGAAATTCTCAAAAATTAATAAAAAGGAAAAATATTAATGTAGACTAGTCATGGGAAGAATGGAATGGATAGGATGTGGGTCTTGAGGAATGTCAATTAGAAAATCAAGTACTTAAAATGCTATAACAATGTACTATCCTGTCTTTGGGCTAGTGAGACCTTTATGCTCGTGTCTTTGTGACTGTGTCATATGGCCTTTAGATATTTACACTTGCCTTCAAAAGCCACATGAGGCCCTGTGACAGCAAAGTACATTGTGATGTGCAATGGGGATACCTTATGAAAAAATAACTTATGAAAAGAGCACAGAAGCTGCCCGGTCTCATCCCCGGTCTCATCAAGGTTCTATGGGGCCTTCCCCTACATCTTTCGTAAGCCACACCTTTCTTTGTGGTTTAACTTCCTTCTACCTAATCAAGACACAGGAAGTTGCACCAGCAAGAAAATTCCACACCTTGGGCTCCAAGGATTTAACATCTGAAATGCATGTGAGGGCCCTTTAAGAGGTGCTGGTGATTTTCACACTTCTCCCAACACCTACAAGGAGTGGGGTCCCATTAGTGAAATCTGCATTGGTCTTTGATTTATGCCTTCTATATAGATCTTGTAAGTCCATTGGGATTTTGCCTTCATATTGATTCCCCACTTCATCATGGACTCTCTATTGCCACTAACCTGATCTGACCTTTCATCTACTCCAGGAATACCCTGAGACTTTAATATACTTATACAGAAATGTGCCCACCTAATAACTTATGCATGGCTTCCAGATGTTGAAACAGTGAACAGAGGCACTCTGACTATAGATTGATGATGAAGATCAGTGGGGAACATTTCAAGGACAGGGTCTTTGTTATTCAACATGATTACCAATAAAGTTAAATGATCAATAAATTAGTCAACTAAATGGTGGTTAGACATTCTATAATGTAATTGAATTTTAATAGCTCTTTATTTTTCCACATCTTCCCAATACCTGAGCTAGCAAATATAATGTCCAGGCATTTAGACCAAAATAGATTCCCTGCCTGCCTAGAATTATTTAAAACAAAATGTCTGACATAGAGAGATACAGTGACAAAGCCTAGGCAGGGCCTGGAAAAAATGAGTATTTCTTAGGGCCTCAGAAATTAAAGTCCTGATCAGCACAAGGAAGTTATCTTCTTAACACCCACACAATACCCATGTTCATAGTTTTTTACAAAAAAATTCTAAAATTTGACAAACTATAATACTTTTATGAGTCTCCATAGTAACATTTCTATATATGCAATGTACATATCTATATATGCCAGAGCAAATTCCCTGGGGAAATTATTATTATATTAATCAACAGTGAGTCATTTATAATTATAGTTTGGGATCTTTTATTTTTAAAAAGATCTACTTTCATTTGTATAATGGCCTAAGCTTATTTTTGCTTAAATTTCACATCATAATTCAGAATAGGAAATTAGACTGGAAAGTTGTTTTTTAAACAAAGAATTGTGTTTCCAAAAAGAGAAAATGAAAGAACAAATGGGCAGAACAATGCCAATAATTACACGTGGCAGGGTTTAATAACCAAGCAGCTTCTTCCAGATGCTCCTGTGGGTGGGACAAAACATTTGAACACATTTTCAAGCCAGTTGGTGAGTTATTGAGTATTAGTAATCTTTATTACAGGTTGAATTTTAGAATATGTGATTCATCTATTTGTAGTGGAAATCAAAAGGGCACTCATAGTCTAGCATTTGACTTGTGACCTGAGTCACCTGAAGGGCACTTCCAGAGTACTGTAGACCTCCAACGGAGAAAGCTAGTGGGGAAAAAACCTGCAAGAAGCAAAGAAAACAATGTGCATGATCCCTGAAAACAGAGCTTAATATCTACTGATCACCAATAAAACAAAATAAGACAAACTATCAGTTTCTACATGGACAAAACTAACTGAGAAGCCCCTTACCAGACTAAGCCTAAAAACATTTTAATTAAATAACAAGCTCACCTGAGGTATTAAATCAGCATGGAGCCCAGTAAGCATGAGTGTCACCATTTTCCTCTCTCCTTTAATAAGCATCATCATTTTCTTTTCTCCTTTAATGACACTACCAGGAAACGAGATGGAAATATGAAGGAGGTTTTTTAAAGGCTGAATTGACACTTCATATCTTTGTTTAACCCCAGATATTGTTATTGTCACAATAAGCAGTGAATAATACTCAGTAACTGATAGGATGATTCTACCACCAACCCCAGAATTCAAGAAAAAGTTTGAACAAATTTATAATAATACTTTAATGTTATATTTAAACTATCAAAATAGGTAAGTCACCTTCCCCAGGTAAATTATGAAGACAGAATGAATGGTATACTCTCTGGAACCCAGCTACCTACATTATAGGAGATTACCTTCATCTTAAGCACAATAGGTCAATTTTCATCATATCATGACTTTTGTTCAACTCAAAAAGAAATGCTATCTTTGTGAGCCTATAGAATCTATAAAACCAGAAGCTTAACTATCAGCATCTTGCATACTGAGATCTACACAAAATAGCTACACAATCAATATTTATTGGAGACACAACAGAATGACAAGGAAATGGACAACAGAGAAAGTACCCAAGAGTCCTCTCTCTCTCTCTCTCTCTCTCTCTCTCCCTCTCTCTCTCTCTCTCTCTCTCTCTCTCTCTCTCTCTCGTTACCATAGATACCATAGAACTTTTGTAAAAGTTACTGAAATTACTACCCACCCTTGGGGAATGGCTTTCAAAGAAAGGAAGGTAGAGCACAGTATAAATGGTTAAAGGGAAAATGAAACAGGAAAGGTTGCATTGGGTGGTGTGGAAGGTAGTGTAGAGGAGTATGAAGAGGAATAAATAACACAAAGGGCATTTTAACAGCACACATTGAAACCTACTATTGTAGGATACCTGCTTTTGGTTTTGGTTATCCTTCAGAACTTGACGATAACATGCTACTTCTTGAGGACACCATAGGTTTGAATCACAAAATATAATAATTTCAAGCTAGTACAAACATGAAAGCTTCATTCCTACTCACTAATATTTGTGGTGCTGGAAGATGCTAGGCATGCTACCAAAGGAGAAAAGTAAGTATTAAATATACACAACTGTGCACTTACAACAATCACTTTCCTAGAAAGGAATTCCCACTTATGTGACAGTGGCACAAACCTCATGGTAGTAACCGACCACTTTCTGCTTGGATTGAAGAACCATGTTAATATATATATATATATTACTGTCTCTTCCAAGGCAAGGTTCAGGGTTCATCAAAAAAGTGGGTGTTTGTGTAAGAGTCATGACTAAATCTGAGCACAGGAGGACAACTTCACATATTAATTCACAGTGGTTGTGTTAGCATGCACAAAGCCTGAAAAGCTCAAGCCAGACCAATTTACCATGTAGAGAAGGAAGTAGGACACACAACCAGCCCTAGCCTTGGAGTGATTAACAGTTGTTAGATACTGAGAAATGAACGGTCCATTTCCTCTAAGAGTGTAAGCCCTGATAAGTCAAAGAGGTTCCAGTAGAATATCACACATCCATGAATGTTTTTAGTAGCACCAATTAGTCTTCCAATGATTTAGAAGAAAGAGCATACAACTTCCTGAACAGAACACCAACAGCCCAGGCCTTAAGGTCAACAATTAATAAATGGGACCTCATGACGCTGAAAAGCTTCTGTAAGGCAGGAGACACTATCAGTAGAACAAAGCAACAGCCTACAGACTGGGAAAAGATCTTCATCAACCCTACATCTGACAAAGATCTAATACCCAAAATACATAAAGAACTCAAGAAATTAAACACCACAAAAATAAAACCAAATAACCCAATTGAGAAATGGGGCTCAGAATTAAACAGAGAATTCTCAATAGAGGAATATCAAATGGCTGAGAAACACTTAAAGAAATGTTCAACCTCCTTAGCCATCAGGGAAATGCAAATCAAAACGACTCTGAGATTCCATCTTACACCCATCAGAATGGCTAAGATCAGAAATTCAAGTGACACCACATGCTGGCGAGGATGTGGAGAAAGAGGAACACTCCTTCATTGCTGGTGGGAATGCAAACTAATACAGCCACTTTGGAAATCTATCTGGCACTATTTCAGAAAACTGGGAATAGGGCTTCCTCAAGACCCAGTTATTCCACTCCTTAGAATATACCCAGAAGATGTTCTAGCACACAACAAGGACATATGCTCAACCATGTTCATAGCAGCCTTATTCATAATAGCCAGAACATGGAAACAGCCTAAGTGTCCCTCAGTAGAAAATGGATAAAGAAGCTGTGGTATATTTACACTATGGAATACTACTCAACTATTAAAAACAAGGAATTTCTGAAATTTGTAGACAAATGGATTGAACTAGAAATGATCATAATGAGTGAGTTAACCCAGAAGTAGAAAGACTCAAATGATATATACTCATTTATATCTGGACACTAGCCCAAGGGGCATGCTCCATGAAAGTCTTCACTTACCAGGAAAGTGGGATAGAGGTGAGGACATCCTATTGGGACTCTAGGTAAGAGAAGTATAGGAGATTGGGGAAATAGAAGGATCCAGAGGGTCCTAGAAACCTACAAAAATAACACTATGATGGGCAGATCTGGGCCCAGGGGTTCTGCTCAAGCTATGGCACCAAACAAGGACAATATGTGCAGTGAGCATAAAATCTCTACCCAGATCCAGCTAATGGACAGGATATTCTCCACAGTTAAGTGGAAAGTGGGGACTGACTTCCACACAAACTCTGGTGCCCCATATTTGACCACGTCCTCTTGATGGGGAGGCCTGGTGGCACTCAGAGGAGGGATAGCAGGCTACCAAGAAGAGACTTGATACCCTAGGATCATATAGAGGGGGAGGAGGTCCCCTTCAGTTACAGTCATAGGGGAGGGGAGTAGGGGGAAAGCAAGAGGGAGGGAGAAGGGATGGGATAACAATTGAGATATAATATGAATATTATCAATTTTAAAAGATAATAAAAATAAAATAAAAAAGAAGAAAGGGCATAAATGGGTATGTGAGGGAGGGGGCTGGTAACTATATTTTTACAGTGCCCATGAATTTGAGAGGTACAGGAGTCAGGGTGGAGTACTGGAGGAACTGGAGAGAGGAAAAGAGGTGTGGAAATGACGTAAATATAGCTACTCACATATTAAATTCTCAAAACAATATAAATTTTTATAAAGACATGCTGCTAATATCAAATGTTCAGTGTAAGGCGCGGCCACACCCGATAATGGCGGCGACCGTTACCACTTGGCGGCAACTGTTAACACTCCCGCACATGCGCAGACATAAGCCCTCTCAATGTACCCCTCCCGAACAGGAGTATGCAAATGAAGCACTCCAACATGGCCCACTCAACTGCAGGCATGCTAATGAAGCATACTAATGGGGCATGCTAATGAGGCATGCTAATGAGGCATCCAAATGTAACCAATGAGACTTTGACATGCCACGTCCAGACAGTATTTAAACGGCGTGCTCGCAGGCATGTGGGGTGTTTCGATTTAGCTTCAAGGATGCTCCCAATAAAGCGCGATTGAGAAGGATCCTGGTGTCTGCATTGTTCCTGCCGGCAGGAGGGTGCGACAGTTCAGTAAACACTTATTGTGTAAAGTAATCCATATCTGTGTATCAGAGCTGTACATAGAAACCCATTTCCTAGATTTATGAAACTGTTCAAAGTCATGTCACATTGTGTGTACCACTTGCCTTCTCCATTACAGTGTGTCAGAATTCCTTGCCTCATGTTTTTAACCTGTACTTGGCATCTGCCTAATGTGAAGATGGCATCCTTTCAAATATTTACATGTTGGTTGCATGTATTTCTCTAGCAAAATGTGAATGTCAACATCAATATTTTATGATTTCCTCTTGGGTTATCTGCTTCCCCTCATTTATTTATAGTAATATTTTATATATGCGTGTACATTCCTAGCTGACACAATTTTAAAACACACATTTTAAAGTCATAAAATTATTTGACGAGTAGAAACTTTCACCTTTGCATATAGTTAAACTCATGAGCATTTTCTCTTGTAGCTTTGATTTTGTGATTGCTTAAAGAGGAACCTATAGTGGAAATTTTGATGTCTTTAAAAACTCAGTTTTGTTATGTAAACATGCTTTTGTTTTAATTCCAGTTGTGTGATATGAGTGATTCAGATTTTCCACAGAAGCAAATTATTTGCCTCATGTGGGCTCTAAGAGGGGCTATCTGTCACCTACAGATAGTTTAATTCTGAGGACTCTGGAGAAGGAGTAAATGCCAATGCCCAGTGAGAACAGGGGGCTCTGAGAAAGAAGAATGCTCCCCCCTCACCACCACCACCACCACCACCACCCACCAGAACCACCACCACCACCACCACTACCACCACCCACCACCACCACCAGATCCACCAACACCAACACCACCCAACAGCACTAACACCACCCAACACCAACACCACTAACACCACCCAACACCAACAACACCCAACAACACCAACACCACTACCACCCACTAACAACAGCACCCACCACCACCACCGATGGGAACCACCACCACCAACACCACCAACACCACCCACAAACACCAACACCACCCAACACCAACACCAACACCACCACTACCACCACCCACCACCAACACCTACCAGAACCACCACCTCCAACACCACCACCACCACCCACCACCAACACCAACACCCAACACCAACACCAACACTACCACCACCCACCAGAACCACCACCACCACCCACCAGAACCACCACTCTATCACCCACCACCACCACTCACCAGAACCACCACCAACACCAACACCAGAACCACCAACACCACCCAACACCACCAACACCAACACCAACACCAACACCCAACATCAACACTCAACACCAACACCAAAACCACAACTACTATCACCCACCACCACCACTCACCAGAACCACCACCAACACCAGAACCACCAACACCAACACCAACACCACCCAACAACACCAACACTACCAACAACAACAACAACACCCAACACCAACACCAAAACCACCACTACCACCACCCACCACCTACCAGAACCACCAACACCAACACCACCAACACCAACACCAGAACCAACAGCACCCAACACCAACACCAACACCCAACACCACCAATACCACTACCACCCACTAACAACAACACTCACCACCACCACCACCCACTAACAACAACAACAACATTCACCACTACCCACCACTACCACTCACCACTCCCCATATCTCTTGGTTGCTGTTGATGGACTTTGATGGGGAAAAGTTAGATATTGTAGAAAGGAGGGTTTGACTTACCCAAGGAACTATGGCCCTAACCAGCAGAAAGCAGCTAAGATAGACTCTCCCCCCTCTCCCCACTAACCTTCTTTCTCTCTTAACTGGTATTGGAGTGTTGGCAGGGGTTGGGATGGAGAAGAAAGGAGATATAAGAACCCAATAAAATAGTTTTAGAAAGCACACCTTCAGGAACCTACATGAAAGTCTAGAATAGAGTCACCTAAGTAATGATCTAAGGATTTTAAGGCATTCCTTTTAGCTTTGAATCCTTGAATTCACCTAGAGCTAAATTTGGTCTTCAATAAAAATTGTGTTTACTATAAAATTTACACAAGTAATTTAATAATAATTTTGAATGTAATTCAGAATGAGAATGAAGACTTTTGTAGACAAATTAGATGTCAGTCAATCTTGTGAAGAATCTAAAAGTCTCCTCAGAACAATTGGGGGACCAAGTACCATTCTACAGGAATGAACTATCTAGCAACTATGCCAAGTTACTAAACTCTCTGTATTCAGAGAAGAGCCTTGGAATCTGAATGCTGATACCGACCTGGGAGGGACACTGAAAAGGCAGAAGGAGGTAACACATGTGAACTGCCTAGCTCTAGCCATGACAAGCATGGAGCACACAGTACATATCCTACACAATCCAGAACAGCAAGTGCCAAGTGCCTCAGCAACTGTCTATCCAGAACAGCTTTCTCAGCCTGTCTCCTTTATGGAGACATAAAGCTGTGTGCAAAAGCAGCTGGGTCACCAAGGCCACAAAGTAAAGGAACTATTCTTCTTTATTAAAGGAAGTTGTTGGAGTAATATGAAGAGGAATCATGCCAACATCACAGTTGCATGTTCTCTTTTGGTGTTAGCATTAGGAGTGGGTGGCCTTAGATTCTGTGGTTCATGGAATTCCTGGGGTTCTATGCTGAATGCTTTCAGTCCCATAGAGAGAAGCCTTGCTCTTCTCTTACCTCCACATGCCCTTGTGGGCTTCCCCATCCACTTCTTACTGCCAGTTTCTGGACCTCCCCACCCCAACAATGCTGTTACTTTATCATAATATAACTCAGGTAACTGTACTTGTAAGAATTGCTCTCACCTGGAGCTCAATATCTGAAGGCTTACCTAACTTCTCGAAACACAACCAACCTCTCCTCTCATACCATGCAGCAACCCCTGGGAATAAAGTCTGAAAAGGATTAGAGGATGACGAGGGCTACCTGACCTTCAACATTTAAAGAGTTATACAGAGTTCTGGCTGTTTCTGCATTGTATACATTCGCACGTATGTGAGCATGAACAAATATGTATACATACAAGAGAAATTGTGACTCACATTTTATCTAACATCAGTGGCGTTTTATGTACAACGCCAATCCTTGACATTTTCATGACCAAAAGTGCCTCTGAATTTCTCCATTATTTGTATCGCTTATATCACTATAGAAAGTGAGTGTGTTTGAAAGAGTTAAAGAGTTTTTTTTTAAAAAGAGATAGTTAGGGCAGGAAGTGTAGTTCACTGATACAGCACTACCAATC
Organism: Acomys minous; assembly: GCF_964271855.1. NCBI lineage: Eukaryota > Metazoa > Chordata > Mammalia > Rodentia > Muridae > Acomys > Acomys minous. The sequence goes on from NC_140490.1 coordinate 75,320,214, forward strand.
GAGTATATCCAAGATTACTTCACCCATATCATCCACACAGGTGCACTCGCGTGCACGCGCGTGTGCGCACGCGCGCGCGCGCGCGCACACACACACACACACACACACACACACACACACACACACACCGCAGTTGGTTCCCTCAGTTGGTTTCATGAAAGAGCCCGCCTCCTACATCTATCTACAACTCCCCTGCCTAGGCAGTTCTGTCATTGACTTCTCTGGAAACATGTTTCCAGTAACCGCTGGGCTAGATGGGGAAGTCATCTGGGAACTACTTGCTTCATTGACAGGAGAGGAAGGTGGGGAAATCTCCCAAATGGAACGTTGGCTCACGGCCTGTGTGGTTACTTTGGGACTGTCATCAGGACAGTTTCAATTGGCTGGTAAGGAAGAGGAATGTTTCTCAGTTTTCATGCTTGTGCAATGCAGTTTCAAAAGTAAGTGGGGAAAGCGTCTGTGCTTCTTTAGCACAGAACCCCAAGCTCATGTGAAAAGGCTATGGGTGTGCAACTAGGATGAAAATATGAGAAACGTCATGGATACCGACAAGACTGACACAGGGCTTGTTCTCTACAGTTTACCTCCAGCAGTCTGCACCCAACGCTGAGTGACCAGAGGGAAGCAGGAGTGGCCCCCAAACTGTAGGGCAGAGTGACGGTGAGTGAGGATATAGTGTGGATGAAGTGAGAGGGAAAGTTGTGCTGGCCTGCCACTGCCAGTCAATGAAAAAAAGAGGCCCCTGGAGTGGGGGATGATGGGACAGAGACTTGCGTCCAAATAATGTGCGCACATGCGCAGACAGGAATTTGAGCTGTTCAGACGTGAGATGGAACAGAAGTCTTGCTGAATTCTGTTCACTCAATGTGGAATGAAAAAGAGGAAGTGCTGGTCACACAGGAACTTCGCTGCTAAAGCTCTTCATCTCGGTCTTCTATGTGGTCTGAGATATACAACAAAGTAAAGGCAATTCTGGACCCCTCCGTGATTTAGGATTATAGGTCAGGCACAGACACTGTGAGCTAATGAGCAAGTGAAGCCATGTGGAAAAGAGCTAAACTCAAGGAGAACCCAGCTCCCTTTGTCCTCACCCTGCCCCTCCATTCTCCCAGCTCGCTACATCCCCGCACAAACCCTCACGTCTCACTCTCCTTCATGTTTCTATTTCCAGAATATCAGGAAGTGTCCCATTTAAATAAATTCAGAATTATGTCACATCTCATTTTTCCCTAGAAAATTCAAGTAAAATGCAAATTAAAAGAGAAAGATGGGAGAAATGTTGTAAATTCTGTTGTCTGGAGAGACTGCCCAGTTTGGTCCTAGACCAGATGCTTCAGTGATTCTTAACAGCTTGTTAGGAAGGCAGTTTAGACATCGGGCATCTCCATCACTGAATAAGAATGTGCATTTCATCAATTAGCACACAATATTTTCAGATACTTACAAGGTACACACAAATATTTAACACATAACATAAATTATCAAGCCAGAGTAATTATCATTACCCCTGATTCAAACAGCTAGGGTATCTTTTTTTATCACTCACCTCCCATGAGTAACCATTAACTGCCAATAGCTACTCGTAGAAGAGGGAGAGTGTTGATGGGCTCAGTTTTGTACAGGTCTTGTGAACAAGACGATAGGCCACCAACCATAGATGCTGTGGTTTCATGGTTGCAATGGCCGCATCATGTCCAAAAGACATTGTTAGCAGCACTCTTCCCCGCCCTCTGGTTCCTGGAGTCTTTCTACCTCCTCTTCTCTTAAGTTAGCAGTCACTTCATTCTCAGCATTTCGACCAGCTGTGTTTCTCTGCCTTAACCATCACCTGCAGCAAACAGAAGATTTTTCTGACCAAAAGTGAGAAGCAGCACTAATCTACAGAGAGAAACAAAACAAAACAAAACCAAAACAACAACAACAACAACAACAAAAAACTATACGGTAGATTGGCCCCGCATCTATTTACCAAAACAATAGTGGTAGGTCTGTCCCCTTGCAACTTCTTGCCCAAGGACTGTGACTTTGTAAACTAAAAATTGATGGACTTTTACCCAGGTTTATAGAGCCATACATGGCTTCCCTCCTTGAGAGTGGGTTTCAAATATAATCAGAAAGAATTGGGCGACCTCATGACACTCGTACCACTAGTGCACCAATGGGCACATCTCGCCAAGCAGATTGGTATTGGCTCTCAGGATTCACAGTTGGGTGTGACTTTGATGACTTCCCAGCTAAGGTGGATTGCATAGTGTGTTGTGGCACTATGGACGCTAGACAACAAGCAGGACACTTCCAATTCAGCTCAATCATGAACATGTATATGTTCCGAAAGTAAAATCTGTGTTTTAGGTGTGTTTAGGATTGGCCTTACATCATTTAGTTATGATGGGCAACCAAGAGTGAAACAACTTTGTAATTTCTATACGCCAAAATTACTCAGGCTCTTTGAGCTATCTTGAAACATTTGGTAAATCTAGGTAGACTATAATCCACTTACTGTGCTATAAAACACTAGAATCAATTCTTCCTGCTTGACTGCATTGTCTCACCTTTCTCTAAACACCTTGTCCCTACACTTCTAATGCCCTAACAGCCACTATTCCAGTTTCTATTTCTATGAAATCAACTGTTTTTTTACCACCCACAAATGAGAACATGTAATAACTATATTCCTGGGCCAGCTTTATTTCACTAACATAATGTTAAAGTTTAAACACAAACTGTCCTCCACAGGTGTGTGTGGTTCTCTTTGACCATTGGATACTGTTTCAGGAGCTTGTGAAACTTTTAAGAAGGGTCTAACTGGAGTGTGTGACATCTTAGGAGGTGACCTTGAGGTTTAAAGTCCACCCCCGCCCCCCCTTTCTTTTTTTGTCTTTTCTCTGCTCATGATCAACTAAAATGTTAGCAAGTAGCCTCATGGCTCCTACATCCATGTTTTAATAGTCATGATAGCTGGTCCTATAAAATGAGAGGCAAAATAAACCATTCTTCCTTTAAGTTGTTTCTTGTCAGGCACTTTGTCACAGCAATGAAAAAAAAGGTAACTAATACACAGAGCATCTCCCAGGTTGTGGCTTCCTCCCAGTAAATCTTTACCACAGTCACTAATAGCTATCGAAATAATAATAATAATAATAATAATAATAATAATAATAATAATAATTACTAATAATAATTACTACTACTACTAATAACGAATAACTACTAAGCTGCAGCTGCTTTTATTTTCATATCTTATTATCTGTGGTCCTAACGGTTGGCTATATATCTATATCAAGAATAGCAAGAAAGGCAAACTAAAATATATTTTGTTCCTAATATTTGATTAGCCAATTTTCTATCATTGTGACAAAATAACTAAGATAAGAATATTAAAAAGCAGAAAGGTTTAGGGCTTGGAGTAGCAGAGTGGAAGAGCACTCATCTAGTATTATAAATGGTCTTGTAGTCTGTCCTCCAGGACCACAAAGTAAAACAACAACAAGAAGGAATATTTTATTGGGGTTGATGTGTTCAAAGGGTCCGTTCCATAATCACTTGGTTCCATTAGGAACCCATTAGGTTCTGTCTGGCAACTCAGTTATCATATTGGGAGCATGTGACCAAAAGGACCTTGTCACTTCATGGTATAGGAAGGGTTAAAGGTCACAGTATCCCCTCTACATGATTTCCACAATTATATGACTTCCTCCTAAATGTCTTACTTTCTAAATACTTCCACACTTCTCAATAATGCCATGTGCTACAGAATAAAATTTCAACACATGACCCTTTAGGGACATTTAAGGGCAAATTGTAGCACTACTCAAAGTGTGACTCTCAAATTACAGCATCATCTGTGAGTTTGTTAGAATGCAAAATTTGGCTTTCACCTAAATCTACTACTTCTACATTTTAACAAGTTTTTTTCTCCAGGTGATATGAGTGAGCACATTAATGTTTGAGAAGCTCTTGCCAAGAAAATGATGAAATCACATATCCTATTCAGTGATACCAACTGCACTTTGTCAAGTGAACACTTTCTATCCTAGAACAGTAAGTCAAACAAGATATATTAAGAATATTTATTGTTTTCAATTTATCTTCCCTGCTTCTCTAATCCTTTTCTAGTGACTTGTGAAAAGAGTGAAGAAAGTATTGACTAGTCTGCCCATCCACAGGCTGTGGGCAGATTAGAACTTATCCCAGCCAGGTGCATAAGCCAGCCCAATATAGAAATAAAAGATCATTCTTTTTTCTTCTAAAACACCATAAAATACAAAAACCAAAACAACAACAACAAACTAGATCACTCCTATGTCTTCTCTGACTTAGGTAAGAATATATCAATCACAAATAACATTTTTCAAAGAGACAGAGAAATAAACTGAGATTAAACTTTACTACATTTATTTCACCAAACCTTCCTCTGCAAATACAAATATGTGTCTAGCTTTCTGGCTCGTTAATATTATGCTCTTCTACTCTACAGTGCTCTGATATATCAACCTTATATTTATGAAAGTCAAATAGATACATTTTTACTTTTTGACATAAAAACAATTTAGTGGTGTCAAGTATCCATGTGTTCTAATGCTTTTGATGAGCAATAGTTATTAGTCAGCCACTTAGATACTTCAAATCACTTCCATAGTATACAACAGGATCCCGAGTCTTATGGCCCAACCACTGGCAGCAGAATGAAGCTATTCTCTACCTCACCTTCACCCATGTTAAACCTAAAACACAGTCTCCAATATGAGTGCATTTGTAGCTACTCGCCTATTTTTAGGCTACTTTTGTAGGATTAATAGCAACTCTTGGCATCTCTAACCTAAGAAAATGAACTGCAAGCAAGTTTAGTGTCAGGGAGAGTCAAAACATTGGTTTTCTTCAGGCTTCTGTTATAAGAACAAGGGGGCATGGTGGGCACACATCTTTAATCCCAGAACTTTGGAGGCAAAAGCAGGTGGATCTGTGAGTTTGAGCCTGGTCTATAAAGAGAGTTACAGGACAGGCAAGGCAAAAATAAAAAATAAAATAAAAAAAAGGAAGGAAGGAAAAAAAGAAAACATTATAAATCATTATAAATACTAAGCAATAACCTCCAAAGCCCAGGAAACTGAAGGATGAAGGAAGGGGCTGCCTCTGAATTTCTGATGGACTGCAGTCAGTGTTCTGCTCAGTATCCACCAATATTAGTCATCTCTACAAACACACGTGAACAACAAAGGGCCCAATTTAAACAAATATGTGAGAGCCATTGGCTAGTTCACAAAAGACATCTCCAAGGAGTTCCTGTAACAAATGGGCAAAACTTTGAAATGAGAACAAAGAGTCAGTATTGCATAAGCTGGACGAAACTGAATTGGAACTTAATAGGAAAATATTTGCAAACAAAAGCTAATGAAATCTAGGGAAACTAGCTGGTTCCAATCAGCTTATACAACCTATCTTTCCAGCAACTTGGAGCACCAAAAATGTAGGATAGATGAAAAAGAAGATATGTCTCTTAAAAACTGTATTCTTGATTGTGGCATCCTCCCATGAAATGAAGACTGGTTGACCATTGATTATTGCCGTTTCTGTGAGGATTAGTGAAGAAACATACCAAGTAATTTATGCCACCTACAACACTTCCCAGCTTTGGACTTGTTTATATTAAAATTCATTTTAAATGACACAAACGCAGTTGGATATTGAGCTCATGGTGATAGCACAAAAGGAATTTGTCTTTTCTCCTTTTAACTCATTGAAGACGACAGTATTGTTCTGGTTTGATCTAAAAGCACAAAGATACTGATGCTATTTATAATTGTTTTAAAAGAAAAACAAATAGATGTAGGCTTAATTGTAAGGAGAAAGAGGATGTTTTTTTCTGAGTCTCATTTCTAGTTTCTTAAACTACCCAGGCAGGTTATAGTAAACTAGGAAATGTCATCTCTCTTATGGAAATCAGATCATTTCACAAAGTATGATATGGGAATTTGGTAACTCTCCATCACCAGAAGAAACTGGAAATTATCATTTTAAGGCAAGCATGCCAGACTTAGAAGACAATGTCTCATGTGTGTCTTACATGCAGATCCCAAACATTAATTTTTATGTATTTGCAGTATGTATGAGAGCGGGAATAAGCCGCGAGAATAAAGGTGAGACAAGAGAAGGAAAATAGAAGTATTAAGAGAAAGATATAGAGGAGAAAATGGAAATAGAATGTTAGTGGCATGAAAGCAGAGGGAGGACAGTGAGAGAAGAAGGGAGCTAAAAGGAAGGACAGGAAAGCGGGAGGGAGAAAACAGAGTGTGTGTGAAAATGCCATAATAAAAGGCATTATTTCACATATAAATTTAGAACTTAAAAAATTAGCCAGAATATTTGACTCCAAAAAAGGCTAAATACCTGAAAGCCTAAATTTGGTAACTTCTGCCTGAACCATAAACTGAATATTTAATTCCAGTTTGTTTCCTTGTTCTATGTAAATATGACCTAGTGTTGGATAACTGGTTTTAATATAACTCCCACTATACATTCTACACTATATTTTTCATTCTTTGGCTGGTTGGTTGGTTTGTTGGCTTTTAGAGACAGGGTTTCCTTTTGTAGCCTTCGCTGTCCTGGACTTGCTTTGTAAACCAGGCTGGCCTCAAACTCACAGTGATCTGCCTGCCTCTGCCTCCCGAGCACTGGGATTAAAGGCGTGTGCTACCACGCCTGGCTTACATTTTCGGTTCTTTAAAAATAATTTTCCAGTTTACTGAATCTCTCTTCAAAAGTGTTTAACCAACAATCAATTTTTTTTCATTTAAACAAATAATGATTTTCTGGTACACTATCAGTACTGGATATCCTGTTGTTGCCGTGTGTCATGGAGATCCTGCAGCTCTGGTTCTACAAGACCAACACCTTCATGCACTTCAGCAGTTCATTAAATGGGGTAGATGTTGGGATAGGCCAACTCCAAGCCCTGGATCTGAGCCTGTGTTGGTCAGCCAGATGTCTCTTCTTCACCTGCACCACCAGGGCCAGCTCTCCCACTTCCCCCAGGAGAGGAGTCAGGACAGGTCTCCAGCTTGTGGCAGCCTGTAAGAGGTGGAGCTGGTTCTCCCATGTACTTGCCATCAGAGTCAGCTTTCCCATGCTCATGCCACCAGGACCAGCTCTACCAAGCAGCCCAGACTAGGTGAAGGTGCAAGTATGATCTCCCAAGTACTACAGCCAGTGAGAAGCAAGGCCAGCTCTCCAGCACCACCCCAGAGACGGGTAGGGCCAGTTCTCCCACACAAGACTCCAGGGCCAGCTCTTCCACACTGCCCAGCCAAGGGAAGTCGGCCAGTTCTCCTGCCTGCCACAGGTGGCATCAGGAGGCAGGACAAAATGCTAATTCCTATGTGTGCCACTTTTTGTTGTGTCTTCCTAATTTTTTTCCTAATAGCATAACTTATTTTATTAGAGTTCATCCTTTGTGAAGAGTATAGTTCCGGTGAGAACCTTGATGACTTCTGGTTCTGTCACCTAAAAAGACAGATTCAACTGAGCCTCAGGAATTTTATCAGCTTGCTTATTAATCTCTCCCACAAATTCCCATGATAGAACTAATAAGTTTGGTGTCGTGTCCCATGCAGCCAGAGTTCCAGTGCCTACATATGAGCAGAGAAGAAATGAGGAAACACACATTCAATGCAGCTGGAATTGTGTGACTTTCTCTAACTGCCTTGACAGGAACCTTGGCATGTTTATAGCCCAAGAGGAGTAGTTGGCTAGTCTTTCTAGGAGGTCTCTGTAGGAGCGGTCTTCATTCATAAATACGTGGGAAGAGAAAGCCACAGTTGCTAGTCTCTGCACACATTGATCAGTTGTTCACAAAAACTCATACTCTGGCTCCCAAGGAAAAATTTGTCATTCCTTTTGAACCTGGCCCATATGGGTAACAGTCTTGTCAATTCGCCATTGATCAATTGGTCTTAAAGTCCTGGACAGGATTTGTTCACATCAAAAAAGACTCACTCAGGACTTCATACACTCAGGATTTCTTCCCCTCCCTTTAGTTTGGGCTCCTGCACTCAGCACAAATTTAGCCTTTGTGTATTAATTATAACAAATATTGTTGCTTCTCAAGTCTTGCGGGTAGAATTTCTTCACTTTCTTTCATAGTCATGACAGTTCTCAAGATTCTCAGAACAAAGAGGCTAAATTGCAGCTTTCTGTTCTTGTGGGTGAAGGGAACACAAAGAAAGCTGCCTTCTGCCTTTGACCTGGTTCATTTCCCTTCTGTCCTGGGCCTCAGGGCCTCTCGGCTCCTTACACACTAGTGTGGGCTGACCATGCAGTTAGCTTTGCCTCTTTCCTGTCATGTTGAAACTCCTCTTTCACTCAGAATACATAACAATGCTTTAAGGTGCAATGTGTTATAGTCAGTTGTCCTATTTATAGATGTGCCTTTAACATTTACCAGGCAAACATTTTTCAGTCATCTTCTGACATTTTGGGTGTTTTCATGTCTTCATGGTACCTAAAGATGCACACAAGTTTACCTACTGGGTAATATATTCAAATTTATAACTTGTTTGAGTTGTGCTTGATACTTGATACTTATATACAAATAAATTTGATTAAAGCAGAGTAGAAAAGAATAGAAATTATATTATGCATGCTTGTATACACATAATCACATTAACATCCGTATCTGTAGATCTATCATATTAGCATTTATAAATTAATGTTTGAACTTACCAGTTACCAGCCTACAATAAATTTTCCCTGTCCTTTCACAGTCACTTACAGATGTGCTGGCTGATGGAACTAGGAAAGGCTTGACAAGCATGGCCTTAGCAGAGACTGAATACAGCTATGCTCAGCCCTCTCACTTCAGCTCTGACGCTGTTAGCAAGTATCTCTTCACTATGAATCCAATGCCACACATTTTTCATGCTCTATACCCATTTTTGGTGATTTTGCTGTTTAAAAAGTCCTCTATTCATACTGACTGAAAGGCTATCTGGTGCCCCTAAACACAAGAAGGCTGTGGAATGGTGAGATGTGTCTTCTAAAGTGTGTGTGTGTGGGTGGGTGGGTGGGTGGGTGGGTGGGTGGTTTTTAAGCAGAAATACTTAAAATAGAATTCTGAGTTATGCATTGATGGGTTGTTGAAAATGTTATGACCAGAAGCTCAAAGGCCCTAATTCTGTTTTTCTCCTCCGAATGTTGCTTTGTGTTTATGACTTTGTGTAACACAACTACAGGAGATAATGAGATCAGAATTATATTCATGAAAGAAAGAAAGAAGTAAAGAAAGAAAGAAAGAAAGAAAGAGAAAAAAGAAATATATTCATATAAAGTAAGAAGAAATTAGAAAGAAAAGATTGAGTGATTACAGGATACATACATACACACACACATACACACACATCTGGAAATAAATAAATAAATAAATGATAGAAAGAAAGAGGAGAAGACTCACCAGGGAATACATTTTGATGATTTTCTGGAGGGGTAAACTTCAGGCCTCACAGATCTTAGACTGGTTTACTTTGCACCAACCTCAATTCCTTTCTATTGATCTGGTCTCCCTTAGGGGACCCAAAGAACAAAATCTTCCAACCTAGCATGAGAAAGCCCATGATTCACCTCCTTGGTAAGCCACATCTAGAGTGTTTGCTGACTGTGGTATTCCTTTGATTTTTCAGACTTCTAAAACATTTCTGAAAGATGCATTTGTGTCCTTTCAGCTTGTAAAACATTCTCTCCATTTCAGCTATCACAGAGGGCAAACTAACATGTTTTAAATTAAGCAGTAGCTTATGCTTGGATAACTGAATATTTAGTTAATATTAAAGCACTGGTTTTGGTTAGGCTTTCAGGACTAGTTTGGGAACAAACTTTAGAAGGAGGTAAGGAACCACACCCAGAGTTTACACATAGCAAGACCATAGAGCTCACAGGGTTATGAACAGTGCTCTATATTTGGCCTAACAGATATTTTGAGTAGTTCTGATATTTGGAAAGCAATGTTTTCTCTTTCATTCCCTATAATAATTTTCCCTAGGGGAGTTATAAACATAACACTCTTCATTCTGTTTTTCCAACACTATAAAGGGCGACAAATGGCCCTCCTTAGGAAGGTGGAGAAATTTAGCAAGCACGAGCCCTAGTTTAGTCAATCCCAAGGTTCCCTAACCTAATTTCATGGTGTATCCATGGCACTATGAACAGAGTTGTTGTACAAAAGGAACAGCAAACTACAAGTTCTCTCACACACAAAACATTATGGACTCTTTGAGCTTCAAACAACCGCTACTGATGGGTTAACATTGGGCTCCCATCTTCCCAGGGGGAGAACTACAACACTACCAGCACTGAATGTCTTCATTCCATGTGACCATTCTGAGGATATCTAATGGTACACACACACACACACACACACACACACATACACACACACACACACACACACACCATATATACTCATATATATACTCAAGCAAACTATTTCTCAGATAGCTTATGATTTCAGAAATTATGTCTCCTCAACAGCAGTCTTAGAATTTAAGTAATTCCAAAGATCATTCTTGGATTATAACTTTAACCAAGTGTAGAAATAGGCTCATCCAGTGAATGCTACTAAGCTGTTTCAATCTTTGATGGCTTCTGCTCAGGCATGTTTTCCCACACAAGGCTGGTGTCTATGCCAACCAGTCTGTTATATACAAGAGGAAGGAGCCTGTGTTGTTCTTCATTCATGCTTACATAAACCAATGAAATACTTCTGAAACCAATTATAGAGGCCATGCTGGAAAATGACAGGACGACCAGGAATCATATTATCAATCCGAAATCAAAATCATGCAAAAGTAATGAAGTCAAACAGAGTAAAGGATGCTTCTGTGAGGGTTGAGAATAGTCTTAAGGAGAATAGACTCAGGAATTAAGAGTTGAGGACCATATATAAGGGAACTGTGGTGGTCTGAATAAAAATGGCCTGTAAAGGGTTATAAGGCTGGGCACTATTGGGAGGTGTGGCCTTGCTGGAGTAGGTGTGGCCTGGTTGGAAGAAGTGTGCCAGCGAGGAGTGGGATTTGGGATTTCAAAAGCCCAAACCTGGTCCAGTGGCTTTCTCCCTGCTGCCTGCTAATCCAGTTGTAAAACTCTCAGCTACCATTCTTGCACCATGTCTGCCTGGATACTGCCCTGCTTCCTGCTGTGATGACAATGGAATAAACCTCTGAAACAGTAAGCCAGTCCCAAATAAATGTCCTCCTTTATAAAAGTTGCTATGGTCATGGTGTCTATTCATGGCAATAGAAATCCTCAGACAGAAGAAGGTGCCAGAGACTGAGGTACTGCTATTACAGGCTGGCCTGACCATATTTCTTGGTGGAATGTGGTCTTCGGGATTCTGGATTAGGAAAACAGTTGAACACTTTAAATGGAGCTTAGTGGTTCATGCATTGCTGCAAGATAATTGCTGACTCTCTGCAAAGCACCCACCATGTCTGCATCTTACCAGACTTGCCTTCTAGCCAGTTCCAGGCATCTACCCACATCCTCTGTCATGCTTAGCATGGCGGCGTAACAAAGGGCTGTAGCACTTTTGGTATCATGATAGGCTTTTGGAACTCCTGAGTTTCCACTGCCTTCTGATACCAGCAATCTCATTTTAAAAGAGCTAACTCTAATACCCAGTAGAAAATTTATTTCTACTTCCTCTTGTGAGACCAGGAACCTTGCATAGCAAACAGGCCTCTCTGTGAGCACTTCAAGCTGCTCCTGATAGTGAAACGGGACCTTTGATTTGTTCCTGTCTGGAAGTGAGCAGCACCTTGACCTAGACACAGAACTCAGAGTGACAGATTGTCTTGGAAATGCAAAGTTGTTGGAGATGCCATAATCATGGATTACCTGTAAAGGAAAGGGGCAGAATGGGTGTGTATCCAGTCCAAGCAAAAGAAGTATATTGCAGTCAACAAGGCTGAAAAGAGACGGACATCTGAAGGAATCTTTGACATCAGACATGGAAATGCAGAGTTTGGAATTTGTCCTGCTGATTTTAGGTCTTGCACTGATCCAATATTCCCTCAATATATTCTCTTCCCTCCCTTTTGGAATGGTAAATGCTGGGCCACTGTGTGTTGGAAGTATGTGATCCCCTTTTTTATTTTGATTTCAGGGTGTTAGCCTTGAGTCTCAGAAGAGATTTTGAACTTCGGAATTTCAAACAGTATTGAGACTGTGATAGACTATGAAGACCTTAGAAGTTGGACTGAATGCTTTTTGTGTTATGGTTATCAAACCATGAGGGCCAGGGAGTGGTATATGGTGGTTTGAATAAAAATGGCCCCTGTAGGCTTATAGGGAGTTGCATTATTGGAAAGTATGGCTTTCTTGGAGGAAATGTGTCACTGGAGGGTGGGCCTTGGGGTTTCAGAAGTTCAAGCCAGGCCCAGTGGCTCTCGTTCTTCCTGTTGCCCGGAGATTCAGATGTGGAACTCTCGGCTACCACTCTGACACCATGGCTGCCAGTGCTCCGCTATGCTTCCAACCATGACTATAATGAACTAAAATGAAACCATAAACCAGTCTTAGTTAATCGCTTTTCTTTATAAGAGTTGCTGTGGTTGCGATGTCTCTTTACAGCAAAAACATGAGTAAGACAGAAACTTTACATAGGCATAGATATTCTATTGATATCTGTAGGTTTCTGTTACAAAAAAAATGGGGAGCGCTGCTAGAAGATCAATAGCATTGGTATTTTAGAGTAAATGAGGCTTAATGCTGTGATGCTGTTGTCAATCATGTTACATCATTTTGTTAATTAAGCTGTTGACCTCTGTGCCTAAAAAACAACAAAAAAAGAACAAACATAACCAAACAAACAAAAACCCACCTCTTTATCAAGCTCCTCCCACTACATCCCAGCCACAGTGCCTCCAATATATCCTAGGCTGTTCCAGGTTTTTACCACCTTAGACCCTTCCCACTATGGTTCACTCTAACTATGGCATTCTCCCCTTGGCTTTTTTATGATGCTTCTTTTCCTATGCACTAGTTTTCTCTAGATTGCCACCCTGTCACATGCGCCTCCCTGTTCAAGTCACTCATTCCTCCAATATCACTGCTTGCCTTATTGGTGCTTCACACACACACACACACACACACACACACACACATTTATGTTATACTTTATCCATAAGCACGATAATTACTTCACTCCATAATAAAGTGTAAAATATTAAAACAATAGGTTATTTTATGATGCCAGAATAGTGTGACTTTGAAAAGCAAGAATAAGCTAGATTTCCAAAGCTACGCTAAAGATTATGAGGTATTAATGAAGCATCATGCATTTTGTTATGCTTAGGAAGAGGTACTTAGTGAAGCCCTAGAAGTCAAGAGCCAACACATTACAGACACCACGCAGGGTCCGTACCAGGGTCCTCCCTCTCCTTCACAATAGAGAGTTTCAATACTAAGAAATTCTCATCTTATCTGAATTTATGCTGCACACCCTTTGAGCCAGCACCCTCAGCATCCAAACCAACCCCTCACCTCCTGGCACTATACATGACCAAATCTGTATCTTGTGGCAGGGTCCATCCCTTCCATCCTGAATGTACTCTCATAGGAGATCAGAGATTGGTTTGGTAGCTAAGAAGGGAAGTGTTCTAGTTTTCATGTTTGCTACTGTGATAAAATATCCTGATCAAAAGGAAGAAAAGGTTTAAAGCACTTTAAAAGAAGAAAGGGTTTATTTGGTTTACAATTCTAGCTTTCAGCCATCACTGAGGGTAAATCAAGGCAGGAATATAAGTGGCTAGACACATCATATTCAGTCAAGAGCAGAGAGGACTGAATGCACCCTTGCTGCCTCCTCACACCTCCCATACAGCATTACCTGTCACCGGTGAACTCAGTTCAAGCCAAAGATATGCAGCAAGAACCATCGAAGATGCTGCTGGCTGTGGGCAGGCAGGATCAAGCTGAGCTAGCTTTTCTATGCCATTGAAGACCACCTGCCTAGGCAATGGTACTGATGCTAAAACATCCTCAATGAACAATCAAGACAACCCCCCACAGAAATGCCTGAAAGTTATCTCATTGATATTATCTTTCCAGAGTCTTCCAAATGGTGTCAAGTTTACAGTTCAAGCTAACCAGGGCATGAGATGAGCAGATAGTAATGAAAGAATATACTATTTTAGGAGGAATCCAGTAGGTTATGTTGCCTTTAAGAGAAGGTCTAGGCCTTTGCAAAGAGAAGTGGTCATTTTTGCAGTGAGGAGAGACTCTAGGAAAATTACCCAGAAGTGATGGTGCAACAACATTGACACACCTTGACACATTAGGAAGCTCAGAACTTCTAAACGTAAGATACTACCCCAGGTTAATAGACAGCCCTCTGTGGACCTTGACTATGATTTTAACCAAATGCTGGAGCTGGCCCTAAACGTTCTTGCCTTCTGGATGCAGAAGCTGAGAGCCTTTTATAGGCTGTCAGAAAGGTTCCTTTGATTTTCTCATTTCATTTCAAATCAGTGACTAGTCACCATCAGCTTTTGCCTTTCTCCAAAGTATTAGTAGCTAAATCCATAGTCATGATCCTATTTTTCTCAAACCTCTGAGCATCTTCTCCTGCATCCTTGTGCTCCATCCATCCCTAGTGAAGGTTTGTTTATTGTTTTCAGTTAGTAGAGTTGGTTCGGATTTCAAAGCCCATTTTAATATATACTCCCAAAGATCCTATCATCAACTACAATAACTATTTTCCAGGGTAGTGGGCTGAATGATAACCTCATAAAAATATATATGTCTTCTCAGAACTCATAGACGTGATTTTATTTTGGAAAATGACCTTGCAGATATAGTAAGGTTTAAAGTCATGAAATGAGATCATCCTAAATAGCCATATGGGCCCTAAATCCAATTACAACTTTCATAAACACACAGAACAGACACTAGAATAAAGAGAGTGACAAAGATTACGGTGATGTGGCTACAAGCCAAGGACGGCTAACAATTACGAGCAAACAGCAGATGCTAGAAGAGAGAATAGCAAATCCTTCAAACTCAAGAGTGCAATTAAGTTGGACTTTTATGAAAACATTGTACATATACACAAAGGTGTCCTATTCTGGTGACAAGAAATTTAAGATCATGAACTCTGCAGATAAATAGGTAGAACTAGAAAATATGCTGTGTGGGGTAACCCAGTTCCAGAAAACTGAGCACCGTATGTTCTCTCCTTTGGGATTCCTAGTTCAGTCTTTAGATGTGACTATAACCTGAAGCAACAGCAAGAACCAGGGAAGAACGTCTGTGTTGGAGAACGTCTAGAGGACTTAACAGTAGGATACAGGTTATATTAGGGAGAAATAAAGAAAATGGGAGATATCAAAAATGGAGAGAGGGAAGCAGAACAGCCATAGGGGATCTATTATTTAATACTAACCTAAAACCATATACAACATGTGAAAATGTATTTAAATGAAGTTATGCCATTTGGTGTGATAATACCCAAGGGCAGGGACCAGGCATGAAAAACCTCCTTTGGAGATATTGGTCAAGGGAGTTCAAGAAACTCCAAAAACACCAGAGCTCGTGTCAGAGTCAGTCCCCGCTCTCCACATAACTGTGGAGAATGTCCTGTCCATTGAGTAGATCAGAGTAGGGGTTTGATGTTTACTGCTTGTATTGTCCTTGGTTAGTGCAATAGTTTGAGCAGAGCCCCCTGGGCCCCGATCCTCTGGTGCTCCATATTTGTCTACCTCCCTTGGTGGGGAGCCCTGATAGCACTCAAAGAAAGAATAAGCAGGCTACCAAGATGAGACTTGATAGCCTATGAGCATATAGTGGGGGAGGAGGTCCCCCTCGGTCATAGACCTAGGGGAGGGGAATAGGATGAAAGCGGGAGGAAGGGAGGAATGGGAGGATACAAGTGTGGGATAAAAATTTAATTGTAATCTGAATAAATTAATAAAGTTAAAATTAAGAAAAAAAGAAACTCCAAAACAATATATGCCACTGCTGTTACCCTTGGTTGCCTTCCAGAATTTAGATACTATTTACTGTGGACATAGGACTTGAAGAGATTGATCAGTATCTAATCTGCAAGCTCCTCTGAGGGCTTGTTTCATAGTACTGGTAGTTGGTATGCCAACTGCCAAGGCAGAGGGAAATAATCAATAGCCCTGCCCAGCTGTAAAGCCTTTGATTTACAACAATGACCAGCAAGCATGGTACACCTAAAGGCACCATAACAGTGCCTTTGTGTTAGCCAACGGTTGTCTAGTTGGATGCAAGGCCTGATCAATAGTAGAAAATTCAGGCCTGAATGGTATACAATGGCTAATGAGGGCATACATCCTACAACTGCTGCGACTTTCCCAAATACTCAAATAAGTGTAGCTCTCACCCCTCATCAAAGAAGGTGTTTTTGCAGCAGACAGAGACAATTACAGAAATCCACAATTGGGCAAAATTCAGAGAACTGGCTGCAGAATGCCTTGTCCCAATTAATACTTCTATAATGCAAACCCTATACCTATGGCTCAGAAAATATCATGGAAGAGGAGGCAAAAAGACCATGTGCATACAAAGACTCAGAAGTCTACTGTGAGAGTGCATCATCTGGATATGACAGGAAAGCCAAACCCATAAAATCTTAACAGTGTGGTTGCAAACAAGGCCTGAGTGATGACAACAAGTTTTTACAAGCCAAATACGTGAAAAGTAGAATCTCATCAGCAATTAATGACTAGTAAGAGAGGTAATTAGTCTTCCCCAGGTATGAGCCCATCTAGGTGGTTACTCAATATGGAATCATCAACCTAAACCATGTACATATTGGAAACATTAAAAGGACTCAATAGGATATATGTATATATAAGTATATATAATTTTATATATGAATAAATATTTATATACTAAAGGCCATGAATTAGGGAATGGTAGGGACATGGGAGAGGTTGGGGGAGAAAAAGGAGGATAATATTATGAAAATACAGTGTAAACATAAGATTTTTATTTTTATTTTTTAAAGAAAATGGGGTAGAAAAATGACTCCATAGGTAAGACTGCATACTGCTCTTGCAATGGACCCCAGTTGGACTCCCAGCACCCATAGCAGATGGCTCACCACTGTCTATAACTTCTGTTCTAGGAGATCTTATGCTTTCTTCTGTCTCCATGGTACCGGACTCATTTGTATATATCCACAAAATGTATATAATTTAAAAGGAATATTCACATATCCTATATTATATGATAAACACATAATTAACCTAATTACATACCTTTCAGGTTTAGTATTATATTAGCACATTACCTTCTTAAAAAATAAGGAAAATATAAAGTAATTTTTAAAAACATACTAACTGGGTCCTGTGTGTCCTTGTTCTGAGTGGCCCTGGAGCTAGCTGATGTGGAAGGATGGAACAGTTGCCCTTTCCTTAGTCACACAGTGAGCCAGTGTTTCACACCAGAGGCCTTTTCCTTATTACCACAGAATGAAATGACAGGGCTGTCTGTTGCAATGTGGAGAATTCCCCAGGCTGAAGAAGCCACAGAAAGTCATAAGAAACTGAATGCCAACTTCATCATGTGTTTACCTAAGAGACCGCATGGCCAGTTTGATTGTGCTGCTTTCCCCCGCTGCTCCTTTACTGCTGGTTCATTCACAAAGACATGCAAAGGTCAGATGTCTCACTGGAGCTGGTGACACTGAGTTGATGACTGTCTCCCCATCACCTTCCAGACTACATTCTGAGTGCTAAGCCAGAGTCAGATCCACTCACTGGGACGCTGCTTAGAATTCTCACTGGCTTCTCCCTTCTCTGAACTCGTCCTCTTCCTGTCTTCCATATTCTTGTGATCACAAAGCATATATATTGTAAAATAAGATTAGTATGAAAAGTTTAAAATATCTTTTTATGTGGTAAACAGCTGCTTAGCAAATTAACCATCTTATCCTCATCAAAGAACCTTAGAAGCCTATGTTTTACATTTTAGCATACTGTCAAAATAAAAAAAGAGAAAACTTTTATATTACCTTACCATAATAAAATTGGTACATGAAGATACCAGTAGAATCAATACAATAGAAATATCTAGATTATGTCTGTTATGTAATCAATTGTCTGATTCCAATCATTCAATAGAGTTAGTGATCAAATCACTGGGGAAAATGTTCTAGCTCAAAATAGAGGCAACTTACTTGCCATTAAAAGATGTAATTATCTGTCTGATTGTATTACATTGATAGTTATACATAAGATGCAGTCAGACACACAGGAAGCTGAAGGCCCTCCTGCCCCATTGGTCACAATCACATTCCCTACATATGAGACTTTCTAAAAATAGGCTCATGGATTTTTCCATTGAGTTCATATTTACTGGTTCTAGTGTAAAACAGAAAATAAATATTATTTTTAAATCCAAAAACTCTGATCTTGGCTCAGCCTTGGCCCATCTGTGGCTTTCTTCTTAAGTGCTGCATTCAGGTGCCTGAATGTATTGTGTTTCAAGAAGATCACTGTTTAAATCTAAAATAATTCATCTCTAAGAGCAAGCAATTCAGTAGGTCTTCGGGAATGGGCATTTCTAATGAAGAGAGTCGGTACATCACAATTAGAGTCAGTATCACAGAACTATGTGTTTTTACAGGACATGTTGCTTGTACTCTAATTTCTATCACCTTTACATGACAAGCAGAACTAAGCATTGCTATTAAAATTAAAAATTAATCAGGAAGGGTTGGGAATATTTAACCTCATTCTTTACAGCAGATTTGTATTTTGCAATCAAACCATGAGAAGATAAAGTTAAGACATTCATAAAGAAGCAAGAAACCATTAGCATATGTGCAAACCTCAGACCATCGCTCCACCAGACGTGGACTCAAAGAGTATCTTGGAGTCTGAGGAAAAGTTGAAAATGAGTTCCCAACCAAATCCATAGAGTCTCTGAATTACATCCTTCTTTCTGATAGGGCTTGATGGCTTCATAATGAAGTAGGCAAAGTAGAAATTTCCAAATCTGATGTGTAACTGCTTATAATACCTTACTTCCTTGTGAGCATTTAATCGTATGACTTGAATGAGTGGAGCATCACCTCTACAGAGCACAGGGTCCCTGGCATCCCCTATGGGACAAACCAAGCTCCTCCAATGTGAAGAAGCCATGGTGGGAAACTCTCAAAAGGAAATGTAGAGCTCTGAAGCTCCAGACTACATCATCTTTGATTTTGTTTTCCCCTATGTCGCTGAAACACAGCGACATTTCAAGAATAGTTGAAAGGACCCCAGATAGCAAAGCAGTTCTGAGCAAAACAGAGAAATGCTGGAGAGACTGTCATTCCAGACTTCGTGATACATTATGGAGCTATAATAAGTACTGGCACAAAAGCAAGCATGTAGATCAATGGAACAAAATAGAGGGCACTTGAATATACAGCCATCTGATGTTCAACAAAGAGGCAAAAACCATAATCTGGGGCAAAGGCAGCATCTTCCACAAAAGGTGCTGGGAAAATTGGCAGCCACATGCAGGAGAATGTGTCTACATCCATGTCTATTGATGCAAGCAAATAAAAAACGTCAATGTCAAACACGAAACACTAAGACTTCTAGCAGACAGCATAGGCAGTACCACACAAGATACAAGTATGGGAAAGGACTTTCTGAGCAAGACGCCATTTGCCAAGGAACCTTGGCCAACAATTGACAACTGGACCCACAAAAAATGAAAAAGGTTCTGCACAGCCAGGGATGAAATCGCACAAAGGAGAAACACACAGAACAGGAAAGGATCTATGTCAGCTGTACATCTGACAAAGGACTAATACACAAAACACAGAAAACAAAGAGTAGCGACAACATACTACCCAATTTAAAAATGGGTGAAGGACCTAAACAAAGAGTTCTCAATAAGAGAAATAAAAGCAGCAAAGAAGTACCTCAAAATGTGTTCATTGTCCTCAGCAATTAGAGAAATAGAGCACCACTGCAATTTCATCTCAGCCCAGCCGGAATGGCCAAGATCAACAGAATAACTCACAAAAAATGCTGGTGAGGTTGCAGAGAAAGAGGACCCTTCAGCCACTGTTGGTGGGAATTCAAACTGGTGTAGCCACTCTGGAAATCAGTATGGAAAGTCCTCAAAAACTAAAAATAAATATACCATAAGACCTGGATGTAGTGCTCCTTGGTATATGCGTATAGGACTTGCTCAGCAATGTTCAGTGCCACCTAATTCACAATAGCGAGGAAACAGAAGCATCCTAAATGCCCTTCCACTGGTGAACTGATAATGAAGATGTGCATATACACAATGGGGATAGTAATTCTGCTGAAAATAAAAATTAAATTATGGAACTTTCAGGTAAATGGATAGGCCTAGAAAAGATGATATTAAGTGATATAACTCAAATTCAGAAAGCCAAAGCCTCATGTCTTCTCTAATCTGCGGTTCCCACCTCTAAGCCTTCAGATGTGCATATATAATTTGGAGTAAACACAGAAACCATGAAAGTGTACAAGGACGATATCTGAGGGAATCTTGGATGGAGAATGGGAAGATACAAGTAATATAAAGTAAGAAATGGAAAAGATTGCCTCCAAGTAGGTAGAGGCAGGGAGGCTAATACAGAAGGAGTAGGAGATACAATAGACAAATAGCACCAAGACTATTTGATAAAGCCTCAAGGAATATATATTTTATAGTATATAATAAGTATATGTATATGCTATGCATATATAAATATATTATATATAAATGTATATACATATACATATATGTGTGTGTGTGTGTGTGTGTGTGTGTGTTAAGCCACTTGGGTTGACAATGCCCCCACAAGAAAACATAGACTAACAAACAAAAACACCAGTATTAGGCGTGAGAAACGTCCTTTCAAAATAGTCTTCTCCTAAAATAATAAATATTATTGATGAAGATATCAGTTGTCTCACAGGGGTTGAGAGTAGACCCCTGTTGCTGATGACACCTCACAGTTGGGACATTAGACTGAATCTGGCCTGAAAGCCTCTTTCCTGCAGTCTAGAAAAGTCTGCTTCCATAGTTTCAGAAAATACTGTGCAAGCTGACAACAAAGGAAATCAATTAAACAGTCTTAGCCAGATGTAATGCCTACACAATTACCAGCATGGCAGATATAACCCCCTGGCTTTTGTTTGGTTTGGTTGTTGTTTTTTTTTTTGTTTGTTTGTTTTTTTGTTTGTTTGTTTGTTTGTTTTTTGTTTTGTTTTGTTTTGTTTTGTTTTGAGACAGGGTTTCTCTGTATAGCCCTGGCTGTCCTCAACTCACTTTGTAGACCAGGCTGGCTTCGAACTTACAGCAATCCGATTGCTGAGTTCTGAGATTCAAGGCGTGTGCCACCATGCCCAGCTCCTGCCTTGACCTTTATGTCAATGCAATTGCTGTTTGGAGCTATGGATAGGCCCACCATCTGCGAGGGCATCTCCCCTGGCTGCTCTCACTCAACAGAACTCACAGATTCAATTTTTTAGTTTATCTTTCTCTCTTTTCTGTCACCACTCTTTCCCATTGTTCCCCCAAATAAACACAAAACAAGCATGAAAAATGAACCACAAGAAGAAGGAAAAAACAAAAAACAGAACAAACAAACAAAAAACCCAGAAAACTCTTTTTGCTCAGCACAGTTACACTGAGCAAACCTGGCAAAATGTATCTGGCTTTGTCAGCATTTTCTGTCACCAGAAATTTTAGAGGCTTGCTTCCTCTACACAATGTTTGCATCTTGAAGACACACTAAAGACAAGCTCTTGGCACACATGCAAAGCAGTCTGTACTTTGTGGAAGATATGGTCTTTAACCTCAGGTTGAACTAAAAAGCCCTGGACATTTTAAGAGTCGGCTTTGACCTCTCAGGGTCGCTCAGGATGGGGATCTGCCTGGCAGTTGTTGGTGGTTTGATTGAGCGCCAATGCTGTTTTTCAGACTCGGCTTACAGTGTGGCCAAGTTAAACACATTGTCTTTTCATCTCTCCTCTCCAGCCAGGCTCCATCCTCAGGTCTTCAGTCATCCCTTGGTCCTCTGGATGTTCTCCAACTTGTTGACAAATCCTCCAATCTTCATTTAAAACTTGCTTCTTAATTCCTTCCCGATGGTATCACGCACTGTTTCCTCAGCATCACCGTTTTATTCTAGTTCTGCCCACACAGTGAGCTCCATGTGGGAGCAGGAGGACAAAGGGAAGGCTGCAGAGAGGATTGAGGGAGAGGGAGCAACGCGGGAGGCAGGGGAACCAGCCTCACAGGGAGCTATCTTCTGTTTCGTCCCTGTGTTTTGAATATCTTTTCTTGACAGTAAAATACATATGCTTATCTCTTAAAAACTTGCAAAACACAGACATGTAAGCAGAAAAATAAAACCCATGGATGGTTCATAAACTATATAGTCACTGTTCATATTTTGGGTTTTTCCCTATTTCTTTATACATAAACATTTTAACCAAATTTAATTATGTGTCAAGTTCATTTTTTCATGTTGCTGTTTCTCACATTCCCACTTTATTTTTACAATAATTATTTTATCCACAAGAACAATACCACCTTCATTATAATAAAATATATACAATAAAAATATAATATAATTTTTATCTGTGATTGTGTCTTTTTTAAACATTTTCCCAATTATTAATTAATTGCATTATTTTCTTTCTGTACAGATGCATAGTTGACTTTCCCGTCTTTTTAAATAGAACTCTTTCAAACACAAAGGTTAACACTTGGAAAAAATCTGGGCGTGGTGGCATATGCCTTTAATCCCAGCACTCGGGAGGCAGAGGCAGGCAGATCCCTGTCAGTTCCAGGCCAGCCTTGTCTACAAAGTGAGTCCAGGACAGCCAAGGCCACACAGAAAAACACTGTCTCAAGCAAAACAAAACGAAACACTTAGGAAGAAAAATAATGCTAGCAAGATGACTCATTGGGACAAGGAGCCTCCCTTCAAGCATGGCATCCACAGAGTAAAACTAACTTTTCAAAGTCATCTTGTGACCTCTGACTCTACATACATGCACATGCATGGGGCACTCACAGGCACACACGCGCGTGCGCACACACACACATACACACACACACACACACACGGATGCTCATGCACACACACACGGCGACAGAGACAGAGAGAGAGATTAAATAAATAAATCGGTAAATTAGATGTAAGATATGAAAACAAAACAAAACAACGAGCTAGCACAGCACTGCTCCTAGCACTGGCATTCCTCCTGAGCTTTGGAGTTGGTAAAGCATAACGTTGCCAGCACTGAGCTCTTCTGATGCTAAGTAAACCCTCCCAGCATTTTACAGCCACCACCTCATACACGATACGTGTGTGTGCATTCATGTGTCGGCTTTGCATTTTCCTACTCCTCCTTCCTTATCTGAGAGAAAAAAACTTTTTAATTATGATAAAATAGACAACTCCAAAGTTACTAGTTTTGCCAACTTTATGCGTATTATTTCAAAACTTTAGGTACATTTCCCTACAAGGCTGTACTCGGAGTGTACCGAATCCGTAGATCAAGTAAGAAAGGTCTGACGCCATGAAGTACTGAGTGCACTGTCTTCTTGACCCTAACCGAGGTAGCTCACATTCCACTGACTTCTCTGATTTCATTTGTCAATTTTTCCCTTGTTTATTGAAAATTGTGTACATCCGTATAATGTATTTTGACAAAATCTACCCCCAACTCCCTCCTCTGCAGTTCCTCTGCTACCCTCCAACTATTCGTGCTCACAAAGTCATGTGCTCATCCCTACCCCACTCTCCCTCACCACCCCTGTACCCACTCACTGCTGTCTGTGCAAAGGTGCGTGCCCATGTACTGGAGCATGGATAGCTGTCCAGGAACCACGTTCCTGAAGAAAGCTCACCCTCCTTTCCCATTAGCCATTCCTTGCCAATAATAGCTTCTCAGCTACAGGTGGGATTCCGTAAGGCCATCCCCTATCCCGCTGAGGAATTTGGTTGACTCAACATTGTGCAGAGATTATGTGCATGCCATCAGAGCCGCAGTGAGTGTCCCTAGCATATCCAGCAAATAATTTTTCCACAGATATCCACTACCTCTGGGTCTTATAATCTTGCTTCCTTTCCACAACGATCCCTTGGCCTTGGGTCAAGGGGGTATGATAAAGATGTCCCATTTAGACGTGATCACTCAACTGTCTCTTATTCTCCACTCATGGACCAGTTGTGGGTTTCTCTATTATTGTCACCTACCACAAACAGAAGCTTCTCTGATGAGGGATGCACTAATCTGTGGGCATAAGGGTAAGAAGCTATAGAGAAGTTTGATTCTATGTCTACTTAGCAAAATAACAGTTGTAAATTCTCTCCCTAGGGCCAGTGACCTAGCTAGCTATGAG
This sequence comes from Acomys minous, assembly GCF_964271855.1. Taxonomy (NCBI): domain Eukaryota; kingdom Metazoa; phylum Chordata; class Mammalia; order Rodentia; family Muridae; genus Acomys; species Acomys minous. The sequence continues at coordinate 75,344,604 of NC_140490.1, forward strand.
AAATTTTAACCCAGGTAACTGCATCAAATATGAGTTTGTCTTGGAGAATAGGCAAATCTAAGCAGAAAGTTGTTGAATACTTCCATAATATTCCTGTCTCCTGAGCTCCAGTGGGCATATAATGCCTGGTCAGCATTCTTGTAGTTCTCAGGGCTCACAGTTGCCTAGGATTGTATAATAGTTTCTCCTCATATAGCACATTGTATTTATTCTGCCAGAATTGTAACTAAGTATTTTACTACTAGTGTAAATAATATTGTATTTTTCATTTCATATTTGACTTGTTTCATGCTGGTATTTGGGGAAATTTTTGACTTTTATAGGTTAGCTTCGTTTCTCCCAACCTTGGATTATTTTTTTTCTTATCCTTTTCATATAAAGTCATGTCATCCACGAGTAAAAATAGTTTTATTTCTGACTTTCCAGACTCATTTTTCTTCTTGTCTCGCTAAATTAGCTAAGATTGGTGATGATGTTCAAGAGGGATGGGATGGGAGTTCCTCACCTTACTCCTCAGCTTAGCTTCTAAGATGGCAGGTTTTTATTTGCCTCAGTGCACACTATGTTAGCTAATGTTTATACCACGAATGAATGGGTGCTGGCGCTTTAAAGGCTTTTTCTACAGTTATTCATATAATTATGTGATATTACTTCCTCAATGTACTAATGTGATGGACCATACTAATTAATTTTTAAATTTTGAGCCAGTTTTCTCTGCTGCCCCAGGATAAATCTCAGCGCATTACATGATTCTTTGTGTTGTTAATTTTGGTTAACAATATCTTACTTCGTATTCCTGGGTTTTATGAGTACATTTATTTATTAACAGTGATACAATTTAGAATTATTTAGAGTGTTTTTGAGTCTTTTGAGATTCAGGAACTATGAATTAGTATTCCCAGGTATTTTCAGAAATTTCAAAATTATGATAGTTTAAGCATACTTCTGTCTTCACGCTTATAATTTGAATAGCTAACACTCTTGTTTCAAGAATAAAATACACCAAGCTTAGCAGTATTTACATAGAGTGTACATCCACCAGGTTTAACAAGTGGTTAAAAACACAGGGTTTCCCCCTGTTTAAGTCTAAACGATATTCCATTTTATTATCTACCACACTCACTGATTCATCATTGGAAGTTTAATTGCTCCTGTGTCTAAGATATAAGTAATGTCTCAGTGAGCATGAGAGTACAGTCTCCACTTAGAGATGCTTATTCAAATTCCTCTGGCTTCTGAGCTATGACTAGAAAGCTGAATTTCTTTCCTTATATGTAGAATTAAAGGGTTTGAATATGTATGCAACATCACAGAATTTTATAAAGGGAAAGATTTTAGAAAGCATTTAGCATATCTAACTTAATGAGGAGAATGAGGCTCCAAAAGACTTAGGAATGTGTTTAAGGTCAGCCAAGTTTCAAAAAGATAGGCTATGAGTCAAAAAGAAGTTGTGCTTCTATGCACAATAAACATTTTTTAAAAGAAATGAAGAAAGTAGTTCAACTATGACAAAAATTTGAAAGGATCCAATACTTACAGATAGACGTTTATATATGATTATTCTAATGAGGAAATAAAGGCAAAAATGGCATTCCATAGTCACTGATTGATCATTAAAATAGTCTGTTAAGGGGACTATAGATACCCAAAAAGCTTTAGCTTTAGATCTATAACATTCAACTATCCACAATCAAAAAGTTCTAACCATTTGCTCATCCCTGTACAGTTTGTTAATATAGATGTAGCTGTTTTGCAGGACTATCAGTTCACATTCTTAGTAGCTTACCATTGGTAAGCATAGGTGTTTTTATTCCAGTTTTCGCTACTAATATTAATGCTTTTAGGCTTACACCCTGCATTACACCTCATATAGTATATATGTGTATATGTGTGTAGTATGTATATATGTATATATATTGTGTATATATATATGTATATGTAAATGTTTGTGTGGATATAGGTAGATCAAAAATGGATTAAAAACCAGTTAGAGAAGATACAGAAGCCAATCAAATATCTTAGTGAAGGCAGTGGCAGAGAGCTAAGAGTCACTAAAAGTGTATGTGCATGTGGGTAGGTGGAGACGGGAGTTAGATAAGATTTTTGTTTCTTGGAATTTTGTATGGAAATCTTGGAAGAGCATTTTAACTTTTCCTTCATTTTTATTAGTTCTTTGCGATTTTTGTAGGAGGTGTTTTAATCACGTTCACTCCCAACTCCTCCCATAGCCCCAACTTTATTTAACCAGTTTGTGCCACCATACCCACTTGGATGTGTGGCCTTCAGCTGGAGTAAGCTGCACTTATCAGAGGCCACACCTTTACCAAGACTGATTCTCTCTCCTAGTAGCTGTCCGTTTCCAATCCATCCTCAGTTAGGAGTGGGACTGCATGCCCAACTCCCCTCTCCATGCTGCGATTTTGCATGCTGTCCAAACCACTGTGGGTTCATGTGTGCTTTCTTTTTTTGTTCTTTTTCACATATACATTTATATTATTACACATATATACAATAAACTACATACAGCAAGAAGAATCATGAGAAAATCAGGAATTATAATGTTTTGCCTATTTGTATTTGGCAGCCGTGAAGAAAACTCTGAATGTAAATCAGTATCTATCATGTCTCATTATTATCAACTTAAAACACGTAGACCTAAAAACAACTAACTAAGCTTAATTGTAAAACCAAACTATCTGGTCTTCAATCCCATCAGAGACTTGAGAAGGAATAAAATTAATTACCTCAGTAAATAGGAAATCCAGATTAGCAGCTTCCAAAGTGAAAAAAAAATTACTAAGACAGTTTGCTGCCTGAATAGCCACTCCAAAATCTCTATAAAATGTTGGAGCATCCTCTTCAGCCTTCTGGCCCAGAATCCTCTTCAGCCTTCTGGCCCAATATATCTGACAGACAGATTTGCAAGGCACAAACTATTAAGGACTTGCTTACCCTGTTTTGGCAGAGTTTAGCTATCAACTCTGCGTGCATCTAAACTTGCCCATTTTTAGGCAGAATTCTGTCTGTGGCAGAAATGTGGACTGTTTTACCCAGTGGCTAGTTTGCCACATTTGAAGCCAACTCTATAAGGAGGTTCTTTGATGTTCATCATCTTCTCTGAGGTAGGCTGACACTTGTGCCTTTTTAAGGTATGTTTGATAGTTATCTTGGAATTAAAAATACATATTGAGAAAGAAGAATTATGTTGGTTAATTCCTTGGGGGAAAGTGTGGTCATGAGTAAAATTTTTGACACTGAAAAAGCCTGATATGTGATAAATATTCAATAAACAAGATAGTTAAGGAGAAAATTCAACATAATCTTAGAAATTCTGTTTCTAAGATTAGCATTGCTCATTCAAATACAACAGGTTGCCACAAAGCCCCTTCTGTCGGCGCTGCACCGTCCAGCAGAAATAAGACACCAACAACCAGACTTCTTCTCGAGATCATTACTCAGGATTAAGTTTAGTGGGAATGGCCCTGAAGAAGGGAAGGGCCAAGCTTAAGTACAACTCAAGGGCCAATCAGCTCATGCCAGGTGCCACCTCTTCATAGGTCCGCGTCAGAGCAGGACTGCTCGTCATCAGATCACTAGTTACCCTTGCACAGCCTTTTGCCATATGAGGACTTGTTTATCTTAGAGAGTGCTCGCCGTCGGGATGGCGGAAAGCGGAAGCCTGCGCCATGTTAAGGCACGGCACCTCGCAGCTCTCCACACCCTTCAATACTTCACTGTTCCTCCCAGAAGACTCAAGTCCATCATCTTCAACTGCAATGGGGTTGGACAACAGTCATTGTACATATAACTAAAAGGACGATCATACCTTTACATGTGTGTTAACCACACCATGTACCTGTCACAGGGTCCCTTTCCTTTGTAACACAGAATTCCTTAAAATAAGCACTCTTGCCCTGGGCCAAAGAGTCTGCAGAGTCTCCACAGCATCACCTGCAGAGCACGCGCTGTGGAAACGAGTGTGGTAGTGATGAGCCTGAGCATGTAAATGTGAGAAGTGTACCAGATGCAGGAACTGTGCTCCTCACAAGGATGTGTCTAATCTTGACGCCTGTGTTTGACCTGTGTAGAGTGTCCTCTCTAAAGAAAGGGTGGGAATTGTGATGCTCTACTGCGTGATGCACAGGTTTTATTGTACAAACTTGGTGAGCTTGAAATCTTCATGAACTTTGTTGCATAAAATATTAACATATTAGGGCCACTTTCGTGGTCAAAAGAGAGACCATGCGCTCTTCTGTGTCCTACAGGGTCAACCAGAACTTAGAATCTCTTCCATTTTCCACCTATGAAGCTTTTACTCCTCCTTTTTCCGTCATCAAAGACAAAAAGGAAAGAGTGACGAAAGAATTAAGATCCCTCTGATGAAGGTATCACAGAGAGGGATGACAAGAAGTGATGGGTACAGAAGGATGTGGGAGAAAACTTGTTTTATTTCTACGGCTGTGAAAATGAAGGAGGGAGGAATCCACGGGCGAGTTGCTTTTTAAGATCTCTGTGCTGTTACAAGCCACTGTTAAAATGAGTGTTGAAACTGCACTGGTATACTCCAATTCAGGCAACGCTTTCGTCTAAGGTTTTGGAAAGACATTGTCATCAGCCTTCCCAGTCCTAGCACTGGAGAAGGAAATCAGAAAGTCAGACAGTCAAGACAAGCAAACACTTGCAACCATTGTTGGCCCAGCCTCCTTCTGCTGATGAAAACCACTTGGCTTTGTTCCCTGGCTCGCTCAGTAAAGCCCAACACTCCTCAGCTCTAATATGCTTATACTATAGGACAACTCTGGGGGCTCCAGGACCTCTCCCCAAGCTTCATACTTTCCCACTGCCTCCTCACTGACACCTTCTCCATGTTGTAAGCCCAACTTTTGTCATTAATTAGATTATGTTTCTGCTATTTTGATTTCTTTTTAAATAGCTGTTATGTAACTGAAACTTACTATTATACGTCGCTCTTTTTTGGTAATTATTTAGGAACAGTAATTTCAGTGGCCTCTATATGAAAACTTCAGTTGAATTTTTTGCTTAATCCTACATAATAGACAGATAGTACGTTCTAAGTAATACATTTTTATCTATTCAATTATTAAAAACTTAGGATTAAGCCCAGGGCATTGTGCATGTTGGGAACACTACACCTTCAGCAGCATAACTTTAAAAGTCTTAACTCTTAAGTGAAAATATTCAAAGATTTAATCAGAGTGATAAATCCACTCCATATAAGATCTTTCTGCCTCATCTTGAGCATCTCAGCTATAGAGAAGCTATAAAATTTTCTTTTCCCACAGACAATTCCATCTTCACTGTCATATATTTTCTTATCATGTCAAATTGGTAAGGTGGCACAAGTTGAAGGAAATAAATTGTTAGTCTGTCCTGATGGGTCCTGATGAGGATGGGGAGATGAGTGAGGCTGACTTCTTCTCTATTGTCCCTTCCTTTGCTCTAGAGTTTCCAGGGAATTCAGTGGTACAACCGCGTTGATCCTGAAAGTTACATGTTCCGAAAGGAAATCCCTAGAGATCTGGTGTTAGCCCCCAACTTCTTACTGATGTGCTCCTTTCTATTCTTATGGGCCAAAATATCACATGGCTGGCTTTCCTCTCCCAATGTGTTTCTGTGTGTCCCTCTTTCTCTGTTAGAAAGAAACCATGTTATGTCGGAAAACAGCAAGCATCTCTTGACCCAATGAGTGCTGAAGTCACAGGCAAAATCCATCACAGAGTTTACATCTTATCACCACAAGCACCCTAAGCAATAAACAGAAACCCTGCAAGTCTCCCAAAGATACTCAGCAAATTGCCAGCTCTCCAGCAACCCGTGAAAACCTCAGCTGAGGACTCAATTGATGGGCTAGAATCTGGTCTCCAGTCCTGTGCTTTTAAACTCTCATCTATGATGGCCACTGGGCATTATGGCTAAAAGATTTCCTTTCTGACTTCTTCAATACTTTCAAGGTAATTGTGTTGCTCTATGACCAACAGGCATTAGTGCTAACTGTATCTACTCTTTTCTTAGCTAAAAAATTACATTGTGTCCTATGACTCAATCCCAAAGTCCCAACACTTGCTGAAAGGTGGTACACTGGCCATCAGCAGCATTTGCAAGCTTATCACAAATGTCCTCTTGGAGCCTCCCTACCAACTCACCCTATTGAAATCTCCATTAGAGAAAGTGCATTTAGTTTGAAAAAATACTTGGGATATGCTAGTTCTTGCCAGCTAAAAGAAAATTTCTCTGGGTCGTCTTTTATATATTTATGCATTCACTTTACATCCTGATTATAGCCTCCCTCTCCCTCTAGTCCCCTTCCCTCACAAGTCCCTCCCTGCATCCTCCCCTCTCCTTCTCCCTCCTGAGATAAGGAGAAAATCTCCCATGGGAGCCAACCCTTTCCTGGTACCCGAAGTCACTGCAGGACTAAGGACATCCTCTTCCACTGAGCCCAGACAATGCAGCCCAGTTAGGAGAACAGGATCCAAAGGGAGGCAGCAGAGTCAGAAAGGGCCCCACTCCAGTTATTGGGGGAACCATTTGGGGGAACCAAACCGTGCATCTGCTACACATGTGCAGGGGGCATAGGACGCTCTTTGGTTGGTGGTTCAGTCTCTGTACACTCCCATGGACCCAGGCTAGTTGACTCTGTAGGTCTTCTTTGATCTTTCCAGCTCCCTCAATCGTTCCCCCAACCATAAGTCTCTCCACACTCAGTCAAATGTTTGGCTGTGGGTCTCTACATCTGTTTCCATCAGCTGCTGGGTGGAGCCTCCCAGAGGAGCTATGCTAGGCTCCTGTCTACAAGCACAGCAGAGTAACATTAATAGTGTCAGGGATTGGTTGTCCCCCAATGGACGGATCTGAAGTAGGGCCAGGTTTGGGTGGGTCATTCCATCAATCTCTGCTTAATCTTTATCCCTACACTTCTTGTAGACAAGAGAAATTTTGGGTCAAAGGTTTTGTGGATTGGTTGGTGTCCTTATCCCTCCACTGGAAGTCCTGCCTGGCTATAGGAGGTGGCCACTTCAGGCTCCATTTCTCCCACTGCTGGAAGTCTCAACTAGGGTAACCTCCATAGACTTCCTGGGGCCTCCTCTATCCCAGGTCTCTGACAAGTCTCAGAGATGTCCCCCACCTCCGATTTCTGTTCTCTCCCTTGCTTTCCCTACTCATAACCCTCTACCCTGCTCTCCTTCCTTTCTCCTCTCCTACCCAGTTCGTTCCCTCCCTCCACTTCCAAGCCTATTTTATTTCCTTTTCTGAGTGAGACTCAAGCATTACTCTGGGTCATTCTTATGGATAAGTATCAAGAGAAAAGCATTTGCAAGATCAATAACTACATGCTAGGTCCCAGGAGATGTGTTAATCTGCTTAAGCATCAAAAAAGTCACATCGGGTATAAAGAGTGCAATGGAGTCACTGATTGATTAAGTTTCTGAAAATCATCTGTCATTACACAGGATCTATTGTCTTCTGCACAGACTAAAGAGGAGACTTAAAGAGAGATGTGGTGCGAACCATCATCCATAAATAGTTCATTCCCTTACAAGTGGAGCTAATTTCCGTAAATTCTTCCAGGAATGAGATTCTGGTTGAAATCCACAATGTTTCCTGCTACAGGGAGCTCTACTGGCTTCTCTTTGGTCTTTCCAACTAGCACCATCACAGCCTGGCCTCATCATAGCTTTTATACTGATATCCTTGCTGAAATCATGTTTCTACTTACCATACCAAAAAATAAACATCTAAAAAGAAAATTGTGATAAATTCAAAGACGGACCCATCGCAAATTCTGTAGGAAGCTCACATTCTAAAGAGGAAGAGAAACCATGTATGCAATTGGTGATAATTTATGCCTGACTGCAAGAACTATTGTGTAAATCATCTCATGACAGACTGTGCTTGATAACACAGCCACATGTTCCTGGAAGGACAGGTTCCTGTCGTTTATGGTCAGCTGCACTCCTGTTCCGTGCTCCAGTTCCTTCCTGGAACCAGTCTAAAGGAGCAACCGTGATGGGACGTCTGAGGGCACGGCAGTGCTACGTGGAAAAACAGAAAATAGTTTCTGCACAGAACTGACATGTCACTTCTCTTATTCCTCTAGCATCTTCTATTGTAGGTAAATACCCAGGAGAGACCATGGGAACAAGTATGGTTGTGAGGAAAGCAAGAATTTTGAAAATACAATGGAGTCAGTCTGTCAGTACAAATCACAAGACATAGAAATCTATGGTAAACTTGGCAACATGAAGATAGATGCTAGTGGAAAGACAGGAGAACTTCTGAAGGAGATGATGCAAGCTAGGTTTGGAAACTATGGCTCCGGGAAGAGAAGAGACACAAGAGCTGTGAGAAATAGACATTGAAAATCTTGGAGCCATGCAGGCAAGGTCCTAGGAAATACTGTGGGGATGGAGCAGAGGGTGAAAGAGAAGGGACAGGAATAAAATGGAAACAGGACTGTGGAAAACCCTAAATTCCAGCTGAGGTACCAAAACTTTACAGAGGGTGACACAGGCAGAGGTCACGGCAAACAGACATGGTCAGGAACAAGAAGAGGGTGTACAACGTGTGCTTCAGGGTTGACATGACAGGCCTGTTGCTGTGAATTTCTCACTAGTGCTATTTCTCCAGGGTTTTCTGGAATTTGTAGCTCCCCACCTCATTGTCTGATCCCACAGAGAGCCCAAAGGTGGTGTAGACTGTAGAAATCTAAACCCTGCACTCAGGCTGGACTCAGAGAATGCCCGTCTAACTGCTGGACAACACAGGAAAGTCTGCAGCGCCACTTACAACCCTGATGCTCTTCAGACATGTCTGTGAGATTGTCCTAACAGATTGCTATGAATGCAGGAGTCTCAAACAGATACTCTCAGGCCAGCTCTGAGTACATCACGGAGTTAGTGGGAACATGCTCTCTCTCTCTCTCTCTCTCTCTCTCTCTCTCTCTCTCTCTCTCTCTCTCTCTCTCTCTCTCTCTCTCTCTCTCTCTCTGAAACCTTAGGAAGGAAAACTTTTCTTTTCTGGTGCTCTTCCAGAGATCCTGAGTTCAATTTCCAGCAACCACATGGTAGCTCACAACCAAATTCAATGGTATCTGCTTCCTTCTTCTGATGTGCATGAAGATAGAGTACTCATATGCATGAAGCACATTAATAAATAAATCTTTTTAAATTTTTTCATACAATATATTTTTATTCTTTCTCTTCCTCCAACCCCTCCCAGGTCTTCTCCTCCTCCCTACCACCCATATTCATGTTCTGCCTCTCTCTGTGTCTCCCTTCAGGAAAAAGAAAGAAGGAAAGAAAGAAAGAAAGAAAGAAAGAAAGAAAGAAAGAAAGAAAGAAAAGCTAAAGCAAACAAAAAATGTAAAACTACCCAAACCAAACAAGTCTTCAAAGTTTTGCTTTTTAAATAAGGGCACACTCACAAACAGCAGGTGGACATGAATTTGAGGAGATGACACTTAGCTCAGATAAGTGGATATCAGTGGTGACAAAGCAGTGCAGAGAGCAGAATGTTATCTAATGAAGCTGAAAGCCACCCTGATAAGAGATAGGCACATCAGTCTAAGAGGGAGACAAGGAAACAACCTGGGAGGGATTGGAGGAAAGAAAGGGAGTTGGGGAAATGATGTAGTTGTATTTTAACTAATATATATTTTTAAAATAAAAGAGCTAGAAATCTGAAACACATTGCCATTCAACAAGGCCAAAGGAAAGCAGTAAGCACTCCATGCACTTTCAAAACCGCTGTCCTTGAACTCGGTTCTGGGTTCTTTGTGTGGCAGTGTGTTCATCCTGAGTTTCAGTCCAGAAGGCTTGAATGGCAGGCCTTAGGAAGGCTTCCACACTGATGGGATGTTAACTATCACCCAAAGAGGCAAATCTTACAAAGGAGATGCTGTCTGCCTACGGAGGTGAACTCCCCACCAAGCATGCAGAGTAGCTGTTATTTTTCCCTACAGAGGATTTAATCCTGAACAGCTTTCTTCTCTTTGAAGTCACACAGAGCTGAATATAAAATTCTATTCAGTCACCTTACGTAAAATATTCTAAAGCCACATTTTTTCTGAACGATGAAGCCTGATGTGCATATTGTCACTTAGTTCACTCCTCACTTAGGACAGAAATTCTCTTTCTTCCGCATGCATCTTCTCCTTCTCTCTCTCTCTCTCTCTCTCTCTCTCTCTCTCTCTCTCTCTCTCTTCTCTCTCTCTCTCTCTCTCTCTCTCTCTCTCCCTCTGTGTGTGTGTGTGTGTGTGATCCCGCAATCACTTAATTCTCAGTACCTAGAGCACCACATAGATAGTTTTTGGATGGTGAAAATGAAAGTTGCTTTCATAAATCCTTAGATCATAATTGATACCTCAGCCCAGATGGTCTAGAGAAGACTGACACTATGAAATCAGGTTCTGATCTAAACTTTCCAGCCAATGGTCCTGCCCTTGAGCATTCTCGCCCTTGTTTTAGGATGTGACAGTGGCATGTCTCTGAAGGGACTTTCACCATAGTGTTTTATTGTATTTCTAGGCCATAACAGGATCTTTCTTCACTTTCTATTAAACACACACACACACACATACACACACACACACACACACACACACACACACACACACACACACACACACACCTGATTAAGAACTCATCTTAGTCAGGTGATAGTGGTACACGCCTGTGATCCCAGCACTCAGGGAGGCAGAGGTAGGCATATCTCTGTGAGTTGGAGGCCAGCCTGGTCTACAAAGCAGCAATTCCAGGACACCCAAGGCAACACAGAGAAATTATGTCTTGAAATAACAAAACAAAACAAACAAAAACCCCAAAACAAAAACAAACAAACTCATTTTAATGCATCACCAGCTCAAATTTTTATTTGAATGCAAGCGAATTTCTTTCAGACTCATGTCAACCTAGGCAAATGAGGCAACATTCTGAGCTGTGTTTATAGATTAAATGTTATAATGCCTCAGTGCCCTCACAAACACCTATTTCATTCTGACAGTGTTCTTTCAAGATAATTAGGCGGGTGCGTGTGTATCACATGAGCAGAAGGAACTTGCTAAGGTGTGCTGTGCTCCGTGTAGGTAAAGTCTCCTCAGACTGCTCGCAAGGTCTCCTTCCTTTAAAGAAAACCTTGGGCCCATGTGTTTGGCAGATGATTAAAGCAAGCTCTGTTTACAGGTTTTTCTTTGACCCAGGAAAATCAGCAGGGGGTGGGTGGGGAGGGAGAAAGCCATAGTGACTTTGCTCTCTGCAAAGATGTTCAACCTTAACATGAGCACCCCAACTCATGACGACACCCCAACATGAGCAGTTTGGGTTCCTGTTGGCAAGCACACCAGCACACAGCCTAGCCAGAGAAGCTGCGATCATCAGTGAGACTGTGTTTGATTTACGCCCAGAAATAGATCTGCTTCTCAGATGTAGGATATGTTTTCTGCGAGACCTGGGCTCAGTTTTATCTGACCCTTTCTCTTTACATGGCCACCTGGAAACCCAAGAAGAAAGTCACCAAATGTAAACTCCATCAGTTTAAATATCCCAGTAGATAGTATTGCCTTTCACCATAATATCTACATAAATCGTATTAAACTTTAGAAAGATAAATGTATGACTTTAATTAGCAGTTATACAATTGCGTTATTAGTATATAATTAAGCAGTAATCATGCCATTTGTATTTATTTGGGGAAACATAATGATCAAATAATAATATTTAAAATAATTTTTATTTGGAAACTAAATATTTGGGAAAAAGAATCTGGTTGGAACTAGGTTTCTCCAAAATTCAGATGTGCTTATCACAAAGAAAATAAGTTTAATCATGGTAAGCATTCACGTCAGGAGATATTTTAGACTCACTTTCTTACAAGCTGAGACCAGGCTTCTCATGATGAGGATTCTATAATTGTTTTAGAAACCCATAGTTTCAGGAGACACCTTAAACAGGATTATGTACAGAATATAGTATTGAGTTTTAAATATAAAAATCTCAAAGTAATAACAAAGTAGTCAACACTGTGACAGATATCTGAAGAATAAAAGAAATGTTTAAAATAACAAAAACAGGGAGGCTTCAATCTCTCTGCTGAAGAAAAGAGTAAAAAAAAAAACAGGTTAGTCAGGATTTACTAGCTTACAATTGCCCTTAGACACTACCTGGTTGTGTGCTCAGTCTGTTCGTTGTGTGATTGACTTAACCCACAGCCCAGGGATGCCAGCAACCCTTTTAGCCATCGTATCTCAAGACGCTGGATTTTCCACTTCTAAAATTCTAAAGATGGTTTTGGTAGCTTTCCAACAATTTTCCTTCTCAAATATCTCAATAGCATTGGTTTCCAAGACTTAGAATAAAAATAAGTCCAGGATATCTAACTATCCTACATGAATTCACTGGACAGGGAACTCTGGTTGCTGGGACAGCCCAGTGGTGTCAGGGTGGGGAGCACCCTTAGGCCACCAGAACAGACAGCTATAGAAGGAAGGAGATTACTCCCAGAGGACTCCTTGATAGTGACACCTGTTTGTTGACAAAGAAACTCTTCAGCCAGCACAGTGAGGACAAGGATTCTCTTTTCAGATGCAAAATTATGCCACTGATGTTTAAAGCCTGCTTTCATTGTGGACACAAGCCCTGTTTCAGTAACCACAGTGCACACATAGTGAGGAGTTAAAATCAGTACCACTTGCTGCTCATTTGGAATTTATGGCTTCCCACAACTTCTGTTTTCTGGATTCAGACTCAATTTATGGCCTGGAACACAGAGTTTTTCCTACAGGAAAAATTTTGAAATGTTCAGGAAAAAAAAAAAACAAAAAACAAAAATCAAAACAGCTCTTGGATAATATTAAATATCTCTTACAAAACACCACGCTGATGAGTAAATGAGAGTGTAAATGAATCCAGATAAAACGGTTTGGGACTCCATTGAAGTACGCAGGGGCTTAAGAGGTAAGGGGAAAAGTTTTGTGAGGAAATGTGTTTTAGGTTATGTCAAATGCAAAACGTGTGCAGGAGCGTTTGAGATGTTTTTCCTAGATTAAGATGCCTTCACTTCATCCTCCTCAGGAACTAGTGAATTAGACAAGTAAAATTTATGTGTAAAATCAATGCAGTTCATGAACATGAAAAACGATCTTTAACTACAGACTGCAATTAAATACAAAATATTTGTGCTTGCCCTGGAGTAAATTCCAGGCTCTAAAGAAGTTGTGAATTGGGCCATGAAGATGATGAAGGCAAGGCGTTTACAGAACTTGATTTTGTTTAAATGTCTTTTTAAATTATTTTAAGTTTATTCATCTAAGGATGTGAATGGGAAAATAAAACCAAATAAACCATATTAAGGAGGTGAATAGGTCAACTTCTCCTCCTTTATAATCCCAGAGGAAGACAAAAGCAATTAGACTTTTGTGTAACACAAAAATAAGACAAAACAGAGAATAGTGTTGCATCAAATTGCAAGATCGGCATGTGACACAAAGGAACACAGTATGCCCATCCCCCATCCTCTGACTGACTCCCGAAAGCCTTGCCATATCCTTCTCCCAACTTCAAGTCCTCTGTATTCTCTTTTATTTTTTATAGCACACTGAGTCCAGTTAGCCCCGCCCATATGCTCGGGTGCAACGCCTACCACTGGCTCATGGCCGCATGGCTTTCCCAGCAGCCATCAACTGCCAATAGCTCTCTCGTAGGGGGTGGAGACTTGAGAGCGCTGCCCCCTTCCGTGCTGGAGCATTGCCTGCCTTGATCTTGAACAGATGTTCTGTAGGCATCCACAGCTGTTAGGAGATGGATGCAGGCACTCTGCGAAACCGAAAGATGCTGCTTCTCAGTAGACCTCCACTACCTCTGCCTCTCGATGGATGTTTTTTGCTACGCACATATATGCAAGTCACTCCACAAATAGTTGTCACTTTCTGTTCATTGAGCCTTTTAATAAAGTCTCGTCCATGGCAGACACTGCGCTGGCTATCTGGAGACGCATAGAGGGAGACTGAGACCTCTAGTTTGCAGAGGATGGTGAAAAGAAGAAAGAGAAAAAACACAATAAACAAAACCCGAAGGAAAGAAAAGAAACACAGTAAACAAACCCGAAGGAAGGAAACAAAACACCATGAAGATCTGGAAGAGTATGCAACAAAAAGCAAAGTAATAATAACAACAACAACAACAGCAACAACAACAATCTCTCCTGCAGTCTGTTTATTGATTGAAGCTTCTGTAAGTGCTTAAGTTCACACTTACATTCTTTTAACTTTCTCTACCACCCCAGGAACATCTGTCAATCAGTCACTGCCATGGTCCAAGTGCGTCTTTCCCATCTTTTCCCTAGCTATTCCCTTGGGACTTACTGGTCCCTAGGGGCAGCTTCTTGGCAATAAGGTCTGTTTCAAGAGTCATGTTTCCCTGAATCCTCATCTATTATTTGCACAACATAGTATGTAATAACTAATTGTTAAATTTTGTAAAGCAAGGACAATTGTGAAACATGCTCATTAAGCTTTGTAAATTTTTTCATTAAGCCAGATGCATAATCTCCAATGTAATAAATTCACAGTTTACCAAAACTACTGGGTAAAATTTTCTCAGGAAAAGCTGGGGGAAGAAAAATGTTGCCCATGTGGAATAAGCTACATTCTCACAGGGATCTATGTAGAATTGTGCATGCTTCTGTCTGGCTAAGAAGGGTAATCTCAGCCTCGAATATGTAGCAGAGAAGGCCAGTTCTCCCTAAAAGTCCCAATTGCTCTGGGAAGGACAAATTTAAATGAAAATCACACCCCTCACATTTTCATTTTGACAAACACCAACTCTGACCATAATTTGCTTTCAGTGTTTCCAAGCAAAATACAATTCTATGGAGAAATTACAATGCAAGGGGGAGGGAAGCCCTTGCTAAGACTTCTGAGAAACACAAGCCTCCCAGTCAATCCATTGTTGCTTTGAGTTCTTATTCTAAACACAATCTAGTTATTTAGTGAGAGGGGTGGGTAAAGTCAAAACGAGGCCAATTTTAGCCTGATACTATCAGCAAGAAGAAAGAGGTGCTGAGATCATGTGGGTAGGATTCTGCGTTGCCCTTTCAAACGGCTCCCTTGACAAATGGCTGGCGTCCAAGTGACTGTGCATGGAGGAGCATCAAAATAGCACTTCCCAAAGCTCCCCAATGGGGCCTATTTATGGAGCATTCCAGAATGCTGAAGCGAAGGCCAATTCCAAATAGACCATGGTTTTGAGAGTTGGCATGAAAATGGAACGCCAACCTTCGGGGTAAATTTGGGGTTTGAGAAAAGGCAGTTTATAGAGGCCCCTTTTCCCAAGGAGAAGGCACTTCCCAACATGGTGTTGCTAGTGGCCTTGTGAACAGTCAGAGTGAAATCCCTGTAATGTGTGAACGCTGAAGAGTCCATTCCTGGACACCAGGCTACTTTCCTCTGCTTCCGGTTGCCACAACAGAAACAGGCCTTTCTAGAGTTCAGGGCCTAAACAAACTGTCACATGCTCCTCAGGGGCAACCTCATGCTCAGATGTTAGCCACGGGGTAGACTTTGACCCAAAACTGTGAGAGCGTGGAGAATGCAGTCCTTAAACCATATACAGGAGTTGTGGATGTCTTCATCATTGAGTTTTGAAATTCATTTTTTAACAGATATACCGAGTACATACAGTATAAGAAGGAAGTTATGAAAGAGGATATAAAACCAATGGTTTTCTGGTTCTGATTTTGTTGTGGGTTTTTTGTGTTCTGTTTTGGTTTGGTTTGGGTTTTTTTGAAAGATGATAGGTGAATAAAATATATTCAATACTGAAGGCACTAAATGCAATGTGAAGTGCCACAGCTTTCATTCTAAATGCCTAATCTCTAAGTGTATGCAAGGTCTACATGTATAAATTTTTGGTCTCATAATTTTGATGTTATGTGTTTATTTACTTGTAAATTGATTCATACGATAAAGCTTGTAAAACATTTTAAAAGAGCACCTACCAGATACGAAGATCCAGATCATGTGTGAAGATAAACAGGGGCTTCTAGGAGACAGGAATATATGTTGATGACATAGTACCATGTGTTTGAGAAACACCAAGGCATTTGGTGTCTGTTGCATGTAAACTAGGCAGTAGAAAGGAAAGCTGGGCAGCTAACAATGACCCAGTTCCTGGAAAGTCATGAGTCTCATGCCAAGGGATTCAGGGCTTCGGTTTCACTCTGTGGGTCATGAGGGGCTACTGAAAGATTTTAAGCAAGAGATTCGATTCGTATGCATGAATCACAAAGACCATGTGTTCACTTGGCCAAACAGTTTATGGGGAAGTCAAACATCCTGTCAACTATGGCCTGGCCCATAACTAATAACCATTGTGTCTGGGTCTTCTCCCTGAAGAGTCTCACAGATGATGTCTCAGAACTGAGTTCCTGGGGTTTAGCCTGCCTTCAAGAAAATTCATTGCTGTCCTTTCCTCTGTTGGATTTGCCTTTCCAGCAGCTGCAAGGTGCAGGTTCACGGCTGTGTTGTTGAAAGCCCTGCCATCCAGGCAGCAAAAGGAAGAAATACACACGGAGGAGGAACCCAAACAGATAGCGAGCTTCCAGAACTCTGCTCCGCTTATGCCCTAGTTATTAACTTCCAGCTTATAAATTTCCCTTCTAGAAAAAGAAACTTTGCTTCTTGGATCTAGGTGGCCTGTGGCAGCCAGCCAGAGTCCCAAATGAAGGAGAAGCCATCAGAGTGCTTTACGAAAAAGAAACACCAGGACTGCTCAGTGCTATTTGGCCCTCTAACATTAATTCTAATTATCTCAAAATGCAAGCGTGCTCAGATTCCAGCAGATTAAGTCATTTTCTCCTTGACATCAGACACAAAAGAAAGAAAAATAAACAGAGACCAGTGACAGGAGTGAGGAGAGGCTCCTTTGCCTTTAATATTTCAAATGCAATTCCATAGCCGAGTCTGTGTTTCACGCTGTAGACCTAGAGAGGAGGATGGCCGCCATGCTCTGATGGAAGTCTTGCCTTCCCAGTTAGCTTAATTAAGGGAAGGGAAGGAAGCCAGGAGAAAACAGTCTGCTTTAGATCAGGGTTAGAGTCTTAGGGTTTGCAAACACACCACAGATTTTTGTTGTTCTGTGTTTTCAACATTTTTTCTGGTTCTTCGTACGAAGTCCGGAACCATCTTCAAAATGAGTTACCCCACGGGTCCAGAGACTTCGCATTTTTTGTTTAATGTGGGTGATTTCTGAGATAGTAGACAAGAGTCAAAAAAGATTCTGTGGGTTTCAACACAGATTTCAAACCCTAAGAATGGGTGGGCAATTGCCACTGCAAGAATGAGCCTCTGGTCTCAAAGCTCATAAGCCTAAGAGAAATTGGGCTGTTTAACCACAACGTCAGATCCTGTCTAAAACCCCTTCCTGTGCAGCTCCACCTGTTATGACCACTGTGCTAAAGGAAGCCTCTAAATTATCAGTGTGATGCCCAGGTATGCTGTTTCCCCACTGCTCTGTAATAAACTGCTTGCTGTGTGTTGTTTAAAATACTTTATGAGCCAACTATATACTTAGCATAAGCAATCATCTTGACTTGTCTAGGACTCTTTTGGTTTTGCAAAGAATTTTGGGGTTTAGCAATGAAGGATCTTCTTCCTAGTTTTAAAACATCTTTAAAGTAAAGCAAAATAATGAGGTCATCTTTTTTATTTCAGATGCAGCAAACAGTAACTTGTAGGGAGAAATGGTAGTGATAAATCAAGTAGACTAGTATTTTATCTCCAGGAAATTATCAAAAGCCTGTTTATCATAGATATTAACAGTTATGTGGTGTTCAGATTTTCCCCATTTATACAATTTGTGAAGGTGACCCTTGTGTCAGTCAATGTTGGGCAACCTGAAAATGTTCACTTACTATTAATATTACATGAAAAGCAACAAAGTGACACCAAGGGGACCAACTAGTCTAGCTCCTGTCATCCTACCAATAAAATGTCTCTGCTCTCGTGAGCAATATGCATTCATTTTACAAGTACAGGTAGGGTCCTTTGGGGGATAGACACTATAGTGGGCATTACAACAGTGGGCCTGCCCTTTCACATGAGGAGATTTACACAATCCACCCAAGGCAGTACACATATTAATGTGTGTATGATAGAGTTGAGGTTCAGTGATGGCTACTTAATAGCACCTCAATGGTTCCTAAACTGGTGACTTATTAAAATATTTGTTGATCGGTTGACTCCTGGCAACACTCAGCCTACCTCAAAGAAAATGATAAGCATCAAAGATGCTCAAATGCTTATGAAAGTGGCTTCAAATGTGGCAAACAAGCCACTGGACAAAAATGTCCTCATTTCTGCCACTGACAGAATTTTGCCTAAAAATGGACAAGCTTGGATACAGGCAGAGTCAACAGCCAAACTCTGCCAAGATGGGGTAAGCAAGTCCTCAATAGTTCCTGCCTCACAAATATGTCTGTCAGATATATTGGGCCAGAAGGCTGAAGATGATGCTCCAATCTTATAGAGACGTTTGAATGACTGTTCAGGCAGCAAACTGTCTCTGTCATTTTTTCATTATGGAAGGTGCTAACTTGCACTTCCTATTCACTGAGGTAATTAATTTTATTCCTTCTCAAGTCACTGATGGGATTGAAAACCAGATATTTTAGTTTTACAATTAAGCTTAGTTGTTTAGGGATTGAGATGTTTTTAGGTCTAGATAGAGGTTTTCAGTTAATAGAAATGAGATTTGATGGATACTGATTTACATTCAGAATTTTAGACTTACCAAGATAGGAACTATGTTTACTTTAAATGTGCCAAATACAAATAGCCAAATCACTATGAATGTAACACTTATATAACTCCTGCTTGTTTCATGGTTCTTTCTGCTGCATGTAGTTTATTTTATTTATGTGTAATAATATAAATGCATATGTTAAAGATATAATAAAAATAGAGCAGAAAAAAGTATTTGTTGATCCTGCGCCCTGACTCTGCTATGCATTAAAGCAAGGATGACAGTGGAAGAGGGATGAAGAGGTTCACATGCTTGCTCTCTTCATCATGGGGACCTCTTGATGTTAATTAACTCTTGAAATCAATCTTTGCAGGAATCACAGTTGGAAAGTGGGTTAACACTGTCCTAAGGAACTACTGAAAACATTATGCATTTAGCAATATTTGGGAACAAAATAAGCAGAACAGAAACCTTAAAAAATGAATATTAATTAAGAGGAAAATAGTCTTACAAAAACAAATGTAAAGCTAAAAAACTCAACTATCTGACTTAATGAGATTTCAATAATTTTTTACAGATTTGTACTGTCTCTAAGTCATACCACAAGCAAAATATTGACCACAAAATTATTTTGGGAAATACCTAGCCAGTTCCTACTCTGCAGCTGATATTGGGCTAATGATTTTGAAAATATCAACTCAATAAATGATTGCATAAAACTAGAATTATTAGCTAAATGAAGTAGAGAAGTTGAGTAAACCAAGAAGTACAGAACACATTTGAAAAGTTGGCAATGCCAGATGGTTCAAGGAATACGTCCCAGGCCATCTGAACTTCTGTAATGCATATGAATAAATCATTCAGAATTAATTGTCTCAAGTTGTAAGTATAATCTGACAATGAAACTAAAAAGGAGTAAAGGATGAAAGGGAGGAAAGAAGAGAGAAAAAGAGGGAGGGAGGGAGGGAGAGAAACTAGAAGCTAATTTCATCTGACAATTACATATAAAAATTACAAATCATATTGCACCTGTGCAATCTGAAGTGAGACTTAAGTTCAGGAAAAAGGAAATTATTTGCTATTAATGAACTGCTTCATGTAACATGTTCATCAACTTGTCAACCTTATCTTCAAAAATGTATGAATTCACTGGGCATAGTGGCACACAATATTAATGTCAGCACATGGAAGGCTGGGAGGGAAGAAACTGAGTTCGAGACCACCCTGTGCTATACAAAACTACAGCTTAAGAAACAAAACAGCAGCAATGACGGCACACATACCCCCAAAATCTATACTCATAATGCAATTTAAATAAAAAACAATTTTTCCCTAAAAACTTCATTAATGACCTCTAAAATTGAGGTGAGAAAAGAAATCAGCAAGGAAAGGAAACAAAATAAAATATTTGGGCAAAGAAATAGATCTGTAAAATAAGAGGTGAGGAGGAGGAAGTAGAAGCCTAGTCTCACTACAGACCAGTAGACAGAGAGAAATCTCTCACCAGAGATACATACATATAAGGATTTTACATTTCTTCTATTTAAAGTGTCCATGTGACAAGTTCTGGGATGTCAGCAGAAGTTAAAGACACAATTTTTCTTCTTACCTATAGGAAGGCATAGAAGTTTTCCTGTGGTCTCCTGCCCATTCCTTGTAGCTTACGCTTGATAAATTCTCAGAGAAAAGAAGAATGTGATGGAAGGAGCGAAGGAGTGCCAAAAAGAGCCATCAACAAATGATTCTGTTCTGATGCACATGCTTGGCAGCCCATCTGGATGATGGTAAGAGAGGAAAAAAGATGGGCATCAATTTCTGTAATAACACTCTCACTGTGGCTGATTTCAGGCCGCTAAAATAATTCTCTCTGTCTCTCTTTCTCTGTGTCTCTGTCTCTCTCTCTGTCTCTCTCTCTCTCTGTGTGTCTCTCTCTCTCTGTCTCTCTCTCTCTCTCTCTCTCTCATGAATAAATAAATTTGTACAAAAGACTAGATAGGGTTAAGAACTATTTATGGCATCATAGTAGGCTCAAGGGGAAAATTCACACTAGCATTATCATAGATCATGAAGAAGCAGCATTAATTCCTTGTATGGCAGAAAACAACTCTAAGAATAAATGGATACTTCAACAGCATGAAAAAAGAATTGGATAAATAAATCAATAGCTGGCAACACTGGTACAGCAACACAAGCATTGAAAGACAAAGACACTCATATTTCTTATTTCATTTTGCATTGCTCTGACATACAAGGTATTTAAATAAGGCATGAAATTAAAATTAGCAAAAATGCTTGAAAAGGAAAAATATTGTGCATATTAATATATGTGAAAAATCTTAAGTAGTAGAAAAAAATTTATCAAGCAAGTGTTTAAGGAAGAAGTGAACACAGCTATTATTTGTTGCCTAAAAATTTTCAGGCCTAAAATGATGAAAAATTTCTGAGGACAAAAAAACCTGAGGATTAAAAATTCTACATAAGTGTATGGGAAATGCAACTCAATACCAGATATCCCTCTGTCTCTCTCTGTCTCTGTCTCTGTCTCTCTGTCTCTGTCTCTGTTTCTCTCTGTCTCTCTCTCTGTCTCTCTCTGTCTCTCTCTGTCTCTCTCTCTCTCTCTCTCTCTCTCTCTCTCTCTCTCTCTCTCTCTCTCTCTCTCACACACACACACACACACACACACACACACATTTAAACACCATGCACGTGTACATAACTTAATAGACTTTGGTCATCTGATTGAGATGAGGGAAAAAATTCTCTACAATTTTATCTTGTATGAAAAGAATTGTGAGGATAGTTCAGTTTTTATATTTAATTAAACATATTCCAAAGAACAAAAGTCAAAATTTAATGTTTCCTTTGAACTTTCCAATTCTTATTGATGAATCTGTTTTTGCCACCTCAAAGTGGCATTGCAGACAGTGCCCATTACAGACAGCTGGCCTACTTTCTGGCAAAGCCTACTTACTGCTCTGCCTGCTTGCTTCAGCATTTTCCACTTTGTGCCCCTTTGTCAAGTAGACATAACCTCTGGTATTGGAAGTATGTAGAGTTATAGATGCAGTAGAAATTAAAATAATAAGACAAAAGAAAAAAGTCACTATATTTTATACGCCTTCGATTAGGACCTAACATTACCCTAGACTTAAGGATTGCCAAACTGCATTTCATAAAAAAGTAGGCACTAAGCAAAGTTTGTTTTAAAGAATATTGCTCTTCATTGGAGTAGCTTTTGTTTTCCTCTGTGAGAGAAACAGGCAGGCAAGTGAGATCAAATGGCCACCATGCCTCTGAGTGTGTGGAAAAGCCCTCAGGAGGAAGGATGGTGATTCAGGCTGTCTTATGATACTTGGCCAGCAACAGAGGACTCTGTGAATAAATTAATGAATGCTCTGTATTAAATACTGTGATGGAACCAAAGTGGTGCAAATACAATTCTTTTTTTAAAAGCAAGGTTAATGTCATTTTTTTATTTTGTAGTACATTTTATTAATTTATTCATATTACATCTCAATTTGTATCCTATCCCTTGTATCCTCCCATTCCTCCGTCCCTCCCATTTCCCCCTTACTCCCCTCCCCGATGACTATGACTGAGGGGGACCTCTTCCCCCTGTATATGCTCATAGGGTATCAAGTCTCTTCTTGGTAGCCTGCTATCCTTCCTCTGAGTGCCACCAGGTCTTCCCATCCAGGGAACATGGTCAAATATGGGGCACCAGTGTTCGTGTGAAAGTCAGACCCCACTCTCCACTCAGCTATGGAGAATGTCCTGTCCATTGGCTAGTTCTGGGTAGGTGTTCGCTCAAACTATGGCAAATACAATTCTTGACCTGGATAATGTGCCCATCTTTAGTGATGAGACTGACTACCCGTACAAGGGGATGTCAATAAAACCTCCATGGGCTGCGAGTGTCTGGCAGAACACTGAGCAGAACACTCCACAGACCTTAAGGACCAAACGAGCCTTCCCAGAAAGGTAGGGCTTGGGGATTCTGTGGTATTTATAGATGTGATGAGGAAGAAAGGGGATCCAGATGATAGGACTGCTCTGGCTTTTGTTCCGTTTTTCAGCATGTGACAACATTCTCCAAATGCCCCTGTCACATTAGCAGCATGAAGCAGCTTTCGTTCTCTGGAGAAAGGCTTGTGTCTGCCCGCACAGCTCAGATCTCAGCATTCACGGAGTCAGACTTGTGTAAGTCTGAGTGCGGCCCATCGCTGTGCGTCCAACCATAATATGGCTGGATCATTCTTCTATGCCTGCGTTTTTCCTCTCATAGTCTCTCCTCCCGTGGCTCTGGCCCTGTACTTAGCACAGTGCTATCCTAGTGGAAGTCCCTATTCTGTATCCAAAGTATCCTGTGCTTGTCTCTAGTCTTAACCCCCAGCTATGCCCTCAAAACATTATATACAAAGTGATATTCTTTTGTAAATCAAAAGAAAAGGATACAAAGTAACTACTGAGTTGCCAGTGCAGTGACCAACAAGGATGGAGCTCAGACTTGCTAAGCCAGTTTTTCCTCTTAGAGATGATTTGTTGTCTGCACCCAAAGATCAAAGAGTCCAGACATCTCAACACCTCATTTATGCCTCACAGTTCAGGGACAACTGTCCAATAAAGAGTATGTTCTCATCTCTCTCACTTTCATGAACTAGAAACCCCACCCCAATTTGAATTGTCTATACATTGTTCCCACAGGTGAGTTCTGCTTACAATGGCTTCCACCCCGCAAATCTCCACAAGCCAGTGTTGCCGGCTTCCTTTAGTGATGTGCTTACGGGAAGCAGGACAGTTGTCACCTGGATGCTCTTGCTTGTGGTGGTTTAGAAATTAATCTTCTTGAAGCTTCCTACTCCCCTCTGCCTTTGCCTCACAGCTTCACTAATGAACTGTATCTCATCTCCTTAAGTGTATCCATGTGGACCACATAAACCAACTATCATCTAAATAGTTGCACAAGAGGCCTTTCAACTGATGTAGGTCTTGGACTAAAATAACACAGTTTCATGTTGAAATTAATTTAGAACTGACCAAAAGCTGCTTCTGGATTCTAGGAAGAATATTCTCCAAGTGTTTCACAGAAGTTCATAAGGTTTCTTGAACATCAAATGAGTCTTACAACAGAAGTCCTGATGAATTACTATCACTACAAATGAACCAAAAAAATGAATTAAACTTTATCTTAAAATATACAAGGGATGGAGAATTAATGGAGAAAGGACAACTGGCAAACGACAACTATGGGATTTGCCAAAGACCAACCACTTGGAGTGAGCACATCTTTTGTATGTCATGGCCTATCTGTTACATAATATGTGGTATCAGCCAGGAGGATGTCCTACGCAAGTCCAGTGCAGCGTAACAAACACAGGTGCTGCCCAGGCCTGTGCAGAGTGTACTCAGGAGCACTCAAGGCAACAAATGGTGTCAGAAATTGTGGTATAGCAAAGAAATCAGTGCACTAGAGAAGGCAACAGGGTAAATGTGGATCAGGGACAGGAGTCTTTGAAGAAACCCTTTCTCCTTCCATCACCGAGCCAACTCACCTATGTTTTATATAACACCATATAGAAACTGAGGTCATATATATATATATATATATATATATATATATATATATATATATATACATACATACATACATACATACATACACACACATATATTAAGGTCTGTTTAAGGAAATGCTAGGTGGATGGGAATGGTCACTTCTGGAAGGTTTTGCAGTGGTTCTGGTTCGTTGATGAATCACATTTGGCACAGATTTCAGAATCTTTAAGGCCATGTGTTTGGGTTATATCATTTTTTTAGTGCCATAACCTTATAATTAACATCTGAACATACCCGTGCTTTTCTTTTATTCTGTCTGGCAGCTTAGTTTGGACAATGAAAATATAGATAAGAAACTACTAATTATCTGCCAGGAACTAAAAATGCTATTATCTTTTGGGGAAAAATAGATCTGAGCAAACACAAGAGCTATGACTATTTTGCATGGAATAAACAGCCTCCTTTTTGTGTGTTATAGAAGGCGTGGGGAGCTCCCATTTATTTTATACTCCTGACCTATTCCTGATCCCTCTCTCAGCCTTGTTACTTATAAGAGATGAAAATAAGACCAGAACTTTATTTAGCTTGGGATGCTAGCTGGTTTTGGAATAAAAGTCGGTACCTTCCAAAGCATCTCTTTTTTGCCAGATCTCTGGTTTGTTAGGCTTAGGTTAACGTCTGGCTAAGTGGGACTGTGCATAGAACGTTGTCTTTTACCTTAAAATATCTGTCTACCTGGTAGGTATTTGGAGGGACCCTGGGAGTCTGGAGGACTTCCCAGCCCCCAGCCGAGCACAGTACACTGTACTTTAGCTCTCGGCCTTATTTCATTTTAGAAGCTATTGAACAGGGCTGGGGGCAGGCGGGCCTCTCTGACTCATTTCTCCTGGTCAAGCAGACAGAACACTGGCATGATGCTTTGAATATCCCCCAACAAATTTCATGTTGAAATCCCATCCTCACTGTGAAGTATTAAGAGGTGAGAACATAAGCAACCAGGTCACAGGAGCTCAACTCTCGTGAGTAGATTAATCAATTCGCTCGCGAGTTAAAGGGTTATGAAGGGAGTAGTTCACGGCTCCCTCTGGGCAACTTTGCTGTCTCCACATGAAATCCCTGCACCAGAGACCCTGCTGGGAAGACTGCCCATAAGAAGACAGTCACAGAGACAGTCTCTCAGTCTTGAACTTCCTAGCCTCCAAAACTACAAGTAAATAAATAGGCTTTTCCTTAGAAATTACTCACTCTGTGGAATTCAGTTGAAGCAATAAAAAAAAGTATCAAAACCAAGAGTGAACTTCTCTCTGAATCACTAACACGCCAGACTGTTCTTAAATTCCTACCTGTGGCCTCTAAATGAAGTGAGCTGAGAGACGACACATTTGATGAGATTTATCTGTGTTTCTTTGTAGCTCTTGAGATTCAAATGAGTAAACTGCCCAGAGAATGCTCTGTTTGTCTGCTAGTCCAATCAGCGCAGCTGGGGACTTCGCAGTGGCTAGTCAGATGGCAAAGGACAGGACATAAAGCTGGAGGTAGGAAGTCAGTCTTGGTACTGCGTGCCTTTAAACCAGCACTCGGGAGGCAGAGGCAGGCAGACTGCGGTGTGCTAGAGGCCAGCCAAGGCTACACAGAGAGGAAACCCTATCTCAAAAAACCATAAATACATACATACATAAACAAACAAACAAACAAACAGACAGACAGACATTGTGGATACGAAGGAAATGTTCCAGTATTCCCCAAAAGCCCATCACAGGAGAGCTCCATCACACTGTCCAGGGCATTCTCACAGAATGAGACGCTCAGCTTCACTTTCTTTGGCCTGGATGTCTCCCAGAATTTCCTTACATCTTTTCTCCATTCAGACTAGCATTCTAAGGGGACAGAGGAGAAATTACAACTTAGCACAAATGTTCTTGTGTGTACATCCTTAAGTTAAAAGGACAGACTGGGTGGCACACAGATGGAAGATAAGATGTAATGGAAAGGAAATGGGGCGGGGGGTGCATTTTAATAAAACTTTGGCTCGACTTGGTAAACAGCACTGTGAGTAATTAAAGCCCACACCAAATGATGAAGATGCGCTTGCTGACAAAGACTTTTAGTACAGCCTGCAAACAAACAATACCCTCTGATTTATAATAAAATGCTGCTGGTGACACTAAATCAAAGTATATCCCCAACACACAGACTGCACTGTGCCCCAGTGTGATTTGCATACCTTAGTTACAAATCTGATGTGGTGTCAGTTTAGAGATACCATTTCTATAACAGATACCAACTAAGAACAGAGAAAACTAAAGCACCTCACAAGTGAGAAAAAAAGAAGTAGCTCCTCCCAGGATGTCTGTACAGCTCTGTCTTTGAAAGAAGTGGCAAAGAGGAAAGCTTAGCGTTGCAGGCATATAAGGATAAGGGTAACAGGAAATATCCCATATGTAGACTACCATAGCAAAGGGGCATAGCAAGAAGAAATCAGAGGGCCAGAGAAAGGAGAAGCTATGGTCCTAAGCCATGGTCTGCAGTCTTGGGGCAGACAGACAGTATGCTTGCTGGTCTCCTTTAACAACCAGAACTCATCCAGGATCTGTGTCTATCCACTAAGGGGCCAGCTCTAGGAACATAGAGCAGACTGGCAGTGATGGTCACACCCTCTAAACTTGCCCTGATACTTCCAAAAAGCCCGCTCAATTATGGCCACCTGTGTCTCCTTGGTTACGCTAGTCCAAACAGTAAGGATGCTTGCTTGACTTTCGGCCTTACCTTATTGTGCAGAGTAAAGAAGCTTCTTACCAAACAAGAAAATAGCAAAGAATCTTGAAGATTAGAGGGAGACATTTGCAAAGGACGTGAAGCAAATAAGAGTGTGTGGCCATGGGCTATGGGCTGCCAGTCTCTGCTGCATCGGATGGAGAGGGAAGAAGAGGGAGGCAATAGAGGCAGGTACCAGTTTGAAGGAAGGAAAATCACTAAAGGATGAAGATAACTGGGATCTTTCAAAGCAAGTCTGACTATAACCTGGACAAGTCCATGATTTATCTAGATTTAGAACCTGAAGGAAGGCATTGCAGTTTGAGCATCCTTTAAGATTAGCAAAATAATTTGACCACGTCCCCTAGATGGGGAGGCCTGGTGGCACTCAGAGGAAGGATAGCAGGCTACCAAGAAGAGACTGGATACCCTATGAGCATATGCAAGGTGAGGAAGTCCCCCTCAGTCACAGTCATAGGGGAGGGGAGTGAGGGGAAAGTGGGAGGGAGGGAGGAATTGGATGATACAAGGGATAGCATAACAATTGAGATGTAATATGAATAAATTAATAAAATATATTTTTAAAGAAGATTAGCAAAATGACAAGAGTAATAATTCCAAACTAAGAATATACAACTAGGTACAAAACCAAACAATTTTGCAGGATTAAAAAAATAGGCTTGAAAGCTGGGCATGGTGGTGCACGCCTTTAATCTGAGCCCTTGGGAGACAGAGGCAGGCGGATCGCTGAGTTCGAGGCCAGCCTGGTCTATAAAGTGAGTCCAGGAGAGCCAAGGCTATACAGAGAAACCCTGTCTCAAAAAAGAAAAAAGAATAGGTTTGGAAATAAAATTAAAATTAAATTAAAATATAAATAAATAAATAAATAAATAAATAAATAAATAAATAAAATAGGCTTGGATACAACTCTAATTTAAAAAACAAAAACAAAAAACAAATGCTCTAGATTGAGCATGGGACTTAAGTCACTCCTTTGTGAGGGATTCTCATAGCATGGCTCACTATATACCTAAAAGGACAGGACTTCTCTGACAAGTTGTTATGGGAGAGGGGAAAGTCCTCTCCTGGCAATTTTATACATCTGACTTCTGAAGAACCTCCCCCAGATCAGCTTCCTGCTCTGTGCTGTTTAAACTAGGCCTTTCCTTGAAACTGTATGCAAGTCTGGCATCAAAAGCTGTGGGACACACTGACATCATAAAATGAGCGTTGGTGCTCTGCTTCCTGTCAGGGAGATTCCTAGAAGCCATCCTACCCCAAGAGAGCCAGCACTTGGAAACAATTGTCAGCCACAAAAATAGCCCCCACTTAATGCAAATTAGATATACTCCCATCTTGACTTCTCCTTCGCTACAGAGCAAAGTGCTCATCACTTTGTGGACACCCCACTCCAGCAGGAGGAACATGTAGGGGAAGTTGGAACTGAAAACGAAAACAGTCTTAAGCAACAATAGCTAAATATATCTCCTTTGTAATCAATTTTACAAGGACATACAACCATGGGAACACATTACAAGGGCTCCTCCCAGCTCTTGGAAGAAGCCTGTGCAGCTAAGAGGGCCGCAGCTCAAGTTTATTTGTTGATAAGCTGCAGGGTAGAGCCTTCTCGGGGCTCTCATTGTAGCTGAGGAAGCCATCCTGTAAGCACTGGTAACACTGAATCACTTACAGCAACCATGGTGTCCATGAAGTAAAAAGGACGTATTTGAATGGCCATTAGCAAGGAAAAGTGACAGCATAGGATGATGCTGTGACAGCAAGGAAGGGACAGGGACAGAGAGAACAGTGAAGGGAACATTGGTACCATCTAATCTGGCATGTGTGCCCCAGCACTAACTAACACATTCACATCCAATTCCAACATGGGGCCCGGAGATGGTCATCACACAGACTGAGGTCTATACATCAATCCCTTGGTTCTGTGGACCCTTGTCCTGTAGAGCCTGTGTCAAGCTCAGTTCAAGGCACCCAGGTCTCCAGTGGGTCGGAGAGTCTTTCTCTTTGTTCTCGTGCATGAAGTCACTCAGTAAAATCCCTTTAAACCCCTTGCCTCCCAGGACAGCCTATCTATTGGCTATTTTTAATCCAAGACATACTTTTTACATAGCCTGGCCAAAGTCCAGCCTCACAGGGATGTGAAAAATGGAAGTGTGTCTTAGGTTTGTTGGGGCATGCTGAGTGTACTTTATGTTTTAAATTTTGAAAATGTACTCTTTGGGGCTTGATTTACCAGTCTAGACCATCCCAAAATCAGTGAAAATACAGCAAAATACAGACGGGATAGAGGAAACATGTCAACCAGTTACAGCTGTGACCCTAGAACTCTGGAGGAAAATGCCCATAGCACCACAGGGTCCAGAGATCATGAAAGCCAATGCTAAGTAAACCCTACCAAAAAGCCAAGATTGGTTTCAGAGACTGAACTCCCACAGGTGTTCAGCCTTTGCCCAAACTTCACAGCAAACATGTTCCTTTCTCAGGATGCTTTCGCTGCTTCTCAAATAATCCCAAAAGGAGACTCGCTGGACGTCCTGTAATGAATAAAACTGCTGATGGGGATGGATTTGAGAACCCAAAATACCATATGTGGAGTCAGAACATTTTATTTATACCTCAGCCTGATGCTTCGCCCACGCACACAGGATTATGGAAGAAATATATGGCTGCCTGCTGGCCTAGAATTCTCTCAGGCCTTCCCCAGCAGCCTTGGTGAGAGCAGTGACCCGAGCCAAAGATCCATCTGTAGCGCAACAGGCCTTTTCAAGTTGAAAAGAAAGTAAGAGAGTAGAATTAAAATATCCCTGTGTATTTTGCTTCTGCTTCTGTCTACAAGTAGGAACAGGCCTAAGCAGTTCCTTTGGCATAAGATTATAGGTTAAAAAATAAATTCACCAAGTATTACATAATAATAAGATAAGAATAATTAAGAACAATATATTGCTTTTTACAAACTTTGATGGAGAACCTTAAGATGTTTTAAGGGTTATGTTCAGGCCACACACAGGATGGGCAATATTTTTTCTTCTTTCTTTCTTTCTTTTTTTTTTTTTAACAGAAAAAGAGTTAATTTTGCTTAAAATAGAAAGAAGGCTATGGGTCTTGCATTTATCAAAGAAACAAGGATGGTTTATCATACAAAGTTATCTTTATTTCAAAGAAATGAGAACAAAAGCCAATCCTACAGAGGCATATATGCAAACGATAGTAACATCTGCAGGCAAGAAGGGGCTCAGTGGGTCCTTAATAAAAATGAAATCTTGCTTTCTAGGCTTCTATGACTCCAGAGCTTGAGTGGAACCAGCCTTGGCAAACAAGTCAACCCATACGCATCTCACCCCTGTCCCTACTCAGGGTTCTATCTGCAACTTTGACCCCAACAAATGGCCATTCAGTGCACCCTCCTTTCTGCTCATGGCTAGCCTCTGGAAACAGAAAGGTTTCTTCCTTTATAATCCCCCACATAAGGCAGGGACAGAAGGAATGGAAAGGCCTACACTCAGAACCCAGGGGTGAATCAGGTCCAGAATAAGAGGGAGGTGGGAGGAGACTCCCGGGTACCGAGAGCCAGGTGCTGTAACAGCTATGCACCGGAGTGGTCTGCTGTAATCTTTAGCGCACACCCACAAGGTGGATCCTGAGCTATCATGCGTGGGAAGTGAGTAGAGCCTGGGAGGCCTTAAGACACTCCTCTGCACTGCCTTGTGCAATGGTGAAACTTGCATGCAGGCTTGGGTAAGGCACAGCTCCCAAACATTTCTTTGCATCCCATAAGGGTAGAATTACATTCCAAGAGACGCATCATTCAGTGACTTCACCCTGTGGAAATGCCATACAGTGACAGCGTACTTCCCCAAATCCAGATGACTTCACTGTGTCTGGATCCTGTGGCACCACTGTCCTACGTGTTACAGTTAATTATCAGTAACCAACATGTTCTTATGCATGCATTATTGTGTTTGGTTTTTTTGGTTTTTTTTTTTTTAAGCCCTAAATGAGTGCTTTTCAACCTGTAACCTGTGGGTTGTGACCACTTTGAGGGTTGAATGACTTTTTCACAGGGGTCTCCTAAGGCCATCGGAAAACACAGAGATTTCCGTTACAATTCATAACAGTAGCAAAATGACAGCTATGAAATAGCAATGAAAATAATTTTATGGTTGGGGTCACCACAACTTGAGGAACTGTATTAAAGGGTCGCAGCATAGGAAAGGCCGAGAACCGCTATGCTGGTTATTGGTGTCGAGCTATTTCTGAGATGATGTCAACATATAAATCAGTAGAATTAAAGCAAATCAGATGAGCGTGCAACATGATGCCTCTCATCCCATCAGCTGAAAATCAGAGTAGAATGACAGTGTGGGGTTACCTGGGAAGAGAGGGCTCCCCCAGTCAATTGCCGCAGACTGTAGTTGCAGCATCAATACTTCTGAGTCTACACGCAGCCTGCAGCCTGTTCTATAGATTCCAGACCTGTTGGCCCACAAAAACATATTCCTTGAACAAAATCTCAGTTTCTAGATAGATAGATAGATAGATAGATAGATAGATAGATAGATAGACAGACAGACCGACAGACAGAAAGGAGACAGATGGTGGAGATAATAGATTGATATAAGAAAGATAACAGAAGACAGACAGTAGAGATAATAGACACAGATAGGCTTTAGGGTGATCTCTATTTGTTCTGTGCTGTGTATGGTTGTGCTGTGCTTCCCAGTGTTTCTAACTCCCATTACAACTTGGCCTAAGATTCAAATATGTCTTGGTCTGATTCCAGAGCTTAAACTCTTTCCCTGACACCAGACCTTAACTGTGATTGCCAGACACTGAATGACTCCATTGTATTTAATCTACTCCATTCATTCAGGATATATTTAGAAAGGAACTTTTACTTTTTCAGTCCCGAGCTGGACTGTGGAAATGCAGGAGAACAATAAATCCTGCCTTCCTGAGAAGGACACGTTTGAGCTAGCTGAACAAGGTGTATGTGTGATGAGGGATAGGGGAGAGAGAGAGAGGGAGAGAGAGAGAGAGAGAGAGAGAGAGAGAGAGAGAGAGAGAGAGAGAGAGAGAGCACATGAGCAGGAGGATCCCAGCTGAGGCAGAGATGGACGTGTGGGTCAGCAGTACCAGCCCTCCTCCAGTATTTTACTACAGTCTATTAGGGCTTCTGACTTGGACCAGGATACGGACAGAAGTACCAGGGTTATCTGCAGGAGGCAATTAAAGGTGCAGATAACTGAGGTCCGGTGAATTACTGCTGGGAAAGGCAGGGAGATGGAGGCTCTGACACCTGCAGGACACAGGGATTGCAGCAAGGATAGGATGGGATACTGACTTAGGGACCACACTCATGGTGAAGATGCAGCAGTTTAAGGATAATGATATTGGAGACTGGGGTGTCCAGTGTAGTCTCTATGTGGCTGCAGAGGGGGGGATCTCCAGATTTTCTTCTCCTCCTCCTTATTCCTTTTATCACTTCTGCATCAATCTCTCTCCACCACCACCACCACCCCCAGCCCTATGAGTGACACCTGGAGAGCTTGCAGCCAGTGAAGGAGGTCTGGAACACCTGCTCTAACAATTGGTCTGAGAAAAGCCAGGGCTATGACTTCATACCAAGTCCTAAACTGCCACCTGCGAAGTGAAAATGAACTCTTGTCCCAAAGCTTCAACGTGTGTGTGTGTGTGTGTGTGTGTGTGTGTGTGTGTGTGTGTTTCATTCAGCTGGAGACATAGATACTGCAGCAAACATGCAGATATTGGGCTACTTCAGTTTAACCAAAGGCATGCGCTTTAGTATACCTACTTCCTTCCTAATGTGTAGAAAAAACAGAAGGGAAAACACAGTTTGCAGCAGAGATGATGTAAAATGACCCCAGCACAATTCTACAAGCTCAGGGGCAGAGAAGGAAGAGTCCATAATTCGGCGTCCCTTCTGGTTCTCTTCCTGGCACCTGGCCCACAGAAGGGCCCAGAGCTTGGAGCCCGGATATCTGTATTATGCCTCATAAGGATCCTCAGATCATGTGACACAGCAGCGGCTGTCAGGGGTAAGTGGTTTTGGCAATGGCTGAGGGGAAACGGCCTCGGCAGGCTACTCAGGAAATGTGCAATTGCTCAGTCAAGCACTCAACGAGGGCCCACTTACCGTGTTCCCTGTGGATTCTTCCTCCGTCGTCGGTGGTTTCTGGGATCAGCCTTTCCATTGGAAACAGGGTATATTAAAGAGCAAGGAAATGGTGGGGCGCAGAAGGGGCATAAAAAGAAGATGCTTTCCTCCTTTTTATCCTGTACTTTAACTCTTAGCATCAGTCACAAAACTTGTGATATGAAATTAAAGGCTAGCAGAAAATGTCTCTCTCTCTCTTTTTTTTTTTTTCAAATCCCAAAACACTTGAAACAAAACCGCTTACACTTCCAGGTGCAGACTGTGATCTGTTCGCCTGAGCTTCTGGTTGCAGCCTTCATTTGTGGTGGTTTGGCTTCATGGCCAAGCCGCCTCTCAGACAGTTAGCCAACCATTCTGCAAATAGAAAATGCCCCAAAACTGGACAACGGGCTTTCTAAGAACCCTACGAACTCAGTGTTCCCTTGTCCTCTGGGACCCACTTCTCTAAGGACCCTGAGGTTCTCAGCAGCCCTCACCAGTTTCACAGCTGAGAGTTTTATTCAGGCCTCTAATCAGGCCCCTGCACCTTGGCTCAACTTTATTGGCATTGTGAGACAATCTTGGAGGAGCAATAGAGACACTCATATCTTAGTAGTAATCAACAGCCATATAATTGGAGATATACCCGGATCAACAGGAGGGAGAGCTTACTGAAAACTGGAACGCTAGCCACCTACCTAGAGCTAGTGAGGTTATAGATCTCAGAGGAGAACCAGCTGGCCCGACTTTGCTACAGCAGCATTAATTCCTAACTGCATTCTAAAGCTTACCCTGATACCCACAGAGACATGCAGCTCTCTTACAGAAAACCAACTGGTCAAAATTCAGAGATCAACTGATAATAGGTTGCCACGTATACTTTTTAAAGACAGATATGCAATGATTTATTATCCTCCCCATGCTCTAACACCCTTCCTGTGCCACACACAAACATAAGTGGTCGAGAACACTGAAAGCACGTGTGTATGCTAAGTCCTCGGCATCAGTCTAACACTGAGTCTTCTGGAACCACTCTCCTGTGCATGAATGAAGGGTGTAATTCTGTAAGAGACAGGGAAGGTGTTCTTTCATTTATGGTCATCATCCACGCAGTAGCTAATTACATACATAAGTGTTAGAACCCCGCACCTGTTGCTTGAAGTAACTCAACCTTGTTTCTGGATGCAGTTAACTGTGGATGCTGAGGTTTCTATCCTGCGTTTCAGGATTTTATCCTGGGGAAAAAAAGTGCAGTCAAATGACAAGACCTACTGTGAAATGTATTTTTGTCTTTTCACAAAAAGAACAAGAAATAAACTGAGCAAGAAGTTTTTAGCATACTGAAAGTCTCATGACCAGACAGGGACTAAGTTACACCCTAGAGTCAAAATTCCAGACTTCCATAGCAGAAGCTCAGCAAGGAGCTCCCACAGAAAAACCTTTCTATTGGGTTCAAAAGTTCATCCCCGAGCAGAAGAAAAATGTAAGTATTTTCCCAGGCAGAATATGAATGAGACAGGGCTGACTCGCCAGCCCTTTGCTCTGCTGCTGTGTGGAGACCGCTATGTAGATGGGAAGTTTCCCTGTAGACCAAACACTCAAGTAGGGTGCTGTACGGCAGGGTGGAGGGAGTAGCAGTGTGTGGCCCTTTCACCGCTAGAACACTGCCCTTGCGTATTTGGAGCACAACACTGTCTTCTGCAGGCCCCCGCGAGAAGGAAACCCCGTGCGTGTCTATCCAGCAGCACCGCCTTCGTGGTCGACTGTGCCCTCAAAGGCTTCCTACCCAAGAGAGCAGGGATAGCTAAATAAAGCCCATATTTTAAGCACTCTCTTCGAAAGCCCTCATGGGGCTGCCTTTAGCTTTGAGTGCTCGGTGAATCCACCCACGCTACTCCCCTTGCCCGGCCTTGCCATCTCCTGGTTTCACTGAGCAAGCTTCCCATCCACTCAACAGCAGCATCTGTGAAATGGATGTTATTTACTAGAAAACCTGAACTCTCTAGTGACACACCAAAGAGGTACAGCGGTTCGTCACAGGACAAAGCACCCACATTACTCAGGTGGACGGAACCTCACAGCCACTGCAGAGAACTGTGGCACTAGATTCAAAGGCAAAGGGGTGTAGTCTCACGCCAGACTCATTTTCTGTCACTCTACCAGCAAACAATACAGTACACGACAGCGAAGGAAATGTCTCCTAGAGGTTTGATCGCTTTTGAGGGCACTGAGAATGGGGACGTGTCTATGATCTCTTTCTCGATGTGTTTGCTGCGGCTCTATAGAAAAGCTACTGGTTTCTGTACGTTGACAATGTATCCTGCCGTTCTGATGAAAGTGTTGATCATCGTTAGAAGTTTTCTGGTAGAAATTTTGGCATCGCTTACATATAATACCATATAATAATCAATTAGGGATTGATTTTTCCCTGTGTGTATCGCTTTCATTTCCTTCTCAAACCCTATTGCTCCAGTGGGTGTCTTAAGCTCTACTGAAAGGAAGAGCGATAGTGGGCAGTCCTGTCCCGTTCCTCATTTTAACGGGGTTACTTCAAACTTTTAGCCGTTTCGAATGATGCTGGCTGTAAGTTTGACATGCATAGCTTTTACTGTGTTGAGGTGTGTTCCCCACAGTTCTGCTCACTCTAGGGGATTTTTTTCCAGGAAAGCATGTTTGGTTTTGTCAAAGGTCTTTTCTGTACCTATTGAGATGTTCGTGCAATTTTTTATCTTTAAGTCCACTTATATAATTTATTACATTCATTGAGTTATGTGTATTAAATAATTCCTGCTAAAAAGCCAACTGGATGGTGATGGACTCGTGTGGTGACACGTGCCTGTATTTCATTCGTTCATATTTCATCAGGACTCTAGCACATGTGTTCATCAGGAGTACTGGCCTGTAGTTTTCTTTTTTTGTTGTTGTATTTTTACCTGGTTTTGGTATTAGAGTTAAGACTGATTTCATAGAAAGTGTTCATTCTTTCTACTGCTGTTTGTTTATTTTGTTTTGTTTTAGTAACTTCAACAGTACTGGTGTTAGATTACTTTGAGAGTCTGGTAGAATTCTGTGAATCCATCTGGGTCTGGGCTGGCTTTTTATTAGTATTCCAGTCTAATTAGCTATGGGTCTGCTTGGCTTGTTGATCTCTTGATGTAACTTCAGTGATTTGAATGAATATTGAAGTTCCACTTCTTTTGGATTTTCAAGCTTAATGGAGAACATTTTTTCAAAAGTATTCCCTTATCATATTCTGAATTTCTTTGGTGTCTGTCATGTTTCCCTAGTCATTCCTGATTATGTTAATCTGGATCATTTCTTTTTTATTGTTGTTGTTGTTGGGCCAAGATTCTGTCCATCAAGTTTACCTCCCCAAAGGTAAACTTTGTTTTCATTTCATTCATTTCTGCTTCAATATTTGTTATTTCTTGCCATCTACTGCATTTGTAGTAGGTTGTTACTGTTTTCCCAAATTCTTTTTAAGGGAATAAAAGCGTTTTATTTGGGACTCATTGCAGTGTGCTTTCAAAAAAACCCACAGTGTTGTACAGAAATGAGAAAATAGACATTTGTTAGATAGCTAGAAGCCTCTGCAACACTGAAATCTCACTGAATACTTGTATTGATTTTTAATTAAATACAGTTACATCATCTCACCCTTTCATGTCTTCCTGCCAACACTTACCTTTTTTTTTTTCTTATATGTCAATCTAACTCTTAAGCTAATAAGGGGCCTGAATGAAGGAGTGAATGTCCCAAGGAAAGAGAAATAGAACATAATGTTACAAAGGGATAAAGGAAAAATTAGAACAGAAGGATTAAATGGAAAAGGGAATGGACTGGTAGGGAAAAGGAGGAAATATGAGGAGGAATAATTAATACTAAAAGCCTTTTTAAAAAGCTATATGGAATACTACTACCAAGGAATTTAAATGGGGTTATCATATAATGGTGTAGACAATGCCTTAACTAGATATCTTATGCTACCATTTAAAACTCCCAGTACCAGAAGTGAGAGGTTTTTGTGAGTTATTGGGCAGAGGGGTCACATAGATACCCCCAACATAATATATTATGGAATATTGCCAATGTTTACCCCCAAAAGCTGATGGTAAGACCTATTGCTAAAGACACCGCATAATTATGTAATCAAACATGGAAAAATCAAGCTGATGTTCAATATGAAGCTTCATTTATACTAACTAGCATTCAAGGTGCTGAAATATACTATACATCCTGGCAGATGAAAGATGGAATCATCAGTCTCACCCAGCTATGAACTCTGTAAACTGGAGTAGGAGCCTGCCTGCAAAATATCTCCACTAGTGCAATAGTGGCACAAATGTTAGAGGAGTAACCAATCACTTTTTAAATATTGGACTTAAGGTCTATTCTATGATGTAATCTACTCCATACACTGATGATAAGGCCAAGTACTTGAGACCAGATGGATCAGGAGCCCTAGGGGAAAACTTACCTGTATTATTTTGCTAAATGAACATAGCAATAAATGCCTCCTAATGACATATTGCTATACCCACAGATCAGTACATTGACTCAATATTCACCATTTTTCCCTTGAAGTAAATAGTAATTAACACAGAGACCCATTACTTGATAATATGCAGAAAGTGAGAGACTTTGGATCACTCAGCTCTAAATAGGATGTCTTCATCACACTCCTCCTCTCACAGCCCAGAGATTTACTCAAAAAAAGAAGGCAGAAAGATTGTAAGAGCAGAGGTGGTGGACATCTCCAAAGAAACAGTGTCTTCCAGATACAACATATGAGCCTATGGGGGCCAAGCCTACTCAAACTGCCACACATATGTAGAGAACAAAGACTTGAACAACTAGTTTTATGTAAAATTAACTTTTCTGGTTCTATGTCTGCTGTGCATAGATACATATGAGATGATGTTGAGAATTTTATGATATTAGCCCAACATTTTTATTACTGGAATAAACTGGTTCCTGTAGGCTAGTGACTACCCAGTACTCATGGAATCAAACACATTTATTGAATTCTAAGGAAGAGAGTCGCCATGGAATAATGTGCATGCACATCCTGAGACACGCCCCTTGGGCGTTTCCAATAGAAAAGCTTCCAAATACTAGATCCAAGATCCAGATCCAAAGTTTAGGCCATAAAAACTCTCCATAAATCTTTGGAAACCATCTTAGTCAGTGTTCCATAGCTATGAAGAGACACCACAGCCATGGCAACTCTTATAAAAGAAAACATTTAATTGGTGCTTGCCTAAAATTTCAGAGATTTTATCCATTGTGTCATTGTGGGAAGCATGGCAGTATGCAGACATGGTAGTTGACAGTTCCACATCCAGATCTGCCAGCAACCTGGAGAGAGAGAGAGAGAGAGAGAGAGAGAGAGAGAGAGAGAGAGAGAGAGAGAGAGAGAGACTGGGCTGGGCTTGAGCTTTGAAACTGCAATCCCACCCACATGGCATACTTTCTCCAACAAGACCACACCTACTCTAACAGGGTCATACCTTCTATTTTCCCCCAAGTAGTGCCACTCCATGATGATTAAGCATCAAAACATATGAGCCTATGCTTGCCATATTACTTAAACCACCACAGGAACTTTGTATCTGATAAGAGAACATAAATTATGGCTTCTAAAAGAGTGTGATGCAAACTTCTCTCCCCCAATATTTTCCACTATTTCTAAACAGGACAGAACATTCAAATTCATCAAGCCATCCACTCAAATACTTGCCAATAATATCATCCCAACATCCATCTCCCCATATCCACATCAGCATGCATCATTCTTCTAAATTTCTACATTTCCTTCCTTCTCTCAGACTGTTTATGTGTTTATGTTTATGTGTTGTCAGGTGCTACTCCTTGAAACAGCAGCCAATTAGTAAGATAAGTCTGGATATGGAACCTTAGGCTCCTGCATCAGTATAGGAGTCAGGCATGGTGGTACACACTATAACCCTAGCATCCAGAAGACTGAGGTGGGAGGACCTCAAGTTCAAGGCCAAACTGAGGCACACACTGAGACTATGTCTAAGAGGGAAACACAAGTCAGCATGGAGCCCAGTCCTTCCCATTATTCATAGTAAACAGGAAAAAGACCCCTTACACCCTAACGAGAAACTTCCATGTAAATGCCTTTGTGAGACTAACCATTATCTTCTATTTAAAAAATTGTCTGCCAATGAGACAGGTTAACTCTTGTTAACATCCAGCCTACCTCAAAGAGGATGATGAGCATCAAAAAACCTCTTTATGGAGATAGCTTCTAATGTGGCAAACAAGTCACTGTGCAAAATGTCCTTGTTTCTACCACAGACAGAAATGGGCAAGCTTGGATGCAGGCAGAGTCGATGGCCAAACTCTGCCAAGACAGGGTAAGCAAGTCCTCAATAGTTCCTGCCTCACAAATATGTCTGTCAGATATATTGGACCAGAAGGCTGAAGATGATGCTTCAATGTTATAGAGAGTTTTGGGTGGCTCTTCAGGTAGCAAATTGTGTCATCTTCTCATTTGGAAAGCTATTAACCTGCACTCCCAGCATACTCAGGTAATTAATTTTATTCCTTCTCAAGTCTCTGATGGGGTTGAAGATCAAATAGCTTAGTTATACAATGAAACATACATATACATATACATATACATATACATATACATATACATATACATATACATATATAATTAGGACATAATTATTACTGAGATAGACTAAGGGGGGAAATCCAGATGACGGTTAGTGTTGGACTGTGAACTAGACCAGGTCTGGGATGACGCAGGAGAAAGGCTATAAGTCTAGGTGAGATTAATTGAGGTGGGAAGACTTATCTTCACTGTAGGCGAATTCTATACTAAACAAAAAGGGGAAAATGAGCTGAGTGTCAGCATTCATTGTTCTCTGCTTCCTGACTATGGGCACAGTGTGATCAGCTGCCTCAAAACCCTCCTACCATGAGTTACCTGAGTAGTACCTTCAAATTATGAGGCAAAATAAATCCTTATTAATTTAAGTGATTTTGGTCAGGAATTTCTTCTATGTAAGCAGGCAAGTAACTAATACACCTTCAGAAATATATTTCCATAATTATTCTAGAAATGTGTCTAAATGTAGAATGCTGGAATAACTGATGTTAAATGGTCCATGAAATAAAATTGGAATGACACGACTAAATTTAGAGATGAAGTTGGATTATGAGAGAACTCAAAATCCATGAAGACACAGAAATCTTGATGTCTCGGGATACCTCTCCGAGCATTTGCACTGGTGGCATTAGATCTTGTCACTATCCAGTGACCTCTTGGATGTGTTCCCCATCAAAATAATAAAAGACCCCAACAGGAAAATGTCTAGAACCTCAGTAGGATTTGATTTGATATTTATTATGTTAATTTATCATTTCTTCTTGAATAGTTGCAGACCTAAGTTTAGCACAGTATATTCTTCCTAGGAACAGTATTTACTGTATAATGTATAAATTATAATGGTGTCTCTTTACAGCTATATTCACGGCTCCCCAAAGCCTATCTGGCCAGAGATAGAGGCACCTGCACAGAGACCTTCTAATACAAGTCAAAGCACAGTTAATATGGTACAACTGCCTCTCCTTTTTCATCAGAATCCTGCATTTCAAGTCCTGAACTATTTTTTGCTGTTAATTGACTAAAAAATTAGCAAATGGTAAAAGGTGATTTAGTATATTTGGCACATGTCAAAAAGAAACTGGTCTGTTACTTAATTTCCCAAATCAAAAAAAAAAAAATCCATTGAGGCTATTTTTTCAGATACTCTTGGCAATTGTCACTATAAAAGAAAACTTGTTTTTACTTCTCTGTCTAATGACAACCAGCATGGAGGTGCTCAACCAATGCTCTGAAAGCCAGAAACAGCCACCAAAACAGACCAGAGGGAAACAAACTGAGGAAATTTGAGATGCCAGCTTCAAGAGGAAACTGAAGATCAAAGAAACCAAAATTTCTTCCCTTTTATGCATTCCCTGATGACTTTGCTTTTAAGTACTGAATTTTCTGTGACGTACATATATATAAGTGGTCAGTATCCAAGGATATCTATCTAGAAAAAAAAAGAGAACAATAGGTATTTTCCCTCCCTCTCATCTCAGAGGCTCATTCTTGGTTTCTTGATTGTGTCATTATATCAAGGTCCACCACAGAGAAAATATATGCTTGGACATGCAATAACAGACACATATTCTTAAATCTCACCACTGCACCAACTGTTACCAACCTCACATGGTGGACGTACGTATCTTAGAATCTTTACACCAAGATATGGTATGTTCAGAATCAATCTGTGGTTGTCTAGTGCTTCCAGACACTTGCAAGATTTTGATGCTAGGAAAAGGAAGAAAGGAAAGAGGAATGGAAAGGAATGAAGAAGGAAATTTAAGGGAAAGGAAGAGAGGGAGGGAAGGAAGGAAGGAAGGAAGGAAGGAAGGAAGGAAGGAAGGAAGGAAGGGGAAGGAGGATAAAAAGCAGAGCAAGAAAACAAAAGCAAGGATGGGAAGGAAGAAGAAAAGTGAAGAGAAGGAGAGAGGGAGGGAGGCAGGGAGGGAAGGAGGGAGGGTAGACTCACATTCAGGAGGATTCAGCAGGAAGAATTAAGATGGAACAAACACATAGTACTTCTCACAGGAAAAATTGGCCACTGATGTGCCTAGTTTCAAAGTTCTTAACTCTTCCACAAGGGTTATTGATGACCTGTGGGAAAACTGGCAACTGTTTTCAGTGCAGTGAAAAATAAAACAATGTGGTATCTACTGAAAAGAATTTTTGTTATTTTTTTTCAGTTTTCTTTTTTTTCCAAGATATATATTATTTTATTAATTTGTTCTTGTTACATCTCAATGGTTATCCCATCCCTTGTATCCTCCCATTCTTCCCTCCCTCCCATTTTCCCCTTATTCCCCTCCCCTATGACAGTTCCTGAGGGGGATTTCCTCCTCCGTATATGCTCATAGGGTATCAAGTCTCTTCTTGGTAACCTGCTGTCCTTCCTCTGAGTGCCACCAGGTCTCCCCCTCCAGGGAAAATGGTCAAATATGAGGCACCAGAGTATGTGAGAAGTCATATCCAACTCTCCACTCTACTGTGGAGAATGTTCTGACCATTAGCTAGATCTGGGTAGGGGTTTAAAGTTTACAGCCTGTATTGTCCTTGGCTGGCGCCTTAGTTTGAGCGGGACCCCTGGGCCCAAATCTGCCTATCATAATGTTCTACTTGTAGGTTTCTAGGACCCTCTGGATCCTTCTACTTTGCCATTCTCCCATGCTTGTCTCATCTAGAGTCCCAATAGGATGTCCTCCCCACTGTCCCAGTTTCCTGGTACTTGAAGGCTTTCATGGGACATGCCCCTTGGGCTACTATGCGGATATAAGTGAGAATATACCATTAGAGTCTTTCTGATTCTAGGTTAACTCACACATTATGATCATTTCTAGCTCAATCCATTTATCCACAAATTTCAGAAATTCCTTGTTTTTAATAGCTGAATAGTATTCCATAGTGTATATGTACCACAGTTTCTTCATCCATTCTTCTATTGATGGACACTTAGTTTGTTTCCATGTTCTGGCTATGTTATGTTTTTGTTTTTGTTTGTTGAGACAGGGTTTCTCTCTGGCTGTCCTAAAACTCTCTCTTATAGACCAGGATGGCCTCAAACTCACAGAGATCCAACTGTCTCTGCCTCCAGAGTGCTTGGATTAAAGGCATGCACCACCACTGCTTGGATGAAGAGGTATTTTTAGAACTCAACTTGTTCCATGTAAAGAACATCATGTGTTCCTTAGTTATTCACTTTTCTGTTAGGGTGAATAAATGTATTTTAGCAAAGCAATGATAATGGTAGACAGTGCAACTTGTTGGTGTTTTCCTATGTGTGCTTCATAAGATAAAAATGTTGGTGTTGCTGAGATTGGAAAACCATGAAACACATTACATAATTAGTGGGTATTTTTTCTGTTCTGAGGCACACAAGGATGCCCAGGAAATATAAATGATGTTCAGTCTCTTCCTCAAATCAGCTGCATCCTAGCTCTAAAGAAGAGGCTCCACTATGCTTTTACAGTGAAGCTCATACAGAGAACCTGTGAGCAGTGTTGCTGAATAGAGCTCTCAGTGTGTGCTTTCAACCTTGTGAGCTCTGTACTTCAAAGCAGTATTGCTTAACTGTCAATAAACCCAACAGGGATCTACATAATCATCAAACTCTAAGGGTATAATATACAGTAATTAGCATCCTTTTATCTTTTGTTAATGCTGCTCAGCATCATAAATAACCTCCAAGTCAAAATAAGATCATTAGAAATTATTTCATAAAATACAAAATATGACCCAGTGACATGGCAGTAGGAGGTTAAAGTTCAAAGGAGGGTCCCAAGAGCATTGGTATTTTGTTTTCACAGACACTGTGTTTTAAAAAAAATCATTGAGCTCAAATGTAAGAAAACCTAGTTGATAAATAGAGAGTGTGGAAAGAAAGGTTGTTTTGGAACACGGAAATTGGAAGAAATGGAAAAAGAAATCATCAATCATTACAACTACAGTACGATATGACTACAGACGGCTATGAAAGTCAATCCATCAAGTTGATAAAGCCAACTATCTCCAACCACTGAGATTGTCACACCAGCTGCAGCCCAGGCGCCTCACAAATGCAGCAACTGATTTCTCATAGTTCTGGGTTCCAAAAAATCCAAGATCAAAGCACTTGTGGTTATGGTGTCTGGGAAGGGTCCATATCCCAGATTCATTAGGGGTTGGGATTTCACTCACTCTGGAGGGACACACACACACACACACACACACACACACACACACACACACACACACACACACATACCAAGATCATGGCGCCAACTGTTGGTAAAGAACCAGAAAAGCTAGAATTTTTTTGTACCATAAACTAAACTTTTTTCACTTATTTTTTTATTTTTTATTCTTCTCTCATATATTACATTCCAATTGCAGTTTCCCCTCTCTTCTCTTCCCCAAGCCTCTCCCCAACTCCTCCCCTCTCCCTCTCACCTTCACCTCTGCTCAGAAAGAGCTTCCCAGAGATGACACCCAAACACAGCATAACAAGCTACAATAAGACCAGACACATCACGTCACATCAAGGCTGGATTAGATAGCTGAGTAGGAGGAAAAGGGTCCACTGAGTAGACAAAAAGTCAGGCACAGTCCCTGCTCCCACTGTTAAGAATCCCACGAGAACACCAAGCTACTCAGCCTATAATACATATACAGAGGAGCTAGGTCAGCCCCCTACTGGCTCCCTGATCTCTACAAGCCCCCATGAGTTCCAGTCAGTTTATTCTGTGAGCTGTGTTCCTGTGGTGTCCCTGACCCCTCTGATTCCTCTGATCCTTGCTCTCCCTCCTCTGCAGGACACCCTGAGCTCCGCCTATTGTTCGCCTGTGGAACACCAATATAAGTGGACGTTAGCTATAAAGTAAAAGATAATCATACTACAATCTACCAGAGAGGCTAAGTGAAAAGCTAGAATTTTCAT
This sequence comes from Acomys minous, assembly GCF_964271855.1. Lineage (NCBI taxonomy): Eukaryota > Metazoa > Chordata > Mammalia > Rodentia > Muridae > Acomys > Acomys minous. The sequence goes on from NC_140490.1 coordinate 75,389,378, forward strand.
AAGTATATTTCTGGTAGAAATTTTTAAAGTAATAGTCACTTTGAAATAGCTTGGCAGTTTATTATAAAGGGAGCTACACATGTATGAATATGACGTAGTAACATGACTCCTAGGCATTTGCTTAAGAGAAATAAAAACATATTAACACAACTCCTAGGTAGGAGCCACCACTTTCCAGTATTCCTCAAATATGACAACATGAAGAAAAAGAGGAGTGACACCTACTCTATGTTCTCTGGGCTTTTTAAGAAACATAGCCACATACATGTGAATCTAGAAGGACGGTGATGCTGTAGACCGTGAAAGAACTGGTACTGTTCTGAAAGGAATGCCCACAAATTTGGCAATGACTACTGTGATACCCAAGATGCTATTGGCATTGTTGTAAATAAGCAAGTCAAGGATAAGATTCTTGTCAAGAAAAGTAGTAGGCATATTGAGCGTATTAAGCTATCTAAAACAGGGATGTCTTCCTAAATAAGTGCAAAAAAAATTATCAAAAACAGAGAACCTGGGTTCAAGTGAAGGGCCAGCCAGCTACACCCAAAGTAGCATCGTGTGTAAGAGCTAAGAGAAAGGAGCCTGAGCTGATAGGGCCCATTCCCTACTGCTTACTAGAGCTACAAAAAAAAAATGAATGAATGATGCAAGACCTAGCCTAAAATATAAAGCCTGCTTGTGATTGTTCATAGAGCTTCACTGTCCTTTCTAGGAAACATGGTCTCACAGCCGACTCCCACTCTTACTCTCTTTCCACAGCCCTTTCCCGGTCCTCAAACTCTTAAAAATCTTTCCTCCCTGTCTTAGACGGTGCTCTCTGACGATTAGGTGCAGGAGTTGTGTTATAGATACATTCCCTGGGCTGGGCACTCCACAATTAGTTGTTTCTGCACTTTAACTAGTTATGGTTTTCTGTAGCAGTGTCTGTCTGCTGCAAAGAGATGCTTCTGGGGGGGGGTGAGGGGTGAGAGCTACACTTGTCTGTAAGGATAAGGAGAAGCATTCACACACTCAGGAATTATGCTGGTTAAGTTGATAGAAGTGGGTTCCTCTAAAAATCCACGACCTCTTAGCCCCACGGAATTAGATTGCCAGTACCTGGCAGCCTGTATCTGTAAGGGCATCCTCTTCCTTAGTTTGAAAGGTCTCTTCTCGTGATGCTGCTGGAGATCTGCTCTATAACATTCACTTGGGGGTTCTTCTCCCTCACCCATACCTGTCATTCAAAGTCTTGGTCTTCACATGGCAGCTCACGGATCCCGCACATTCCCTTCCTGTGTTTTTTTAATGTACTTTTTGCTTTTTTATATTCTTTACCTCTTGATATTTGAGCCATTCTACTTGGAAAGCTTTCCCTTGAGTTTTCTAGTTGAATTATTAGGTTTTTCAATCTCATCTTCATTTCAGCTTGAATTTTCTTCAATATTTCTAACTCATTCCTGAATTCAGTTTTTCAGATCCTGAATTGTCTTCATCATTTCATTCTTCTGCATAATTGTATTTTCGTGTATGGCACTTAGGCATTTATTGTTATCCTCTTTAAAGTTCAATGGTGTCTTTTTTAGGTACTTAAAAACCTTGAACAATCTAATAGAGTTTATATTGTTCTTTTATATTATGTGCCCAGGAGTTAATCTAAGTCATTTGTAACTGGTTTTCTTTCTCTATTTCCCCCTGATTCACTTGTCCATATCCAGGAGACCCAGATGTGTCTCTCATCACCCACAGGAGCTACCTGATTGGGTCCACACCAGGCACAGCTGGTATAGGAGCCATGGTTTGGAAATAGACTTCTGGGTGTGGAAATGGAAGAGTGGTCAGACGGCAGTAGGCCTGAGGGACTCCGCACGTAAAGCCAGAGCTTCAGGCTGGAGCTAGACATATGGGGTGGATCTGGAAGTGAGAAAGATGGGAGTTGGGGAGAGAGATTTACCAAACAAAACCAGCTCAGGTCTGGGTTTAGGTCTGGACGTATGGAGGTGGTGGTGGGAGTGTATTGAGGTGGAGTCCTCACCAAGCAAAGCTGGTTCAGCCCCTGTGAGTCTGGAGCTAGGCCTGTGGGTGTGGAGATGGTGGTAGCGCCTTACCTGTTTTCTTAAAATATTTTTTTTATTTTACGTACATTGGTGTTTTACTTGCATGTGCATCTGTTTAATGGTGTTGGATCCCCTGAAGCAGGAGTTACAGATGGCTGTGAGCTGCCATGCGGCTACTGGGAATTGAACCCAGATCCTCTTAACCTCTAACACATCTTTCCAGTGCTCTTATAGGTAACTTTTTATAACTTGTTTTATTACACTTAAAAAAAATGATTGACTACTAGGACTCCTAGTCATTATCATGTAAATAAAATATGCTTTTTAATCATAGGGAAAAAAAACGGGAATCATGTAGATCTCTAACTCTAGTAATAATTAGTCTCAGATTAGTCAACCAACAAAATCTAGCAAAGACACATTGGTTGGATAGTACAGTTAAATCAAAACTCTATTTTAAAAATCAGTACAGTGCTGGGCTCTGCAGAGCATAGCTTTGCTAAGGCTCGGGCTTGGAAAGCTGCTCTGTTGTGGTAGTTTATCACAACCTAATTATTCCCTAGGCACAGGCATGGTCCATGCTCCAGCAATGCCAACAAGTGAGGCTTGGCTACCTAAGCCCAATGTGCCAGTTAAACATACAGGTGTTGCTGAGAGCAGACAGAGGAGATTTACTAAATCTGGTCACGTTGTGAAGAAAAACAGAAAGTGCTAATTTTTTTAAAAACTGGATGCTATTTTTTTAAAAAGCACACTAAGCAAGCCATGAAAACCAAGTCAGCAAGCAGTACAAATCTATGGCTTTTGCTTTTGTTCCTGTCCCTGCCCTATCTGAGTTCCTGCCCTGACTTCCATCACCGATGCTCTGTGATGTGGAACCATAAGCATAATAAATGCTTTCCTTCCCAAGCTACTCCTTGTCATGGTTTTCACCACAGTAATAGATATCCCAACTAGGATAATTATATAGCAATTAATGTGTTCTTCATATTTCCCACATTAAAAAAAAAGTTCTTTTCTAGTAGGAAGAGTAAAATCCTAAATCAGGGAAGCAGATCTGGGGCACAGAACCATAGCTATGTCAAGACCCTTGTCTCACCACGTGTTCCAAGATATATAGATATACATATACATATAGATATGCATATACATACACATATAATGTGAGCTGAGGCAAGAAGGTCCCCTTCAGGCTTGGTTGAGTTGAATTGAACTTACTTATAGGTTAGGTTGTCTGACTAATATGGTAGTCCATGGCTTATCAAAAACATTGCCAGTAAGTTTTCCACAAGGAATGTTTGTAATAATTTGTGGGAAGACATGGAAGAGAAATATAACAACTGGATCAAATTTGGAAAAACACAGACTAGCACCTCTTGACAAACCATGTAAAAATGTTTGAGTTTATGGGAAATAACCTTGTAGGGAAAGAATCATTATGAAATAGTTGCAGTGAGTGGTAGGTGACAATGAGTCACCCCATATGCATTGAGGATCTAAAATGACAAATAAAATGGCCTTTGAGGTGTAAAATAGATGACAGCCAAAGGTGCTGTGAATCGTGAGGCATTCTTGGGAAGCTCACTTTGCAGAGCTCATGAGGAGCGTAGTGAGAACAATGGCGTAAAGGTGGCTAGCAACAAAAATAGGAACTACAGGAAGTACATAAACCCATGGAAACTAAGTAATGAACTACCTGAAGGTAATCTTTCCAAAAAGAAATCAAGAAGAAAGCTAAAGCCTCATAGAATTAAATGAAAAACAAAATCAACATGCCAACATCTATGGGACACAATGAAGGCAGTCCTGGTAGGAAAATGTATGGCACTCAATATCTACGTAAAAGAACTGAAGAGGATTCAAATTAGTCGTTCAGGATTGCATCTGAAAGCCTTAGGAAAACAAGAACGTGCAATGTCCCCAAAAACTAGACAAGGGAAGATTGGGTTGAAATTAAATAAAACAAAGGACTGCAGAGATGGGCTAACAGTTAAGAACACGTGCTGCTATTGTGCAGGACCCACATTCACTTCCTTACACCTTCATGACAGCATTCAGTCGTCTTTACAGTTCTAGGGGCTACATCATGCTCTTCTGGCCTCCGTGGGCTTTGCAGATAAGTGTGGCACTTACACTCACACAGCTCATAAGTATACATCTAAATAAAAGTAAATGAATCTCAATAAAAAAATTTTAAATGGGGGCTGGAGAGATGGCTCAGAGGTTAAGAGCATTGGCTGCTCTTCCAAAGGTCCTGAGTTCAATTTCCAGCAACCACATGGTGGCTCACAAACATCTATGATGTGATCTGGTGCCCTCTTCTGGCCTGCAGGTGTACATGCAGGCAGAGCACTGTATACATAATAATCAATCAATAAATAAAATATTTTAAATGCTACAAAGAAGCAATGAGACATAGTTGGTTCTTTGAAAAAAAAATCCGTAAGACTGGCAATTCTTTAGCCATTAATTTGGCCCAGATTAACAAAATCAGGTATAAAAAAATGGAAACACTAAAACTCCCCAAATTATTTCATGAAATGTAAAAGGAAGGAACACTTCCAATTTTTCATGAAGTCCATATTACCCTGATACCAAAGCCAGAAAAGATCCAGCAAAAAATACAATAAAATTATCAGCCAATCTCTCTAATGAAGTTAGATGCAAAATTTCTCAATAAAAATATTTTCAATGAAAAATTGAGAACACATCATAATGGTTATCTATTACAGTCAAGTCAGCTTCATCCCACCTGAATGGTTCGACATACTTAAATCATAAATGTAGTCAACCACATGAATAAACTCAAGCACACAAACCATCTGATTATCTTGTTGGATACAGCAAACACCTTGGGGAAAAAATTCAACATCCTTTCATGATTTTCTGAGAAAATGTAGCGATATAGGATCCATACCTTAACATAATAAATGCAGCATACTACAACTCCACAGCTAACAATATGCCAAATGGAGCCTGCGTGAGTATAAATGTGCCACTTACGTGCAGTGCCCATGGAGGCGAGCGCTTTCCTCAAAAGAAAACACTAATACTCAAACTGTTTCATAAAATGTAAAAGGAAGGAACACTTCCAAAATTTTTATGAACTCAATGTTATCCTGATACAAAAACCAGACAAAGATGCAGCACAAAAACAAAATTATAAACTAATCCCCATTTAGCATGGTGTTGGTTGTAAGTTTGTAGCATACTGCATTTATTGTGTTCACATGTGTCTCCTGTATAGCCAAAGATTTTATAATAAAAACTAAGACACTGATTAACAAGCTGAAGATACCAGAACGTGGAAACCTCAAAGCTGTCCACAAAAACCAAGAATGTGACAAGAATGTCTACTCCTTCCTTTCATGTTCAAAACAGTGCTTTAAGTATTACCTACAGTAATAAGACAAGTGAAGGAGATAAGAGGAATGCAAATATGAAAAGAAATCATTATTTGCAGAAAAAATTATTCTATACTTAAAAGACCCTAGAGTCCACCAGAAAACTCCTACGGCTAGTAAGAATTTTCGCAAATTATCAAGATACAATGTTAACACACAAAATCAGTAGCTTTCCTGTATAGGACTGGCAAACATACCAATAAACAAGTCAGACATTTAAAAAATTCTGTTTATTATAGCCTAAAAAGAAGAATCTTGGGGCTGGAGAGGTAGCTCATGGCTAAAAGCCTTTAATGCTCCTCCAGAGGACTTGGGTTCAATTCCCAGCACCCACATGTTGGCTCCAGTCTCAGGGCATCCAATTCCCTTTTCTAGACTTCGTAGGCACTGCACAAATATGGCACACTAACATATATTCATAACAAAATAAAAAGAAATAAAACTCAAAAATGTATCTTGGAATAAATCTAACTAAGAAAAGGAGAGACTTATTAATAGAAACTAGGACATTGATAAAAGAAAGTGAAAAAGATACTAGAGGAGGGAAGATCTTATAGATGAGTAGGACTGATATTGTGAAAATGGCAACCCTGCCAAAAGCAGTCTACAAAGTTAATCCAGTAACCATCAACATTCAACATAATGCTTCAGAGAAAGTTAAAAACAATCTTCAATTTTATTTAGCAACACACACACACACACACACACACACACACACACACACACACACACTCCCACACAGTATCCAAAACAACCATAAATAATCAAAGAAAAATAGATGTTGTTTTAATTGAAAATCCTCGATCATTCTACTTTAGCAGTAAAGACTCGGGAGCCAGATGCTGTGGTGAAAATCCTGCTAGCTCAGAGAGGCAAAGAGAGTACCCAACTCACTTTCCTACTCAGCTCATGTCAATATCGAAAGGGCCTGAAAGGCTCACTAGCCCAGGAGGAACAGGAAAAAAAACCCAAGGCCAAAGGCTTTCTAGGTCAAAGCCTAAAAAGCCAAAGGCCAAGGAGCTGAGGAACTCAAGAAGTAAAGAGCTAAGAGTCAAAAAGCTAAAAGCTAAAGAGCTAAAGAGCTAAAGAGCTCAAGCTAAAATTCCAAGACCCCAAGAGCTAAAGTGCTCGTCTGATTCTACAGGCTGTCTTAAATAACCTCAACTCAAAATCCCTTCTACTCTTTAATCCCTAACATCTAGTTTCTTTATATAATTGTGTGTGTGTGTGTGTGTGTATAAATATATATATATATATATATACATTTATTCATATTACATCTCAATTGTTATCCCATCCCTTGCATCCTCCCATTCCTTCCTCTCTCCCGCTTTCCCCCTACTCCCCTCCCCTATGACTGTGACTGAGGGGGACCTCCTCCCCCTGTATATGCTCATAGGGTATCAAGTCTCTTCTTGGTAGCCTGCTATCCTTCTTCTGAGTACCACCAGGTCTCCCCATCCAGAGGACGTGGTCAAATACGGGGCACCAGAGTCTTGCTCCACCTCTTGACCTAGAGTTAACTTTATTAAATCCTGTATACGGAAAGCTCTTGGATTAAAGGTGTGTGTTAGGACTCAACTGTGTCAAACAAAAGACGTGTTTTAACAGTCCACAATCTCAAGGATCACAATGGGATCAAATATCCTGCAACAAATAGAGGCATCACCATCCCTGGTTTTTAAGTTATACTACAGAACTATAATATTTAAAACAGCATAAAGACAGACCAATTTTCTTTCTTTTTTTTTTGTTTTGTTGTTGTTGTTGTTTCGGTTTTTGAGACAAGGTTTCTTTCTGTAGCCTTGACTATCCTAGACTCACTTTGTAGACCAGGCTAGCCTGGAACTCACAGCTATCCACCTGCCTATGCCTCCCGAGTGCTGGGAGTAAAGGTGTGTGCCACCACTACCCGGCATCCAATTTTCAACGGGATACAATTGAGGACCCAGATATTAGTCTGCAGACCTATAGCCACCTGATTTTTGACAATAAGGCAAAAATACACAGCGGGGGAAAGGCAGCATCTTCAACAAATGGGTGCTAGTCAAACTGGATAGCTCCACGTAGAAGAGTGAAACTTTATTCTTAAGTCTCACCCTGCACAGAACTCAACTCTAAATAAGTCACGGGCCTTGAGAAAAGATCTGACACTCAGGATCTGATAGAGCAGAAAATAAGGAATATGTTTGAACTTGTGAGTACAGGATGGGGCTTTCTGAGCAGAACTCCAGCAGCACTGACAGTAAGGCCAACAGTTGACAATTGGAACATCATGAAGCTTAAATGGCTTTGTAGTACAGCAAAGGACAGCAAAGAACATCACCATTTGAGTAAAGAGGCAACCTAGAAAATGGAAAATTAAAAAAAAAGAAAATGGAAATTTTGCATACCAATTGTACACTTAACAGAAGATGTATATCTAGAATATACAGAGAATTAAAAAACAACTAAACATGAAGAAAAAAATCTCAGTTAAAAAATAGAGGATGGAACTTGAGAGTTCTCAAAAGATGAAATGCAAATGGATGGGAAAACAATTTATTAAATGTTTGCCTAGTAGGGAAATGCAAATTAGAACTGCTTTACTATTTCATCCCCTATTCAGAATACTAAATATCAAAACAACAGAGAACAGCAGATGCTGGTGTGGATGGGGAAAAATGAGAACATGTTGCTGATGTAAGTGTGAACTGGTGGGACCACTATACAAGTCAGTGTAGAGGTTCCTCAAAAAGATTCCTTTAAATAAAGGAGATTCCTTAAAATCGATCTACCACTAACAGTTGTACCCCTGTTGGGCAAATCACTCTGTACCATATTATAGAGACTTCTTCATCCATGCTCATTGCTGACCTACTCACAATAGCCAGGAAAAGGAAAAGGCCAAGATGATTGTCAACTGGTGAATGGGTAATGAAAATGTGGTGCATGTCTATGATGAAAAAATATTCACCTGTTAAGAAAAATAAATTTGCAGGGTAAATAGATCGAGGTAGAAACAATGGTTGAGAGTAACATAACCCAGGCCATGAAAGACAAATGTCGCATGTTTTCTCTCATTAGTGGATATTATTTTTGAATCTTTAGACATGTGTATTTCATTTGGAATACCATCGAGGTCAGGAAATTGGTAAGGAGACATGAGGGTGGCACTTAAGGGAGAAAAGATAGAATACAACGGAATACAGAGTTACAGGGTTAGAGGCAGCTAGTGGAACAAGAAGGAATAATTCTGATGGAAATGGGAGGGCAGGCTAGAATTGGGACTGTAGGGAGGGGGAATAACACTAAAGATTATTCTTAAATGACAAGAAAATGTATTACTGGAGAAGCTTCCTAAAGCATATGAATGTACATTTATAAAGAGTTTTATTGAAGGTACCCTGCAAAGGACAGAGTAGACACCATTGTTAATCAATACAAATCCCAATGCCTCTTTGTGTGTTGTTGGTCAATGGGATCTCATAGACCTCCAAGCATTACATGCTATTGTAAATACTCTTGACGACCCTCCAGAACTTGATGGTAAGAACATATTGCTGAAGATATCATACACATAAGTCATAAAACACAGACATTAAGCTGGTACTCACTTAGACGCTTGATTCCTACTAGCTAGCTTTCATAACACTGGATGATAATATACAAGCTTCCCTAGAGAAATTTTAAATATAAGCCTTATTATTCAGCTACAAACCCTAAAAACTGACAAAATATGCCTAGTAGTGCAATACTGGCATGTGCGTTTTGGAAGTAATCAGCTACTCTCTGATTGGATTGATGGCCTGCTCCATAAGATCAAATTCATTTCTGGTACTGTTAGTGGGGCCAAGAACACATGGGTATAGAGGCCGTGGACACCAAGGGAGAACCTATTACTATTTTTTCATACTACTATTTATCTGCTAAGTAGATATAGTTTTTAAATTAGTCCTAATGGCTAGCTTCTATATCCATAGAATAATGCATTTTTCAACCCTCATAAGAGAAGCTTCTTTTTTCAATTGATAACAATTAACATAGAGCTCTTCAAATGGTCAGAATAAGAAATGGTGAAGTGTTCACCTGTAAATTGAATGTGCATGTCTCACTATTCTCCCCAAAGCTCAAATAAATTCACAGAAGAAGGGGCAGAAAAACTGTAATATCTAGAGGTGGACAATGACTTGAAATAATTGTATTTTCTATATAGAACAGAGAAGTTGCACAAATGACCTCACAATAATTATGAGAGTATGCATGCAACTTAAAAAGGCTCAAGATGGTCATAATCTCAGCTTACAGGTGGGGACATGGGTGTGAAATCAAATCACAAGTTGAGAAGTTATTGGCATTTGATAGTTATTTGGAGAGGGAGATCTGACTTCCTTAACAATGCCATTCCCTGTGGGTTGATCACTCTCTAGGGTGGGCTCCAATGTCAAGAATAGTGGGATAACAAAACAAATTGGAGGGCAAAAAAGAGAGGGGAACCAGAGGAGGAGATGGGAAAGATGAGGAGGAGAAAAGGGTGAGAGGGGAGAGGAAGAGGAAAAAGATGAGGAAGATGAGGAAGGTGAAGAAAAAGGAGGAAGGAAGGAAGGAAGGAGAGAGAGAGAGAGAGAGAGAGAGAGAGAGAGAGAGAGAGAGAGAGAGAGAGAGAGAGAGAAGATGCCTCATCCTGTAAGTTGTGCAAGTAGGGAGACAAGGGTGGAAAGGATGGATATGGAAGAGTTTCAGGGTAAATGTAATCAAAATACAGTGCATTAAATTCCCAAATAATTAATAAAATATTATTTTAAAGTAATTCATATATATGAATACATATTCACATATTTCCCATGTTAATTATTCCATCCTGACTCTTTTCTTCTTTTGCTCTGTTTACCACTGAATTCCCTCTTCTCTCTTGAATGCCACACCCATATATCCTTACTAATTTCCTGGCTTCTATGGGTAGTCCAAATGAAACATACATATCTAAAGATACAAAGCTAACATTCACAAATGAGGTAAAGTATGCTGTTTATGTTTATCTGGGTCTGGGCTATATCACTCAGAATGATTGTTTCCACCTGTAACCATTTATGTGCAAATGTCATAAGTTCATGGGTTTTCACCCAATCCATTCTAAAAGGAATTCTTTCAGCACTTCTCAAGCAGGATTTCTTACTAATTCAATTCCATGCTGTAGCAATGACATCACTCAACCAGTAGCGCTTCTGGGGTAATGCTGATATTTTCAACAATGAGTTACTTAAGTACTTAGAATTGTCATCCCAGAAGTTAAGAATGCTACTAGTAAACACTCTACTAGCAGCAGAAGAAGTAGAAATGTTGACTCAAAGAATTAAGAACAGCAAGAGATGCTATAAGGTGCCTTTTTTTGTACTCATTGGAACAAGACAGAGGGAGGAAGAGACAGAAATGGAGGATAGGGTAGAATTCTTAGATTTGTTTTAGTATGGGTTTCTTTCCATCAGAAACACCATTAGGTTTAACTAGAAATCAGCCGTGCATGTTTCTATTACACACACATTGTTCAAAAGTTCAAACTACAGTTTCCTCTTTCCTAAAACATTTTCAGCAAAAACATAAGGATCAGAGCCCATGTTTCCATCACAGTGAGGATGGGAAACAGAGACAGGGAATTCCCACAGCAAGGCGGCTAGCTAGACTAGCCTAAGTGATGAGTGCCTGTCCATCATAAGACCACAGCCTCAGTATAAAATGTAGAGAGTGATTGAGAAGTCACTTGATGTCATCCTCAGGCCCCCTCACAAACATGCCCACACACATGTAAGCATGCATGAATAAGATTGCACACCACACACATACATAGAAACATTAACATGAGCCTCAATTTATCAAAGTGAACACCTACATTATTCAACTTAGCTGTTCTGTGTGACAAAGGCAATGCAGTGAGCTATCCATGTCTTCCATGGGTACCTTTGAAGTAGATGATGGACAGAAACAACACTAGTTTGGAACTTCAAGGTCCAAGACTGATGTTATGAATGAAGGGAGCAGGTTAGCAGCCTTCAAAATGAGAAAATGACAGAGACAGTTTCACCCCAAACTCTCTATAATATTGGAGCATCATCTTCAGCCTTGTGGCCCAGTGTATCTCACAGATATATTTGTGAGGCACTAAGTATTGAAGACTTGCTTATCCTGTCTTGGTAGGGTTTTGCTGCCATCTCTGCCTGCCCCCAAACTTGCCCATTTTTAGGCACAATTCTGTCTGTGATAGAAACAAGGACATTTTGCCCATGGCTAATTTTGAAACCATCTTCATAAGTAGATTCTTTGATGCTCATCATCTTCTTTGAAGTTGGCTGGGTGTTGCTAGGAGTTAACCTGTCTCATTGTCAAAGAATCTTTAAAATAATAAACACAGCTTTAAATGCCATATTCTATAGGTCTCTGAGGTTTTTGAAAACCTTATCTAACTATTTAACTTATCTATCTATAGAATCATATTTATCTGTTAAACCTAGGATGTATATTCTAATGATAAAAATAGACTAGTAATTGACATGGCCATAATTTGATCAACTAACGATTAACTTGCATTATGTAACTATCCTAAGCAGCCTGCAATAGCACTTTCAAAGTATTGGAAGTAAACTTTATTATTGAGTTGTATGGGTCTCAGGTAATTAATTTAATTTCTTCTCAAGTCTTTGATGGGTTGAATACCAGATAGTTTAGTTTTACAATTAAGCTTAGTTGTTTAGGTGTTAAGATGTTTTTAGGTTTAGATAGATGTTTTAAGTTGATAATGACAGGATATGATAGATATTGATTTACATTCAGAATTTTAGACACACCAAGATAGGAAAGATGTTTTCTTCAAGGTTGTCAAATACAAATAGGCAAAACACTATGAATGTAACATTTATATAACTACTAATTGTTTTGTGGTTTTTCTTGTTGTATGTAATTTATTGTATATATATATGTAATAATACAAATGAATATATAAAAAAGAAAAAATTTTAAAAGAATGAACATACATGTGTGCAGGAACACACACCTGTAATCCCAGCACTTGGGGAAGCAAAGGCAGGCATATCTCTGTGAGTTCGAAGCTAGGCTGGGCTACAAAGCAAGTCTAGGACAGCCAATATTACACAGAGAAACCCTATCTCAAAGAGAGACAGAGAGAGAGAGAGAGAGAGAGAGAGAGAGAGAGAGAGAGAGAGAGAGAGAGAATGAAAAGAAAGGGAAGAGGAGTGGACTGGGGGATTGAGGTTGGGGGAAGGACTTGAAGGAGAAGAGATAGAGGAAACTGTGGTCAGGATGTAAAGTTAAATAAGTAAGTAAGAAGTATATAATGTAAGCGTTTCCCTTCCGATCTACCATCTGCAATGGATCTGCCACCAAGATGCAGATTTTTGTGAAGACCCTAACGGGGAAGGACCATTGCACTCAAGGTTGAACCCTTGAACACTATAGAAAATGTAAAGGCCAAGATCCAGGATAAGGAAGGAATTCCTCCTGATCTGCAGAGGCTGATCTTCACTGGTAAGCAGCTGGAAGATGGCCGCCCTTTGTCTACAACATTCAACCTTCATCTTGTGTTGAGATTTCATAGTGGTGCTAAGAAAAGGAAGAAGTCTCATACCACTCCCAAGACTAATAAGCATAAGAGGAAGAAAGGTGAAGTTGGCTCTGCTGAAATACTGTAAATGGATGAAAATGGCAAAATTAGTTGACTTCATCGAGAGTGTCCTTCTGGCAAATGTGGTGCTGAAGTGTTCACGGCTAGCCACTTGGACAGACATTACTGTGGCAGATGTTGTCTGACTTGCTGCTCCCACAAACCAGAAGATGAGAGGTTGTGTATGAGTTAATAAAAAGATGGAACTGAAAAAAGAATTAATTTAAAAAACTGAATTCTAAGACCATCCTGAACTAACTGCATGAGCTGCAGTTGCTGAGTCTCTGATCCGTTCTCTTACCTAGGAGTTATTTCTCCATAGACCTTTCAGACACAGCTGTTGTCATTCAGGTTCCAATTCAGTTCACAGGGCCCTTAGACTGAGATGCCTTTGCTGAGCACCCCAGCCAAAATGGTCAGTGCAGGTCACCTACTATCAGCTACCTGCTTGTCCAGGTCAGAATGTTTTATTGTTTCATGTCTGTTTATCGTTTCATTACGTGCCATCCTGGTGCAATAGAGACTTTAGGAAGGCAAAGACACTGAATCCTCCTGGCATAAGTTAGGTGCTCAATGTTGAATGAATGAATGAATGAATGAATGAAAACCCATATTAGCATTCCTGCTTCCTTTCAATCTCTCGTGAATAATAGAAAGAGAAAAAAAAAAGACGTGCCTATCTATAGCTTTTGAATGATTGAGCACAGCATAAACAGAATCTTTTAGTACTTTCTCACTGGTTTCCTTTAAAAACTGAGTACATATTTCTACCTATAACTGTATAAGAATGATTGATAAATTCTATTCAAAGCTAATAAATTATAAATATGGAAACCAAGATGATTCCCCCCAATATGCCGAGACAAATTCCATTAGAAAAACCTAAGAGAAAGCAAATGAAATTTACAAGCACCATTGCTACAGGGTCTGTGTCACCCTCAGTTGCGGTTTTTAACTAGAGTCAATTCTAACATTTTTGCCTCTGTAGTCAGGGGAACTGAGATTTTCCCACAGCATTCCATACGAGGTCACCAAGACAAGAGAGAGTAAAGAAAACCATGCCAGTATGTATGCCTGTGGCTCCCACAGCTCCTGCTGCCTTCTCGGATCTGACTCAACTGGCCAATGATGACTGCGCAAGCATAGTCAGACCTGACCTTCCAGTGTGACTCAGGTCTCTGTGATCTCTCTCAAAGCTGACCGGACAAAGGTTTGCCTATTTCTGAAAGCTGCATGATTTAGAGAGAACTGTAGAATAAAACTCAGGCTGGAGTCTTGCTCAACATGCTGTCACTGCCTTAGTATGAATTCCCTAGCCGTTGAGTCACTTGCTTTTCCTAATAGGGGATGCTGACTTGGAACACTCTGAGATGTCAGTGTGGGATCCTCTAAATCCACCCAGCTTCCTAAATATTATGAACACATGGTGGTTAAGATAATAAACTTCTAATTCACCCAGGGCTGTGTCAGAGACTCAGCACCATTGCTTTGTGGGTTCCATGACTCCAGTCCGTTCCCATCTCTCTCTGAGCTTCAAGTTCCTCCAGTTTGGATGGGGCCACAGAGGCCAGAGACAGATCTCTGTTTGTAGTGTGACTCTCTAGCATGCCCAGACCCTGATTCCTTGATCCACAGCCCCACACAAAGCATGGCTTGCTGACGTGCGAGCAATCCTAGCCCTTGAGAGCAGGAACCTGAAGGATCAGAAGTCCCAGCTCATCCTGAAATGCATGGCAAGTTCACTGCCAGCCTGGGCTGTGTAAGACACTGCTTCAATACAAAAAAAAATTCAATAATGATAACTGATGATGCCAAGTAACTCACAGAGTGTCTTTAGAATTCATTAAGAAAATGGAAACCAATGTGTACTTTCACGTGGTCCCTCAGAAATTAGGCTTAATTGTGGCTAAATATTATATCACAAGGCCAAAAGTATATAATGCTAAGTTATATAAGTGATATATGTAACTTCTGTGTGTGTTATTGACAGAAGAAGCAAATTCATTTAAAAATGTTTTGCTGTCAACTATTTTCCTCAAGTCTATGTGTGGGTGTAATGCTTTGTTGAATGAATTACAATTTGACACACAATATTCCATCCTATTACATGAGTGATTACACATACACTTTTATAATTATAAAGCAGAGAGGGCTACTTTGAACTAAGTGAACTTTATAGATATCAGGAGTAATTTCTAAGGCTCTAACTCTATCTCTGTCTCTGTCTCTGTCTCTGTCTCTCTCTGTCTCTGTCTCTGTCTCTATCTCTGCCTCTGTCTCTGTCTCTGTCTCTGTCTCTGTCTCTGTCTCTGTCTCTGTCTCTGTCTCTGTCTGTCTCTGTCTCTGTCTCTGTCTCTGTCTCTGTCTCTGTCTGTCTCTGTCTCTGTCTCTGTCTCTGTCTGTCTCTGTCTCTGTCTCTGTCTCTGTCTCTGTCTCTGTCTCTGTCTGTCTCTGTCTCTGAATAAACCACTTGGTTCCTGACAGTTTTGGTTTATTTTGTGTAACGTGTAGAGATGACACTGGGTCCGTGATTCCCAAAATGAATTCTCTAGGTCATCAACTCTGAGAGGTGCTCAGAGTAGTGCTCAGTTCTCTAATTATGTTTGGAAAATAACAGGTAATGTGATTTTACCATAATACTTCTCAAATGATTTGACCTCTGATTAGCTAGTATTTATTTCCCAGAAGAATGAAGCTTTCTGTGTTTCTGAAATATTAATTTGAGATTTTATATTTATCATTAAGTAAATTATATATAGGATTGGGCTCTAAGAAACTGTGTGTGTATGTATGTGTGTGTGTGTGTGTGTATGTATGTGAGAGAGAGAGAGAGAGAGAGAGAGAGAGAGAGAGATTGAGATATGTATGTGTGCATGGTATATGCATATTGTGTATGCATTATAATGTATTATAATGTATATGTGTGTGGTATCTGCAAGTGCGGTGTACATATGTATATGTATGTGAAGTAGGAATGCTTATGTGTAGGTATATGTGTGGCATATTCGTCTGTATGATGTAGGTGTGTGTGTGTACATACATGTGTGTTGTGTGTGTATGTTTGTAATATATGTGTGTGATATATACATATGTATGGCATATGCATGTGTGGTGTGTGTGGTATAGGCATGTGTATGATATAGGCATGTTAGGAATATGCATTTGTGTTAATATGTGCACGTGTATGGCTTATGCATATGTGTTGTATATTCTTGTGTATGGTGTATGCATGTGTGTTATGTATGCTTCAGTGTGATGTATGGATATGTATATTATATGCATATTTGGTGTATAGGTGCAAAGACAAAGGAAGGATGATAAGTCTCTCCATCTATTGCCTTGAGAAATGGACTCTCACTCAGCCTGAAACTCACTGCTAATTTTGCTTATTTGTTTTTCTTGGCTACGTTGGCTGCCGGAAAGCCCAGCAAATCCTCCTGCCTCCACTCTCTGCAACACTGGACTTATAGGTGTAAATGCCATTGTTCTGGCTTTTATATGAGGCCGTTATCCAAATTGAGCTCTCATGTTTGCATAGCAAGCACGCCTGCCCACTGAAGTGCATCTCTAAGTCTCTAAGAAACATTTAATGCAAACTCCTCCAGCCCTGAATCCCAGAGCTCGCTCTTTCTTCTCTGTGCACACTGTGGCCTCTCCCAGAGCCATCCTCCGCCCTTCTCACAGTGTAAGCTTCCACATTGCACTTTCAATGTTATTAGTTCCTTAATCAGTGTGTGCTGACAACGGCTAAGATTGTCCTGATAGCTGCAGAAGTGCAAAGATAAGACACTTGTCTTCGATGGAGAAGGAAAAGATGGTTTGGGGGCTTTCCACAGTGTTTAGTCTCAGGTGTCTGTCAGTGTTGCTAGTTAACACACCCCTGCTTGGTAGGCTGAATGCTGCTAGAGAAAGGGGTATGGAGCACTATTATTTCTTTTTAAACATAACCAAATAGCACCAAGAAAGTGACTTTATTTGACATCTAAATATTTGAGCTCCCACTGTAAAGTAAGCAAACCATGGGGTCTTCTACAGTGTCTGGGAAAACCGGCACAAGGTACCCATGAGCATGTAGCCTTTCTCTTTTTCTCACTTTCTCTCCGGGGTATTTCAAGAAGGCAGTCCAGGGAAATGTCTTCTGTGTAGATTAAATTAGTTTTAGAACGTGCTTCTTCTTGTCCAGAAAGTTAAAATGTTTACTTTATCCTTCAGATTAGGCGGAGTGTAACGGAGGGCAGTGAGAGGAGCGTAAGTGCTGTTCTCATGAGTCACAGCCAGGGCAACTGTAGAAAGAAAATCCGCACTTCTGTGATACATGTCAGGTGCTAGGAAACAGGGAGGTGGGGAGGAGTGATGCCCATGACCAGAAACTGTCTGACAGCGCTCACTCCAGAGGAGGCCCACTTTCTTGTACATTCTTTTTTTTTTTTTAAAGATTTATTTATTTATTACAGATACAGTGTTCTGCCCACATACCAGAAGGAGGTACAGGATCCAGATTAGGGTTGGTTGTGAGCCACCATGTGGTTGCTAGGAATTGAACTCAGGACCTTTGGAAGAGCAGCCAGGGCTCTTACACACTGAGCCATCTCTCCATACCTTTGTGGTACATTCTATAATTGTATATTGTGCTTTAGATTCCATAAAGAGATGGAGAAAGTGGCCTGTGACACAGCCCCCAGGGTCTGAATCGTCAAGTTTTTTCAAAAGTGGTAACAGAGAGGAGGAGACCAGGGATGCTGCTGTATCCCAACATAAGTAACAGCTCTTTGTCCTGTGTCCTCTCCACATCCCCAAGACAGTCCTGGAAGCCACCTCTCTTTCTCACATGGCATGTAACTGCACCGTCTAACAGTCCCCTTGATCATTATCACGACTCAGAGAGAAAACAAGTCATTGTGGTACATGCAAACTTACTACCTACCCTGGATCCTGGAGGTGGATGGGGGAAAGAGAGAGAGAGAGAGAGAGAGAGAGAGAGAGAGAGAGAGAGAGAGAGAGAGAGAGAGAGAGAGAGACTTTAGGGGAATTCATTAATTCTGGCTTCAGTTTTCTGTTATTGTTTCAACAGTTTATCAATGCTAGCCAGAACCTGGTAATACAAATATTTATGGCCAAAGCACGTTGACTTACTGGTTTTTAGTAGCTAAAAATCTCTAATAAAAGCTGAGTTGGTCCTTTTGATGGTATTCTTTGCCTTACAGAAGTTTTTCAGTTTCAGGGAGTCCCACTTATCAGTCATTGATCTTAGTGCCTGAGCTGTTGTTGTTCTGTTCAGGAAGTTGTCTCCTGTGTCTCTTCTATTAGATTTAGTGTCTCTGGTTTTATGTTGAGGTCTTTGAGCCCCTTGGACTTGAGTTTAGTGCAGGGTGATGAATATGGATCTATTTGCATTCTTCTGCATGCAGACATCCAGTTAGACCAGCACTGTTTGTTGGAGATGCTTTCTTTGTTCCACTGTATAATTTTGGCTTCTTTGTCCAAAACTCAAGTGTCCATAGATATGTGGGTTTATTTCTGGGTCTTCGTTTCAATTCTACTTATCAACCTGCTAGACTCCTCAAATTTTGGCATTTTAATTATCAGATATAATGTTCTGTTGTTCCTTGTATAAAAACGCAATAGTAAAATGATCAGCAGAGTTCACCAAAAGTTTTCAGATGGAAGGAAAGTGTCTGCCAACTACATCTCAGATAAGGCATTAATATACAGGAAGTATAAAGACCTGCAAAAATTAAACACCAAAAGCATAAAATTGCCAATCAACAAATGGCTAATGAAATAAAAAGATAGCTCTTTTTAAAAAGCCCACAAATGGCTTGCAAATATATATATATATATATATATATATATATATATATATATATATATTCAATATCCTTTAACTCTCAGCCTGATTAAAACTCCTTTGCGACCATCTCTTGCCCAAATCAGAATGGCTACTCTCAAGAAAACAAAAGACAAGTGCTAGTAAGTGAGAAAAAGAAGAACCCATTTACTGCTGGTAGAAGTGTAAACACTAGAGAAATCAGTATTAGAGGCTCCTCAAAAAATTAAAATTAGAACTACAACATTACCTAGCTATACCTCTCTTGGGCATATAAGCAAAGGACAGTGTATCCTACAACAGAGACACCTGTGCATCACACTTCTTGTTACACTATTCATAACAGCAAACACATGGAACAAGCCTAGATGCCCATCAATGGAAGAATGGATAATAAAATGCAGTTTATATATGCAAATATACATTATTAATCTGTTCATAAAAATTAAATTTACAGGAAAATGGATGGAACTGGAAAACCTTACACTAAGTGGCATTGCCCTTTCTCAGAAAGAAAAAAAAATACAAACTTCTTTTTTATGCGACCCTGACTTTGAGTTTGTCTGTGTGTAAAAGAGAGGCTATAAGAGTGTGTACACACCATGAAACTAGATAGGAGGCCACGAGAACAGACCAAGTTCATTGAGAGAGAGGGACAAAGGGTGTATGTAACCGGAAATTAAAAATGATGCTCCTGGGGACACGGAGGGAGAAGGGAAGAAGAAAAAGTGGGGGAAGAGAAACAACAGAAACAAATTTTGTTTGAAGAAATGTCAAAATGAAACCAAATTCTTTGTAAAGTAATAAAAAAAATACTAAGTGATGTGAATGGGGAAAAAGTTGGTATTCCTAAGGAAAGAACAGGTTTGATGTGAAATAGAAGGGCCTATCTGAACAACGATGGAGAATTTATTGCTCCCTCGTGCTGAGTAATTCTTTAGGATATAAGACTCTGAAATTACAAGAGTTCCATGTACACTTATATTTTCATGCCCAGGTTTTAAATTACTTTTGTGCTCTTTCCTTATTAATACTAACTTAACTTTTTAATACTCATATGTATTAGTTCCTGTCCTCTTGGATTGGTAGGGGCTGCAAGCCTACCTGTGGGGGGCTGGCGCGGCAAGCCTCCCTGTAGGGGGGGAGGCCAGCTTCCCTGTGTGTGGGGGGGTGACAAGCCTCCCTGTGGGGGGTGGCAAGCCTCCTTGTGTGTGGGGGGGGGTGTCTACTCATTCCCAATGGGCTCTAAAAGTCAAGGCGGTTCGTGTGTGACATGGGAGCTATACAAGGTTCTGCAGAGGACCTGCATGATCAAGTTTACAACCAAGAGAAAGTTCTCTACAGTAAGTAGGAGGTGTAGGCTCTGAGGAAGTAATGGGATTGCAGTGACTCTTAGAAGTTCCCGGAGAGTTCCTTCATGGTAGCGTCAACAAGGAAGAGACGCGCTCACCAGCCTGCTTGTGGTGGTTAAACTATTCTTGAGCTAGTTCTCTCTATAAATTATGCACATTTCAAACCCCTGTGGTCATTTTTGTTTAACGTCCTTAGACTTGATCTACTTCCATTTCTATGTCTCTCCTACCAAGCCATCTAAAGACATTTCTTAAAAGAGTTCTACATCAGCTCTTCTGCCAGAAGGTTCCGAATTTCAGAATTTTGTCCTTCTCTTTCTCCCAGGAAATAAAAATTGTGGTGATGTTCAACAAAATCCTAATTACACTTAATAATTTTTTTTAAAGGGAGAGGAGTCTATGTCTGCCCCATGGCCAAAAGAGCAGCTGACCTCAGCAGTTGCCGGGCAACACCGTCCACATCCAGGCTGTGACTCAAGGAGGGGACGCCTGGTACAGCTCCACCCGACACTGGAGCAGGAGGCAAGCAGGGCACTACGTGCGGCGTGGCCAAGATCAGACCTGAAGTGAACTCTTGTGGCTTGACGATTCCCGAGCAGCAGCAGTCCTTTTTGAGAAGTGGGATAATTTGTTTTTGGCAAAATACTGTTTCTTTCTTTTCTTTTTCTTTTCTTTTTTTTAAGAGTGAGAAGAAAAAGAGTGTGGGAAAAGCTTTGGAAATCTTGCAAGACCTTTTGGACATGGACTATGTGTTACAAAACATATTTTTGACGAGTTAAGTGTTAACCAACCAAAAACAGACAGATTGTCTTTCCCTTGCTGGCATCAAAACGCAGCAGGGAAAGCGGCCGTTGCCGAACACCCTGAGAAGTTGCCGAACCCTGTCATTTTCAAAAGCCTGTCAAAAAGCCCAGAGCACGAGAGGCCAGAACGGAGTTGGTTGCCTGTCCTCTTCTCCAGGATGTGAGTGCAGCCTTCTGGAAGAAAGAGAGAGAAAAAATGAACAATACCAAATCAAAGAGCTCCAACTGTCAGTGAAGGGTGGTCCAGAATAAAACTTACAAAAGAGAAAGAGATTTGTTTTAAACCGTAATGAATTCTCTTTGTCATTGAAATTTCATCCAAAGACGTATTTCCTGACTACTTTGACAGGCAATGATCTGAATATTTGATGTACAGAGACACTGTTTCTTGCCCTCCAAAAGCTCTTAAGTACTCCCCGAGGAAACGGCGCTGTAAGCAGATCTCGTAGAATTGAATTATTAGGGCCTTTAAAAATTCATTTATTTTTTTAATTGACACATAAATTTGAGTATGTGTTGGGTTCCCTGTGAAGTCCCTGCGCATAGTGTTCACATCAGGGAAAATATATGTGTCTCCTCAAACAGTTATCATTTCTCTAACATGAAAATATTCTAAATCTTTCCTCTAATGTTGTGAAATAAGTGTACTACCAGCCTTCTGCCTCTCAGAGTGTGAGCAGGGCTCCTACATGGTCCCATGCCTAAATGTGGAGTAGAAAAATATGGCAATAGCAGGTTTTCTGAGCACAAATGACTAAAAATTAACTCGAAAACCCAAGGTGTTTATGGCAGTGTCCTCCTTGGGACAGCGTCCCATGGCTTCCCCACAGCCATGCTCCCTCAGCATTGCCTGCCCCGTGACACCACACACCAGCAAGTGATGCCTGAAACACTCACTCAGACTCCATACCACTGCGCATTATAATTTGCATTGACTTTTACTGAGCATATGTCCTCTTCTCTAGCTAAAACATAATTGTGTACTTAGAGAATCACATTAGTATATCTATACATTATACTCTGTTAGAATGTTTCATTTTTAAAAAATCTTTGGGTAAGATTTCTTTAAAAATACTATTAAATAATTTTAGCTTACTGTTAACCTTCAGAAACTTCTGAAATGGCCTTAAATATATTGATATTATTTTGTACTAATGTATTTACAAAAACCAATATTCTCAGCAACCAGTATTGATCAACTGACAAACATTGAATGGGGCTTATGTATAAGAGCATCTACTGTCCGGCCAAGATTTAGTTCTGTGTGTGAAAATAAGCAAAGTATACCCACCTCATTAATGTACAGATTTGCTTCTGACTTTAACAGATGGTTAAAATATGTGTGTACCATATAATTGTCTTAAACTATGTCTTAAACTTCATTATTTGTTTGCAGTAACTTGTTTGTGTACCTAGTTTATGGACTTAAGTACCTGTGCACCTTGTAAAATTTTCTCAGGCAAAAGTAACTGTGGAGGAGTATTTTTAAAACCCTGCCACTGAAGATGAGATTTGACCTCTTCTCTGTACCTGTACTGTACTTCTTGCTCTCTAGCATCCCCCTTTCCCTTTGCACTCCATCCTCCTCCCACCCTCTGGTACCCACCTCTCTACTTTCATCTTCTGTGAGAGCAACTTCTTCCAATTGCATTATATGTAATTAGTGAATAATGTAACATGTGTCTCTCTCCCCTTGCTTATTTCACTCAACCTTACATGTTCCATTTCTATAAATGTTACTACAAATGACAATTCTTTCTTTTTATGGCTGAATGGTATTCTGCTGTGTTGAATGTACCACGTTTGCTCTATTCATCTGCTAGTTGATAACCATTTAAGTGTTCCCTCTGCTGTGGCTATTGTAAATAGGGCTGCAGTCAGCATGGGAGTGCAGATGTCTCTGCTAGTGCCTTTGGCTATGTATGAATCAAGTAACGATGTTGCTGGACATAATTACGTAGGATGTTTTGAAGGATCTTCACTCAATTTTCAAAAATGGCTATGTTAATGCATACTTAAACCAAGTGCATGTAAGAGTTCTGTGTTCTCCTCGTCTTTACTGTGTTTGGTTTCGTTTGCCTGCTTTGCTTGCTTCTTTTGGACGGCAGCCATTCTGGGTGGAATAAGGAGCAACTGTCTTCCCAGTGGCTTTGATTCCTGTTCTCCTGGTGATTAGTGACACTAAGGTTTGCTCATATAACTGCTCACTGTTGTATGTTTTCTTAATAGAGGTGATTAGGTTTGTTTCCAAATGAGACTGCTGCTTATAATGGCTGAGTTGTCATAGACCCTTGTCTGTTCCGCCCCTCAGCACCTTGTCAGATGTACAGTTTGTGGTGCTGTCTCCCTTCCTGCAGGCTTCCTCATTCTGTGGATTGTTTCCTTTAACTAGGCAGAACATTAGTACTTGTTGCTAATATTCTGTCGAGTTTTTTCTTTATTTTGCTTTGTTTCTAATATTTCCTTCTCAGGCCTTGCACATGCTCAGCACCACTGAGCTCTACCCCAGAACTTTTATTATTGTGTGTGTGCGTGTGTGTGTGTGTGTGTGTACCTGTGTTGGCTTTTTTTAGCTATCATCTTGCTATATAACTCATTCTGGCCTTCTATTTCCTGTATAGTGCCAGCTGATCTTAAATTTGAGATTCTCAGCCTTAGCTTCCCAAATTTTGGGAGTAAAAGTTGTTCTAGTTTCATTTCTGTTTTTTGGTACACCATGACCAAAAGTAACTTAGGGGAAGAAACTATTTATTTGGTTTATGCTTCTAGGTCACAGTCTATTTAGGAAGTCAAGGCAGCAACTCAATGCAAGCCTGTTTGCTACTCCACACAGCATTACCTCTAACCAAGGAACTCATCTAAAGTCAACCACGAAGTCAGCAGGAACTGTAGAGGATGCTGTCAGCAGGCTGAGTTGAAAACCCAAGCTCAGACAGCTTTTTACGTATCCCACGACCACGAGCCTAGGGGCTAATACTGCCCACAGTGGCCTTTGCCTTTTCCTGCATCAGTTAACAATCAAGATAATCCCTCATAGATGTATTCACAGACAAACATGATCTGGGCAGTTCTTCTATCCAGGTTTTCCTCTCAGATGATTCTGGCTGTACTAAGTGGAGAGTTAGGGCTAACTACAACCCCATCCCACACCACAGTATCTCTTATGTAATCCCATTTGTCTACTTCATGTTGATGTTATTTCCTATGTTTTGGAGAGGTATCATCTTTTTTAAAATAGATGTTTTGTCAGTTCCAAAGTTCAGAAAATCCCCTTGTATTATCTTTGAGTTCTTTCCTAACTTTAAGTCTTAGAGTCTTCAGTTTACATCCTGGATCCATCTTGACTGGTGTTGAACACAGGAGGTCAAGAAGAGCCCCTATCTAAGTCTTAGAAAGTTTCTCCATTTTCAATTTGTTTGTTTGTTTGTTTTATTCTCCATCTGGTTTCCAGAGTGGCTGTACCAGCTTGCATTTCTACCAAGAGGGAATGGAGTTTCCCTTTCCCTACATCTTGCCAGCATTTGCTGTTAGTCATTTTGTTTACCTTAGCCATTCTGACAAGGATAAGATGAAATCTCAAAGTTGTTTGAATTTGCACTACCACCTATGTTTTCTTCTCGGAGTTTAGAGCTATGCATTTGAAATTGGGTTCTTTGGTTTTCTTGCATCTAATTTTTGTGCAGAGTAAGTTATGCAGTTCGAATTTCAATCTTCTGCATGTGGACACACAGCTTTCCCATCATCATTTGTTGAAGATGGTGTCTTTTTTTCCAGGGAATGTTTTATGTTGTTCTGCTTTCCTCATTATTCTTTTTTTTTTCAATGTACATTTCTTGCCTCTTTACCAAATATCAGAAGGCTATAGCTATGAGTGTTCATATGTGAGTCTTTTATTTTATTCCATTCGTCTGCATATCTGTTTTGTGCCATGCTTTCCTATTACTATAGCTCTGTAATATGTCTTGAGGTCTGGAATGACAATTGCACCAGTATTTCTTTTTGCCAAGATTGCTTTGGCTACCCAGGGTCTTTCTTGTTTCCATATTAAATATAGGATTTTTTTCCTATTTCTGTGAAGAATCTTGTGGGTATTCTGAATGGTATTGCATTGACTCTGAAAATTGCTTTTGATAGGTTAGCTATCAACTTGAAAGCCTTAGTCTTGCAGCCTAGCTTCCATGGAATACTGTGGAAGCGGCCAAGGGAGGGAAACTATTAATAGTCCTACCCAGCTAGGACAGCGATGAAACACAACAGAGATGAGCATGATACAATAAATATAAAGGTACAACACGTGACACTCAAAAGTTAGCAGTGACCAACAGATACCTAAGCCAAGCCTCACACTAGAAATTTAGCCAACTTTCTTTGGCTAGTGAGGTCTTGAATCTTAGAAGAGAATCTAATACTGTCACTTTGCTAGGCCAGCATAGTTCCTAACTACATTCTAAATCTTACCCTTATACAGAAAGATAAATGTAACTATCATCTCTCATCAGAGAAGCTTCTCTTTACAGAAAATGGAGTTTCTGAGAAAGCCACAAGAGAACAAGAAAATGTAGAGATGAACAGATTAGGGTGAGTCCAGCCACAGTGGAAACATCTGCAGAACAGCTCCTGAATCTACCGCTCAGGGAACCTCACAGAAGAGATGAAGAAAAACTGTAAAGGGTAGAATGCCAGGAAGTCAGGGCCTCTTCTAGAAATGACTGCATTGAAAAACAATCCAAAACAATGGTGCACTGTGCTAATGCAGAATGAAAAAAATCTATTGGGGAGTCTCACCCCTAAACAAGAAACACAGGCAACTAATGACTTCTGAGAGAAAATACGCCCTCTAACTGATTATCTGATACAAAGTAGTCAGTCATGAAGCAATATACATACAAAGAACAAGAACAGACTCAGCATGTGGTATTATATGTTTATGCATACATATTATGTGTGTGAGTGTGTGTAGCAATGATAAAAAAGAGGAGGATGTCTATTTAAGAGTGGAGTCACATGTATGGAGTTAGAGGAGAAGTACTTGTGGGGAGGCTGGAGAAAGAAAAGGGAAAAGAGTGTGATTTAAGAATGTGATGTAATTATATTTGATTTGCAAATATATAGTTTTTTTAATAGAAATGTTTTTGTATGTTTTTAATTTTTTCCTTGATCTCATTGGTTGTTTGGAAATGAGTTGTTTAATTTCCAAGTATTTGGATACCTACATGTAGAAGAACAAAACTAGATTGTTATCTCACACTTTGCACAAAACTCAGCTCCAAATGGATCTAGAATCTTAACATAAGACCTGGTACCCTGAACTTGAAAGAAAAATTAGGGAACATCCTTGAACTTTGTTTTAGTTACTTTTCTGTTGCTATGATTAAAACACCATACCCAGGACAACTTAAAGAAGAAAGGGTTTGTTTTGGCTTACAGTTCCAAGGGGATGAGTCTACCACAGCGGGGGAGCTTGACAGCAAGCAGCAGGCAGCGTAGCCAGAGCAGAAGGCCAAGACCTCACATTTCAACCACAAGCATAACGAAGAGAGATGGCTGCAAGAGGCATCATGCTTCCAATCTCAGCCCATGCCTAGGAAGCAAGGCTGAACTTCTTATGTCTTCCCAAATAACATCACCAAGTGAAGGCCAAGTAGTCACAGACTCCAGAGGCTATGAGAGACTGCTCTCTCAAACTACCACAAAATTTTAGACATAGGAAAGAAGTTTCTGAACAGGACCAGGAAATGCTTGCATTGTGACCAATAATTAACTGTTTGCAATTTTTTTTCTTCCTGTTGCTATCTAATTTCATTGTATTTTGGTCATAAAATATTATTTTAAAATTTCTAATTTTGAAATAAATGTGATTTCTATGGATTATGAATGAACCTTACATATTAGAGAGAATGTACTGTAGATGTGATGTCTACTAAATCCTAGGATACAGTTTAACTGTTTACATGATTCCCTGAGGGCGTGGTTCTCTGAAACTTCTTGAAGCTGTTAATCTACAGGATTATCTATTAGTTGAAGGATTGGACACTCCATTAGTCATAATCTGAATTTGTTTGTGGGCATTTTTCCAGATGATCTAAGATAACTTTATACTCTATAAACCTGAGGTTAGCGATGCCATGTCTGAACTAGATGGTTCTTAAATCCAAGGTTCCTAGGGGCACTTCAATCAATTGGAATGTATTTAAGTGCTCCAAGATATAAGAAAAACCCAGATGCTTGTTTAGTCATTGGCCCAGGCCTCACTGTGGAAGGAACTATACTCCTGTGTAACAAATTGGCAGATACCTCCTCCTGCCATGGTAAAGAATAGACTCTACCTGTATAGGTAAGGACATGCCACTGTCTCTTCTTCTAAAAGTTAATCTAGTTGGGCATATCAATCGCTTACCAAGTGACTGCCTCTTCAGAAAGTCTACCCTAAGCTGTGCTGAAGAGGTAGGGGGCTAACTACTACTGTAATGAGACAGTGCAGTTTCTCTTGTGGAATCCCTTCCCTGTATGAAGTCCTTCTAGGGCTACCATAAGGCTCTGTCATATTTGCACATCTTCCTAAGGCACAATTTTTCCATTCTGTTCTCTTCTGTTTTTCAGAGGCTATTTGGAGCAAGTGTGCTTTTTCTGGTAATTTGGTCCTCCTTACTCTATCTCTAATCTCTGCTCACCATCAAGTGCTTCTTGGTTGGCCATGGGCCGACCACCATGCCAGCTTGACTCAACTACCATGGCTTTTTTCTCTTCCTCTTCTCCATCTTTCTCCTCTGGGTATTTGCACAGGTTTCTTTTAAACACTAGAGCAATGGTCCTCAAGCTTATTTTTAATACATTCTTAAATTCTTTTATTAATAAGACTAATACCCCTCCCCAAGGAGGGATCCTAATTCTCCAGTACCATGGAGAAACTCCACCAAGTCTCACCTAAAATTTCAGGTAAAATGTCTTTTCCCCACTGAATTATTTCTCCTCTGGTGCCACACTATCTGGAGTTGGTAAAACAGGTTGGACAACTTCATATCTACCAATACTACCATGTTCACCAAGGCCAGAATACTGAGAGATAGAGGCAAAGTCAAGTCAACCATAGCCTACCTGCACCTGTGGTATAGTATGGCCCAAGACCACTGCAACCACTAAGACCACTACAAATAGTGCCAGACAGAAGACAAGTCCTTCTCCCTGGGACCACAGTGCTCTACCTAGCACTGAGGTAGGGCTACGTATCCTATGCACAGACTCTAGCCCGGCCAGCAGCTAATGAACTCCACAGTGTCAACATTCACTTGTCTAACACTAAGTTATAGACAGAGTCCTATGCTCACATCCTGGTTTGATTCCAGCAGAAGGACTGATTTTTTGTTTGTTTGTTTGTTTGTTTTATTTACTACCTTGTGTTAGAGTTAGGCCTTGGAGGCATTTCCTTGACCACCTGCACAAAACAAGTCCAGACTTCCCACCTTTTAGCAGTGGCCTGGAGGCAGGGAGGGGTCTTAGGTGTCTAGCTGGTACTCAGATTTCACCATGAAGGCCTGGAATTATGTTTTAAGTTCTAAAGTGTAAAATGTATGCCCTGCCTCTCTCAAACAAGACGTGTCTCCATACTGCATTGAGGAGAGTGGGGGCAGTAGTAATATATGTAGGTCTTTTCTACCTACCTTCTTCAATGCACCTTTTATTATTATGCTAATTGCACTTGCACCATGTTTTCTCATCTCTGAGAAAGATAGATGTTCATATTAATGTTTTGTGGGGAAAAGATTACCAGGAAGTCTTCACCTGCCATCTTACTCCATCTCAAATTATTGTCGTTGAAATGTGTCTTAAAGATGTTCAAAAAGAAGTAAACAGCACTGGAGTCATGAGAGGACACTATGACTCTTTATGAAGAAGGGAAGCCAAAGGTGTGACTAGAAGCCTTAGGTTAAATTAGAATGGCACTTGCATGGCACATTAAAAATACAATTCAATATTTACATTGTGACTCCAGTCCTCACCTGAAGCCCTGAGGATGCTGATCTGTATCTAACAAGGCCAAAGCTTAATGTCTGAGAACACATCAGAAAAAGACACAGGACTAAAAAGAAAACAATAGATCAGCTTAGAAACATGGACGATAACTTAACATTATTAAGTTGGAAAGATGTTTCATTAAAATAATGGCTGGAAGAGCACTTATGGAATTAGAAGAGATGTCCACAGAAATGATGACCAGCATATGTCTACCAGACATGGGTTATAAATACTGAGAACGATGATGAAGATAGATTCTTCCCTTGAGCCCCAGTGTCATTACATAAAGACATCGCCAAACAGAAAGGGAGAGCAGTGATGCGATTGCAGATGATACCCAAACAAACTGTTACTAACAAATGAGAAAAAAATCGTAGCATTTTCAAACTTGTGAAGATTTGAGAATGTGCTTATCTCTAGCAGTTCCCAACAAACCATAAGGGAATGTACATCTGAAAGAAGAAAACTATAGCAATATTGGAATGAAATTTAATAAATAAAAATTAGATATTCTCAAATGTTCCTTGTAATTATTTATTATTATTTATTGTTTCATTCTGTTGTTCATATTAATTTATTATGAATGTGGTATTTTGATTACAAACTACTAATTTTCTTTTTTTAAGTAATTTATTCAGATTACATCTCAATTTTCATCCCCTCATTTGTATCTTCCCATTCCTCCTCCCTCCCTCTTTTACCCTATTCCCCTCTCCTAGGTCTGTGACAGAAAGGGACCTCATCCCCTACCATATGATCACAGCCTATCAAGTCTCAGCTTGGTAGCCTGCTTATCCTTCCTCTGAATGCCACTAGGCCTCCCCACCAAGGGGAAGTGGTCAAATAGGGGGCCCCATAGTTCATGTCAGAGTCAGTCCCCGCTCTCCACACACTGTGGACAATGTGCTGTCCATTGGATAGATCTGGATAGGGGTTCTATGTTTACTGCATGCATTGTCCTTTGTTGATACAGTAGTTTGAGCTGACCCATTTGGGTCCAGATCCTACAGCCTTAATGGTCTTCTTGTAGGTTTCTAGGACCCTCTGGATCCTTCTATTTCCCCCATTCTCCCTTACTTCTCTTACCTAGAGTCCCAAGAGGAAGACCCAGTGTCTATCCCAATCTCCTGCTAAGTGAACACTTTTAGGGACATCCCTGTTGGGCTAGTGTCAATTATAAGACACCATGTGTATCTTTCTGGGTCTGGGTTAACTCATTCAGGATGATCTAGTTCTATCCATATGCTTGAAATTTTCAAGATTTCCTTGTTTTTAATAGCTGAGTAGTATTCCATAGTGTAAATGTACCACAGTTTCTTTATCCATTCTTCAATTGAGGGACATCTAGGTTGTTTCCAGATTCTGGCTGTTACGAATAAGGCTGCTATGAACATAGTTGAGCAAATGTTCTTGTTGTGTGGTGGAGCATCTTCTGGGTATATTCCAAGGCAAACTACTAATTTTCAAAGTACAAAAAACTAAATTCTACAATTTACTGGCATTATTTGACAATAGGAGGCTGAGGGAGCTAAAGAGCAAAGAACATTTAGCATCTGCACACTTGGACCCACAAACTAAAAACATACTGAAAGCCCTGGCATTGTTTTCACATTGTGTCTACAGCTTTCCTTGCGTCAGATTCCTGCCTAACTTAGCAAGCATAAACATACTGAATATTCAGCAAATGTCTGACTACCTAACTTACCTTATCTCACTTCAAAGCTGAAGGCACAAAAGTAAGCCAGGTCCCTAAATCTTCGGTCACCATGTGTATTGTGGTGATTTGAAGGAAAATGACCCCCGTAGGTTCACAGGGAGTAACACTATTAGATATGTCCTTGTTGGAGTGGATGTGATGTTGTTGGAGGCAGTGTGTCCCTGTGGGTAGCCTGTGAGGACTGAGAAGCTCAAACCTGGCCTAGTGGCTCGCTGTCTCTCCCCGCTGCCGGCCATCCAGATGTAGACCTCTCAGCTCCTTACCCAGTGCCATGTCTACCTGCATGCCGCCGTGCTTCATGTCATGATTAGTAAGGACTTAAGCTCTGAACTGTAAGCAAGCACACAATTAAATGGTTTTCTTTATAAGAGTCTCTGTGCTCGTGGCATCTCTTCACAGCACTAGAAACCTTAAGTAAGGCAAAGCACAGCATGCAAAACAGATCACAACGCAGAGAAGGACAGTTGTTAGTGAAGGGGAGGATGCTCCCTAGAAAAGAAACTACGTTGGTGTCCTCAAGCAATGCAGAAGAATTAAGACAATGACCAGCCGGATCGAGTGGCCAGAAGTGGTTGCTTTAGCATACCCCTTATCTCTGCCCTATTTTCCCTCTGTTTAAACCCAACTCTCATGCCAATACTTCCAAATATTAATTTTGGCTCATTGAACTACTTTATTTGTTTCTCTTCAAAAACTTTGACTAGATCTCCTTTATCTGCCTTTAACATTACTTTGATTGGTGTTTGGAACTGGGTAGTCAATCCTTGCTTGTTGTAGCTACTAGAGAGGGTATTTTCTCCTAAAATTCCAGTTATAGTAACTACAGGAGAGCATGATGGATGGTTTTCAAGTTTATTTTAAAATATATAGTTAAATGTATGTTATAAATTCAAAGTGAACACTAAAATTAAAATTTTGACCTACATGGGGGCTGGAGAGATGGCTCAGAGGTTAAAGAGCACTGGCTGCTCTTCCAGAGGTCCTGAGTTCAATTCCCAGGAACCACATGGTGGCTCACAACCATCTATACTGAGCTCTAGTGCCCCCTTCTGACAATGCAGGTAAAACACTGTATGCATAATAAATAAATAAATAAATAAATCTTTTAAAAAATTAATCTACATATCCAGTATAATAGTATATACTATATATATATATATATATATATATATATATATATATATATATATACAGTATACAGATTATCTTTAACTCTTGAAGGTCAGAAATTAGACCATGAGATGAGTGAAATAGGATTCATGATACAACTTAAAAGATATAGACCTAATTCTTAAGTATACAGGAATGTTAAAATTAAAGAGAGGAACAACTATATTCTGTAAAACCACAATTCAAAATCAGGTGACATACAGTACTAGTATCAGAGAGAATTTCCTTCATAGCAAAGCATTTTAATAAGAACAAATAGTGGATGTGACTAGTTCACAATAGAGCAAAAATTGTAAATTTTATAGTTATACAAATTTGCATATATGTCCAACCAGAACTATTCAAAATATAGAAATCTTAAATTAGCAAAATTAGAAGATGAAAACAAATTATAAAACATTTAGCATGATAATATCAGAACTTGCATTTAAACCTATAAATTGTGAGGTAGAAGAGAGATTCTTTGAACAATTACATAGTGGATTTCAAGAAATCTAATATCCCAAGTTTGTCTTATTGGGAGTCCTATAGTCAACAGACATAGAATGTTTTTTAATAACTCCTAAACTTTCAAATGGCAAGTGAATGTTTCTTTGGATATTTCTGTTGAACATATGTTTTCCCCTGCTTTCCCCTGAATTGCATGCTCTATGACTTATGTCTTCCATGTGTCTACTGAAGCGTCATCCGCCCATCAGAGGGTGTCTGCTGTGGCTGTGATTCGAGACTGATGCATCTCCTGGGAACATCCCAACTTGACCTATGTCTTCCTCCTCAGTGCTTGAAGAGTCATTAGGAGTAGATTAAGTCACCCTGATGTGAATTGAATTTAAGCTTGTGGCCTAGAGCTCAGACATGCTCATTTTAGTGTTCTGAAGGGAAAAGTTCCCCTGTGGGACCTTGGCAGCATTTAGAGTAAAATGTATGAGTTCAGTGATTATTTGTCTACTTGGAAGTCTGAGATACAGCAGGATGAATGCAGTACACTAAACCCAAAAATCATGGACATTCAACAGTACCCTTCAATACTATTGCCACATTAGCCTTCTATGGTCTTTCCCAAACATAGTGTAATTATCACAGTTGGCCTGGGAAAATGTGCCCCTTGACCTAAATCAATTACTTCAAGCCCCCATTATCCGGCTGGGGTGCTTCCTGTTTTTACTTTCCCAGTGACTTAGGAAATTAATATGCTGACTTTGGAAGTGACAGTGATACTCTAGGCTGATCACTCATTATGTCATGATAACTGCTATAGCAATCACCGATGCCCACATATCCTTCATGTCTGTCAGACTCTTGACTAACCTGGTTTCATCTGATATTACCAGAACCTCATAGTCAAGGGAAGGAGTTTTGCCTCAATTTTAAAAAGTTGGAGACTAAAAGAATTAAAAGTGACACCCGGAAAACCACATGGCTGTGTGGCAAATGTATTAGGACACAGCTTTACTAAGTCAAATGTCACCACTTCCTTTCTGCCTCCAAAGCCCATTTCAAATTTGATTACCAGGCAGAGGTGTATGGAGTTCTGTTGTATGGGAATGTATTTCACTGTTCTGGGTCATCTTGACCACACCTGGGTGTACCCAAATATTACACATTGGGCAGAGGAAAACTTCCCTGGAGGCTGACAGCTTGGGCTCACATTCTATAGCACAGTATAAATTTGGCAATCCTGAAAATGTTTCTTAGCATCAGTATACTACAGTGTCTTTGTCTATAAAATGGGAAGGCAACTTCCGCCCGCAGGTTATTGTAGAAATGTATACATCATATACATGGAATAGCCTGGCATGTACAGACTGGTCAAGAAAGTTTTGCTGCTAGAATGTTGTCATTAACAGCGCATACCAGGATAGCTGGCTGTGAGATCAATGCTTAATTGTTGAGCCCTAAACACCTTACACATGCTATAATACAAAGTTAGCTTAAATGAAATGGAAATGCTCCCCCATTTGAGGATGTGCAGTGTGCTATGTAGTTACCACCATTAAGGTTAGACACAGTCTAAGATCAGACATAATGCCACAGTTTCCAGAGACAGGAAGATTGTCCCTCCAGCCAAGGAAGATTGTCACCAAATTCAGTATTTCCCCTTTTCTGCATCCTACTCACTAATTCCCACTCATTCTTGTTTCCATCTCCTCTGAGATTCCTTTTAGAAAAGAATGACATAGGTGCATGAAATATCGAGAGCCCAGTGCTGGCGACAACAGACATCAGTCAGCTACCGCACCCAAATATCCTCCCTCTCCTCCTTCCACCAGATGCTTCCCTTCAGCCCACAGCATCTGCTGGCTCAAGTTCTGAACGTAAACATGCACAGTATATAGGAGTGTTCGGCACGTGTCAAGTAAAGCCAACAAGAGGCCCGGGGTAATTTGATCGGTCTCAATTATCTAGGGACAATTTGAAGTTGCAAAGGTCACTTTGTGGTCTGTTTTTCGCTCCTGTGTCTGAAAGTCCTTCCTCTTCCCCTGACTTGCTCTCAGACTCTGCCTGTTTCTCTTCGTCAGTACTTACCACTGTCACACAAGGCCACCTAATACCAATGCTGTGGTGGTTTCCTAGGATAATTTGTCATCTCCCCTCCTTTAATTTTAACTTCTCTGCCTATATTTTAAGACTACAAAAGGTGTGACTGGAGACCTTAGGTTAAAGTATAATGCTCCTGCATGGAACACTAAAACCCACAATACAATGTTCACATTGTGACTCCAATTCGCTGTTGCAGATTTAAGGATGCTAATGCTGCCCTCTGCATCTGACAAGGTAAAAAGTTAATGTGCAGAAGCACATCAGAGAAAGACGCAAGATACTGAAAGAAAACGACAGATCAGCTTAGAGACATTGAAGCTAACTTACACAACCAACATGCAGGACAGGAGTTTCATTAAAATGCCTGGAAGACCATTAATAGAATAGAAGAGGTGGACACAGAATGAAAACCAGTATACGTAGATCAGACATGGTTTCCAAATACTAAAAAGGATGATGAACACATATTCTTCCCATAATCCCCAGGGCCACATGACATATTAATACAATAAAACTAGATGAAGGAGGAAAGTCTTAGACTCTTTGAGGCCAGTGGAGGCAGACAATAGCTTGCTTGACTTCATCTTCAAGCGGGTAGGGAGAGCAGTGACGCAATTGCAGATGATACCCAAAAAACTGTTCTAACAAATGAGAGAACATAATGATATTTTCAAACTTGTGAAGATTTGGCAACTTGTTTATCCCTAGAAATTCTCACACAAACCCTAAAGGAATGTACATCTGAAAGACAAAAACTACACAGATACTGGAAGGAAATTTAGTCAATAATGCCTATCACATAATCTTTAACTTTTGTTTATTCTTTTATTTTATTGTTCATATTAGTTTATTATTGACATGCCCTTTTGATTGAAAATGCTACTTTTTATTTTACGAGTTTATACAGTATATTTTGATTTTATTCTTTCCTCCCCATCAGTTCCACCCAGATCTTCCCCAACTTCATGTTTGTTCTCTCTCTCTCTCTCTCTCTCTCTCTCTCTCTCTCTCTCTCTCTCTCTCTCTCTCTCTCTCAGACAAAGTACTCCTGGGGATGAAGCCTGCCCTGAAGGGTGGTTCATAAACCCAGTGAGACTTCATTGGAGAAAACTTAATTCTCCTGTCCCAGTAGGTATCAATTGTAAATAGCTTCTTAGTTAGCAGTGGGACTTTGGAGCCACTTCCCCTTCTCAGTGCTTGGAGGTTGTCTGGTTTGAGCCTTGTGCATGCTATCACAGTCTCTGGGAGCTTATTATGTGTTCTATCAATCCCTTTGTGCCTGCAAGATGCTGCTTCCTTCGAGTCATGTCCCACCTCTGAGTCTTACAACCTTTCTGCCTCCTTTTCCACATCAATCTCTGAGTCACAGGCGAGTGATGGGGTACTGATGAAGACATCCCATTTAGAGTTGAGTGCTCCAAATTTCTCCCTCTCTGCACATTACCCAGATGGAGATTTCTGTGTTGATCATCATGTACTACAAAAAGTGCCTCCTCTGATGAGGGTTGAGTAATGTTCTAACCTCAACAGCATCTTGATGGTGCCTTATCAAGCTTGAGAATATATTTGTGGTTTCTAGTGAGAGGCTGATCACTTCTCTCCAAAGTGTATATCAATATCAAGAGACTATGGTACATCCTCCCTAAGCCTTGGCCATTTGACTTGATTCCTAGCTGTTGGATCTTTGGAGAGGATTGAGAGATGTGGCCTTGTTGGAGAAACTATGTCTCCCTGGGAGATTTCAAATAACCCATTTCATTTCCAGTTAGTTCCTGTGCCTCCTGATAGTGATTCAAGGTGTAAACTTTCACGGCTCCAGCCACCTACTGCCTGCTACCTCGGCTCCACCTTTATGAACTCTAACCTTCTGAAACCTTAAGCCCCAAATAAACTCTTCTCCTGGAAGCTGCCTTGGTCATGTTGTCTTCTCACAGCAATAGAAAAGTAACTAACCCAGAGAAACAGCTCTCTCCTGTATTTGAGAATTCAATGCACACACCTTACAGCCTCTATGTGTACACAAAACATAATCTATGGTGATCGCAGTAAGTCTGTGTACAATTTAGACATCAAAGTCTAAGTGAATACTTCTTTCAAGAAAATGTTGGAAAAGAGTGAGAGCTCCTGATGCACAAAGGAGTAGTTTTCTCTCATTTCTAACCTGTGTCCTACACAGATGAAACTTCTGTTCTCCCCATCAACTTAACTTTAGGAAGGAATCTTTCTCAATGCTTTCACTTTCCATTGAAGTCTCCTTCTCCCTCAGCCCATAGCTGCTCTATACGACCTTCCCTCTGCTTAGCAAACTTCTTTGCTTCCTCTTCTACTCATAGGGGAAGTATTTACCTTTTCTTCCACATTTAATATCAGCCCACATGAATATATTTGTCTCCCAAGCCCGTGGTCTCCCAAGGAGTGTCTGCTTACATAGTGAATCTCCCAGCCCCTCCAGCCCTATGATCACCCTCACAGAACTTTCAGAACAAGCTGGATACATTGGCCTTTTTCATTATGATTGATAGATGCGTATGTGTCTGGCAAGGTTATTAACAGCAGATTTCAGATGCTAATATAAAGTTTACATAATTGGGATTCTCGGTAGATTAAAATATAGATGGGAAATTTTCTGGAGTGATAACTATCCTCCTCCTACTCACACAGGGATGTGATATGCAGAGCAAGAAGATGACAGGATGTGAGGCACAAATGAGGAGGCTACAAGGATCCCTGGTGGAAGCATCTCCTCCCACCCTCACTCATCAGTACCAGCACCACATCACAGATAACTGCAGGACCCCTGGGGGCAGGATCAGGAATGCCTTGGAATGAGTCATGCTTTGAGACTGAGAGTCTAGTAGAGAAGAGCCCAACTTTCTTTATCTCATTAAAGTACTTTGTCAAATGCTACAATTTGCTACCAACTGAGAATATTTTTTTTCAGGAGATAATGAACGATAAGAAGAACGCCAAATGTCAGCACTGCTCAAAATAGGAGCTGAGAAGCTGCGGGCTACTCCAAAACTGGGGGGAAATCAAAACACCTAGATCACTCATTAGCATGTTTACCATTAAGTCTCAGCATAGGTCTGTATAGTTTGTGGCTCTGGACTTCAGTAGGCAGCATAGGATCTTCTCAAACCTGTCTGTATTTTTATATTTGTTTATCTATAAATCAAACTGAAAATTCTGAGCAAATACAGCTTCTCTCTCAACCTGACTACCAAATGAAGGTAGTCCTCTGTACACTTTCTAAACTCTGTTCTAAGTCTTCAAATTCCCAAGAACCCTCATTAGATTACATATCAAGCTCCTTCCCCACTCAACCAATGAATGATATAACCATCATTGTGACTATATGGATTGTTTTAAGCTTCTGGTATTTGCCACATAGAGCAGCACAGGTTAACAGTTTTCTGTTAATCAAGAAAAAAATATGAACCCAAACTATCCCAGCTGCCTCTTTTTTTAAAAAAATTGTAGTGTGTGTGTGTGTGTGTGTGTGTGTGTGTGTGTGTGTGTGTGTGTTCTTTGATGTGTTGGGGGGATGTTGAGTTGTGTGTCTGTGTGCTGTGTGGGAATGCTTGCATGTGGAAGTCACAGAACAATTTGCAGGAGTTTGCTCTTTCCTTCCACTATGTGAGTCCCAGAGATCAAACTCAGGTGTCCAGCAAGCCCCTTTACCCAGTGAACCATCTTGCTGGCCCAAAGCAGCTACCTTCTTGTTAATGCTGCATTTGTGTAACATTAGGCATCTTAGTTATTGGTCTCCTTGCTGTAACAAAACACCCTGACAACGGCAACGTAAGGGAGAAAGGGCTTATTTTGGCTCATAGTATCAGCCTATTCTCCATCATATAAAAGCCATAGGAGCAAGAACTTGAAGACAGCAGATGGCTTTGCAATCATGGTCAGGAAGGAGAGGGAGATGGATGCCCATGTTTGGCTAGCTTCTTCCTTCTTATGCAGTCGAAAAACACCAAGGCATGCTTTCACCCTAGTCTAAAGGAAGGCGTAAGGTGGGTTTTACCACTTTAATTAGCTTGATTAAGATAACACATGCCCAGAGACTATCATAATCTTAATAATCCTCTCAGGTATGTTTGGAGATTTGTCTTCTGGGTGAATCTACCAGGATTTGCGGCACAGAAACACATTATTATCTATAGAAACCCAAGGATTTCCCCTAGATTTTGAAGGATCTCAGCTCAAGTCAAATCATGAATTGTAACTTTGATGCAGAAAAGAATCTAAGGACTAGGAGGTTCATAATAAAGATATTTTAGCATAGGCTTAGACACAAGGGTTAGGAAGAGAGGTAC
This sequence comes from Acomys minous, assembly GCF_964271855.1. Classification (NCBI taxonomy): domain Eukaryota; kingdom Metazoa; phylum Chordata; class Mammalia; order Rodentia; family Muridae; genus Acomys; species Acomys minous. The sequence goes on from NC_140490.1 coordinate 75,428,211, forward strand.
TTGGGAGACAGTGAGACACATGAGATCATGAGAGTAGGACTTTCAAAGAAGAGTCGTAGCTCACTGATTCTTACAGTAATTGTATAGCAGATTCTGTAAAGGATTTAGAACACCACAGTCCAAGCGTCATCCAAGCCTAAAGTCAGTATCATACCTGTGAGCGTATGATAGACTCCTGTGGACTCCAGAGCCATCGGTTAACCTATCCCTCCAGCTCTGCTGTTTGCTACGTAGACAGTCTCTCTCTAGATTCGATTCCTTTCCAAACAGACGGCTTGCTTCCATACATGTCCTGGGGCTCTGAAATCTCCAAGATCCTTAAGTCTCCATTTCAACTTGGGCTTCACCTTGGCATCACACATTGGCTTCTCAAGGCCTCCTTCCTGGGATGCTGCTGCTGCCACACATTGCCAGGCCTTGAACGATCTTTAAAATGGTGATGCAAGGCTCCCTGAATCCCTCAATCTTTCATCTTTTATATCTGTGAGACAGGGACCATACGGACAACCCTACCAAGTCCTACACTCACTTGAGGTGTTGCCTGGACCCCTTGGGTGATGTCTGTATAGTGACCCCAGAGAAACACTCTCCTAGGCAGTTGTTTTTGAAGACTAGTGAATCTCCTCAGCTGCATTCTCAGTTCAGGCTCCTTCTTTCCACACAAATGTTAATTTTCACAGGTTGGAGCCTTAAGTGAACAGTCTTCCCTTAGGACCTCTAGGGGCGGGATCTTTCTTGCTAACAGCGGCACACACCTCTATCAGAGGTTTGCTTGCTCCAGCTCTTTTCCTTCTCTACACGCTTTACAGTGTTTTTATCTTTCTGGAAAACTCTTTGCTTTTTATTTCCAGTGTAGACCTAAATAAACGCAATAAAGGAAGGCACTGCCTGATTGATCATCTGTGCTGAAACTTTCTCTGCCAAAGAAACTAGTCTGTTATCCTTAAATTTGATTTCTCCCAAGTTCTCAGGACTCAGGCAGAATGAAGAAAGATTATTAGCAAAAATATCAAACAAGAGCCCCTAGCCTAATTCCTGAAAGAGTCCCTGTTCCTCTCTGAAACTTCATGAGCTGGGCCTCTGCTATCTGCACTTACCTCATCAGTCTTGTCTTCCAAACTTTCACCAAAATGGCCTCCTAAGGCCTGTTCTCAGCATTAGAGTTTCTCTTGCTCTAAGTTCAAAATTCTTCTACATTCTAGCCACAAAATACTTTCAAAGGCCAAAGAACCACATGACCAGGTTTATTATGATAATGCCCCCATTCTGTCGTGCCCCCATTCTCTTAGCTTCTTGTCTTGTTGCTGGGATAATATTCTGACTAAATTGACTCAAATAGTCGAATGTGTCTCTCAGTTCTAGGACACTATGCATCACATGAAAGTTGTGGCAGAACGGGTTTGGGACAGCTGGTCATGTCAAATCCAAGGTCAAAAAACAGAGGGAGTGTTCATGTTCATCCACCTTCCTTTTTATTCAATCCAGGCTCTAAGCCCAAGGAATTGTGCCACTCTTCTTTAGGATGGATCTTCCTACTTCATTTAATGTGATAAAGGCAATCCCTCATGGGCATGCCCAAAAGCTAGAGCACTGAAAATAATCCCTCACAAGCTCATCTGGAGACTTATCTCTTAGATGATTCTAGGTCCTCTCAGTGTGACAATTAACACTTATCACCCTGGGAAAATTAGTAAGAGTCTCCATGTGTTTCGCTTTCTTGTCTATAAAAGGGGGAATATTGGTATTTATTGAGTAGATAATAGTAAACCCTTTATGGCAATGAGGATTCCTATCTTACAATATTTATGGAATAAATAATGATTAGCATTGCTCAGATTCCCTTCTGTTAACTGGTGACAAGGATAGCATTTATTCTAAAGAATAGATTGTGTGCATTGCATGAGTTGATACACATAAAGTACTTATTTACTAAATAGTGAGACTTTGGTAAATATCAGCTGTTATGGTCATCTTCTACAGAATCTTTCCAATATTATGAGTTGGAGGAAAGTAAAATTGATCGCAAGTATTAGATTTTCACTAGGAATCTGGGTTCTTAGTGTAATGAGTGTCTCTTAGCTTGTGATGAGTTATTCCAAATATGGCCATGGAAGTAACTCATTTTCCTTTACTCATTTATGCTCTTTTCCACGTAAGGTAGATGCAGGTAGAAACAGAGAACAGTGTCATAAGTGATGAGGAACTGGGAGAAACTACTGTATTTCAGGCAAAGTCATCACTGGCTTTTTTCACATCTCACAATGCCGTGAGCAAATCCTTCCTGGATGAAAAGAGACACAAATTCGTAAGCCAGAGACACTAACTGATGAAGTATACAACTTCCTGTTTCCTTAGTGAGTGCCTCAGAAAACATGATTCTGAGAATTTTAAAAACTTTCCACTCATTGTCACCACCCACTCACCCACCAAGCTCACTCAGAATGGCCGGGATGAGTCAGGAAACAGTTTGGGAAGAGCAGACCTGGGGGAGGATTGTCGGCTGTGGCTGGGTTACTCAGCAGCTTACAGAGATCAGTAACCTTGGCATTTTGATGGTTTGGGGACAAAGAATGAGACTTCAAGTCACAGATCAAATACATAAGGCGTTCACGACAGATGAATGGCTAATCCCCTCTGAGGAAATGTATGCCTACTTCCTTACAAAAATATCTCCTAGTGTGTCATGTCGTCTGGTGACTGGCTTCAAGGTGTGACTGTTTAATTATCTCAAGTCACTTACTTACTTACTTTTTCCCTTTTGGGATCTAGACAGTGGGTCATCTTGAAACCATCTTTTTGCAGCTTTACGTAGGTATCCAGATGGCCTCTTCTGGGCTCTCTCTGTTTCTTACTATGGTAGCTTGATTGAGAATGGCCCCCCGAGGCCCCCAAACCTTTGAACACTTGGTTCTCTAGCTGGCAACCCTGTTTGGGTAGGTTTGTTTCAACAAACAGATTTATATTCACATCTGAAATGTTACAGAGAACCTCAAAGAAATAAGCCTACTCATGTGCCTTTATAACATTCCAGAAGATTCTCATATGAAAGTCAGAAGGTATCTCCAACACAAAAGAACCCATGTGTCCCAGAGAGCCAGGCCTTAGTGCTATTTCAAGCTTGATGTTGAGATCAGGATGGTTCCCTCTTCCTTGGCATAGTCTCCCAGGACATCAGCACTATCATCAGACAAGATCCTGATAAAGTGAGGAAAGAAACCCAGTCTGCCTTGCCCTAAGAATAGACAAAGCCAAGGTCACTGTGTAACAAGACACTGCATCTGCCTCCAACAAACATGAGGAGCTTTCTAATTACTTCCTATGGGTTACATTTATGCCTTTAATCTCATCTTTTCTGTTGAGAGGATTCAGATACTCAACTATAGTTTTCCCATTTTCTTTCAATCATTTTCATAACTACATTGGAGGTATAATTCCATACCCTAAAATTCACCTATTTAAAGTCTTCAATGTAAATTCAGTATATTCAAAAATTGTACAGCCACCATAACAACTTTATGATATTTTCCTCAAGTAAAAAACCCTATCCCCTGATTATGTTTTTCATATTAAGTGCTTCCCTGAGGCCCCTATATTGAATGCTTAGACTCTGCGGTAGACATCACTGTGGAGTGACTGAATGTGAGAGCACTAAACCTGGTGAGGGCCGGGTGGATGGGCTGTTAGCAGTGAGGACTAAGTACGGGAAGTCGGTCACCCGAGGCATGACTTTGAAGCATAGGTCTCATCCCTCCTTCTCCACTATAGCTCCTGTCCTACGCTGCTCAAATGAATCCCCCCCCTCAAGTGTGTTTTCTGCTACCTAAGAACAGCAGCTCCAGAATTCTGGCTGGTTGGATTTATTGCAGAAGCTTTCAAGAAGAGAAAAGCCAGTAGGAGGAAGCCACAGCAGGATTGGGGTTACAATATGTTCTTGCTGAATCCCTCCGTGACTACCTATTGCAGATGACCCTCCTTATCGGGTTACATCTCAGCTTGTGGCTTTCTGTTGGGTGACTAAGCCTTCTCTACTCCTGACAGAGCCGTTTATGCCATGACATTCTCAAATCATGGCTATGACATGTCTCATCTGTGTGCCGAGTAGAAGAACTATCTTACTAGATCATTAGAAAAGCCACATTTCTAGCTCCAGTTGATTGGACAACAATAGCCTGAGCTCCTCCTGGTGGCAAAAGTCAATGTTTTAAGCAAGTGAAGCTACATCTTGACTCCTGGTCTCTCGATGCAATGAGCCTGAACTCATCTCTTGCCACAAAGCCCAGTGGAACCATGACAATGCTGATTGTTCTATTGGAATTAGGACTCTGGGCTAGGTAGAGCATATGATGGGAGGCACAGGTTCCGCATGTGGATCTCTGAAAGGAAAGGTAAACAAGATTATTATATTTCAGTTTCTTAATTCGTAGAAAAAGTCTGATGCAATGGCATGTGGAATACTGTGTCAACAGAACAAAGCCACTAGTAATAGTGCTAGCTAAGAAACTAAAGTCAAGACAGGCACACCTGTACCTAGAATATCTTTTCCTTAAATTCAGATGAGTCTCTACCAGCTCCAATGGTTTATTGTAATTCATACATCACCAAATAGATGAACATGGTGTCTATGGCCTTCATATTGGACACATGACAGTGTCTAGTCCTCAACCTTGGTGCTCAGGAACCCACCTATGGCAGCCATCTGTAGCTTTCTTCTCTGTGGCCCTGAAAACACTATTCATGAGCCCATTGAAGTACACATGAGGGGACACTGACAAAAAGCTGGTGTTAGTCCTTATATACAGTCTAGTTCCTTGACTTCCACTGGCAGTCCATAGGTGGCTGCTTTCTTTGGGCATTAAATAGGACACTGTAGGCCCATCCTTGTTCCTTTTCTATAAACTTCTTTCTTGACATTATTCCAAACTTTCTCTTTTCAGCAAAGTCATTCACTGGAGCACAAGTCAGTAAATGTAACCTCAGATCACTTTCATTATAGTAGTAACAAGGCTATTACCCACAGTCTGTCCATTGGGAGGATTTAGATCCACCATCAACTCCCAGGACTGTTCCCTGGATCAGGTTGGAGTTCAGGATAGTTGATTTTGACATTGCACCTGCATACTCTCTAATCCTTTGTGAGGAAAACATGATTCTTCTGCTTCTTCATTATGAGAACTTAGGAACAGACTCTAGGACACTAGAGATAGATGACATAAGGGTCTGACCAGCACGGCCATGTATTCTACTTATTTCCACCTGAACTGATGATGGTTCAACAACCTTGGTTCCTGTTGAGCAATTGTGGCTGCTTGACACCCCACGACTCTGCCTGCTAAATGGTCCTATCAATAGCAGCTTCTTTTCAGTGAGTGCTCATTCTCTGTTGAGGATAGTACTGGCGTGGTCCATGAAGTTAGGGATATAGGTTTTGAGTTTTCTATAGAATTTGTCCCAAGTATGGCAATATGGTATTTTTCCCACCACAGGAACCACTAATGCATCCAATTCTTTGATGTCGTAGAATCCACATAAAAACCATTTACTCTACAGTCTGGATATATTGAAAGGCCCTGGCCTGCTGCTACTCAAGAAACATTGTGGTATGGTTGCTGCAAAAGTGTCATATAAATGAGCCTCAACCAGCCACCATGTGAAGGATCTCTGCTTCAGTTCCTGCCTTCAGGTTCCTGCCTTGGGTTCCTTCAATGGTAAGTGGTAATGTGTAAGTCAAGTAAATTTTTTCCACCCTGCAAATTGCTTTTGATCATGGTATTTATCAAAACCAAAGTGGGACAGTATCATACAATGACCTAACGAGTTTTAATTATAAATGCTTGGTTTGGAGTAGCTTTGTTTTATACACCACAGTCTTTCTCTTGTCGTTTTTTTTTTTTTTTTCATACCCATGGCTCTTATGCCAAGGAATTTATGTAAGAGGAGAGGAAAATATGAGAACAGACATTATCTTAGGGTTTTATTTTCTTTCTTTTTTTAATTCATACTCAATTTATTTTCATTTTTCATTAACTTATTCAGATTACATCTCAATTGTTATCCCCTTACTTGTATCCTCCTGTTCCTCCCTCCCTCCTTCTTTCACCTTATTCTCTTCCCCTAGGTCTATGACAGAAGGGGATCTCCTCCGCCACCATATGGTCACAGCCTATCAAGTCTCATCTTGGTAGCCTGCCTATTCTTTCTCTGAGTACCACCAGGCCTCACCAACAAGGGGAAGTGGTCAAATATGAGGCACCAGAGTTCATATTACAGTTAGTCCCCACTCTTCACACAACTGTGGATAATGTCTTGTCCATTGGCTAGATCTGAGTAGGGGTTCAATGTTTACTGCATGTATTGTCCTTGGTTGGTGCAGTAATTTGGGCAGACTCACCTCCTTCCCTGGGTCCAGATCTGCCCGTCATGATGTTCTTTTTATAGGTTTCTAGGACCCTCTGGATCTTTCTAAATCCCCATTCTCCCAGGCTTCTCTAACCTAGAGTCCCAATAGGAGGTCTGCGCATCTATCCCAATCTCCTGATAAGTGAAGACTTTCATGGGACATTCTTTTTGGGCTAGGGTTCAATTATAAGTGAGTATATACCATGTGAGTATTACTGAGTCTGGGTTAACTCACTCATTATGATCATCTCTAGTTCCATCATTTGCCCACAAATTTGAAGATTTCTTTTTTTTAATAGCTGAATAGTATTCCATAGTGTAAATGTACCACAGTTTCCTTATTCGACTGAGGAACATTTAAGTTGTTTCCAGGTTCAGGCTTTTACAAATAAGGCTGCTACAACCATGGTTGAGCATATGTCCTTTTTGTGTAGTGGAGCATTTTCTGGATATATTCTAAGGAGTGGAATAGCTAGGTCTTGAGGTAGCCCTATTTCCAGTTTTGGGAGAAAGTGTCAGATTGATTTCCAAAATGCAAATACTAGTTTGCATTCTTATCAGCAATGAAGGAGTGATCCTCTCTCTCCACATCCTCGCCAGCATGTGGTGTGACCTGAATTTTTTAGCTTAGACATTCTGATGGGTGTACGATGGAATCTGAGTTGTTTTGATTTGCATTTCTCTGATGACTAAAGATGCTGAGCATTTAAGTGTTTCTCAGCCATTTGATATTTCTCTGTAGAGAATTTTATAATGCTGAGCCCTATTTCTTAATTTGATTATTTGGTTTGGTGGTGTTTAATTTTGAGTTCTTTATATATTTTGGAAATTAGACCTTTTTCAGATGTTAGTGATGTAGTCTCCCAGTCTCTAGGCTGTTGCTTTGTTCTATTAACAGTGTCTTCTGCCTTATAGAAGCTTCTCAGCCTCATGAGGTCTCATTTATTAATTGTTGACCTTAAGGCCTAGGCTGTTGGTGTTCTGTTCAGGAAGTTGTCTCCTGTGCCAATGAGTCCCGGGCTCTTCCCTACTTTTTCTTCTAACAGATTCAGTGTCTCTGGTTTTATGTTGAGGTCTTTAATCCACTTGGACTTGAGTTTTGTTCATGGTGATGAATATGGGTCTACTTGCATTTTTCTACATGTAGACATCCAGTTTGACCAGCACCATTTGTTGAAGATGCTATCCTTTTTCCATTGAATATATTTGGCTTCTTTGTCAAAAATCAAGTGTCCATATGTGTGTGGGTTTATTTCTGGGTCTTCAATTCAGTTCCATTGATCAACCAGCCAATTGCTATGCCAGAACAATGCTGTTTTAATTACTGATGCTCTATAGTACAGCTTGAGATCAGCTATGGAGATTCCTCTGGAGGATCCTATATTGTAGAGGATTGTTTTGGCTATTCTGGGTTTTTTGTTTTTTTATATGAAGTTCAGAATTTATCTTTCAATGTGTTTAAATTTTTTATAGGTATTTTGTTAGGGATTACATTGACTCTGTAAATTGCTTTTGGTATGATGGCCATTTCTACTATGTTAATTCTCCCGATCCACTAACAAAGGAGATATTTCCATCTTTTGATGTCATCTTCAATCTCCTTCTTCAGAAATTTGAAGTTTTTTCAAACAAGTCTTTCATTTTCTTGCTTAGAGTTACTTCTAGATATTTTATATTGCTTGTGGCTATTATGAAGAGATATGGGGAAAGTGGGAAGCCTTGCCTGGTCCCCGATTTTAGAGGAATTTCCTTGAGTATCTCATCATTTAATTTGATGTTGGCTAATGGCTTGCTGTATATAGCCTTTATTATGTTTAGGTATATGCCTTGTATCCCTGATCTTGCCAAAACTTTAAACATAAATGGATGTTGGATTTTGTCAAATGCTTTTTCTACATCTAAGGAGATGATCATGTGTTTTTTCCTTTTCAATTTGTTTATATGGTGGATTATATTGATGGATTTCCATACATTAAGCCATCCCTGTATGGCTGGAATGAAGCCTACCTGGTCATGATGAATATCTTTGATGTGTTCTTGTATTCAGTTTGCGAGTTTTTGTTTGGTTGGTTGGTTTTTTGTTTTTTGTTTGGTTGGTTGGTTTGGTTTTTCAAGACAGGGTTTCTCTGTGTAGTCATGACTGTCCTGGACTCACTTTGTAGACCAGGTTGGCCTCGAACTCACAGCAATCTGCCTGCCTCTGCCTCCCAAGTGCTGGGATTAAAGGCATGTGCCGCCACCACCAGGCTGGTTTGCTAGTGTTTTTATTGAGTATTTTTGCATCAATGTTCATAAGAGAAATTGGTCTGAAATTCTTTTTCTTTGTTGGGTCTTTGTGAGGTTTAGGTATCAAAATGACTGTGGCCTCATAGAATGAGTTTGGTAATGTTCCATCTATTTCTATTTTTTGGAGTAGTTTGAAGATATCAGTATTAGCTCTTCTTTGAAGGTTTGATAGAATTCTATGCTGAAACCATCTGGCCCTGGGCTTTTTCTAGTTGGAAGACTATTAATGACTGCTTCTATTTCTGTAGGGGAAATAGGACTATTTATTTTGTTTATCTGATCTTGATTCAATTTTGGCAAATGGAATCGATCAAGAAAATTGTCCATTTCCCTTAGATTTTCAAATTTTGTGGGGGTATATGTCCTTGAAGTAGGCTCTTATGATTCTTTGTATTTCTTCAGTGTATTTTGTTATGTCTATCTTTTCATTTCTGATTTTGTTAATTTGGATAGTGTCTCTCTGCTTTTTAGTTAGTTTAGCTAATGGTTTGTCTATCTTGTTGATTTTCTCAAAGAACCAACTCCTGGTTTTGTTGATTCTGTGAATTGTTCTCTTTGTTTCTAATGTATTGATTTCAGCCCTGAGTTTGATTATTTCTAGACATCCACTTCTCTTAGTTGGTTCTGCTTCTTTTTTTCCTAGGGCTTCCAGATGTGTCATTAAGTTGCTTATATGGGATGTTTCCAATTTCTTTATAAAGAAAATGCTATGAATTTTCCTCTTAGCACTGCTTTCAATATGTCCCACAAATTTGGGTATGTTGTTCCTTCATTTTCATTGAATTTCAGGAAGTCCTTAATTTCTTTCTTTATTTCTTCCCTAACCCAGGTGTCATTAAGTAGAGAGATGTTTAGTTTCCATGTGTGTGTAGAATTTTTGTTATTTCTGTTGTTGTTGAAGTCAAGCTTTAGACCATGGTGATCTGATAGGATACAGTGTATTATTTCAATCTTCTTGTATCTGTTCAGGCTTGCTTTGTGACCTACTATATGATCAATTTTGGAGAAGGTTCCATGGGTTGCTGAGAATAAGGTGTAATCCTTTGTGTTTTGGTGAAAAGTTCTGTAGATATCTCTTAGATCCATTTGATTTATGACATTGGTTAGTGTCATTATTTCTCAGCTTAGTTTCTGTTTCAATAACATATCCATCAGTGAAAGTGGGGTGTTGAAGTGTCCCACTATTAATGTGTGGTTTAAGCTTTATTAATAGTTCTTTTACAAATGTAGGTGCCCTTGTATTGGGAGCATAGATGTTCAGAATTCTGATGTCATCTTGGTTGACTTTACCTTTGATGAATATGAAGTGTCCTTCCTCATCTCTTTTGATTAATTTCGGTTGAAAGTCTACTTTGTTCGATATTAAAATGGCTATGCCTGCTTGCTTCTTGTGTCTGTTTGCTTGCAATACCTTTTTTCAGCCTTTTACCCTGTGGTAATGTCTATCCTTGTGGCTGAGATGTGTTTCTTGAATGCAGAAGAATGTTGGGTCTTGTTTATACATCCATTCAGTTAGTCTGTGTCTTTTTATTGGAGAATTGAGACCATTGACATTGAGAGATATTAATGACCAGTGACTGTTAAGACCCTTGATTTTTACATTGGTTGCAGTACAGTGTTTGTGTAGGGTTACTTTTTCGGTGGTGTAATTGTCTACTTACTGTGTAGTTTTGGTTGTAGCTTGTCCCTTTGTGTGGAGTTTTCCTCCCAGTAACTTCTGCTAGGCCGTATTTGTGGATAGATACTGTTTGAACTTGCTTTTGTCACAGAAGGTCTTGTTTTCTCCATCAATGTTTATTGATAGTTTTGCTGGGTGTAGTAGTCTGGCCTGGCATATGTGGTCACTTAGGGCTTGCAGGACCTCTGTCAGGGCCCTTCTGCCTTTTATGGTCTCTGCTGAGAAGTCAGGTGTAATTCTGATAGGTCTGCCATTATATGTTGTTTGGCCCTTTTTCCTGGCCACTTTTAATATTTTTTTCTTTATTCTGTGTATTTTGTGTTTTGAGTATTATGTGGTGAGATTTTCTTTTCTGGTCTATTCTATTTGGTGTTCTGTAGGCCTCTTGTATGCTTATATACATCTCATTTAAATTGGGGAAATTTTCTTCTTTGAATTTATTGAAAATATTTTCTGAGCCTTGAAGTGAGACATCTTCTCTTTCCTCAATGCCTATTATCCTCAGGCTTCATCTTTTCATAATGTTCTTGGTTTCTTGGATGTTTTGTGTCAGAAAGTTTTTCATATTTAGCATTTTCTTTGACGGTTACTTCAAGATCTACAGTTGTATCTTCTAGTCCCAAAATTCATTCCTCCATCTCTTGGATCCTGTTAGAGGAGTTCACCTCTGTATTGCTTGCTTTCTTCTCTATGCTCTTTTATTCTTGTTTTTCTTCTGTCTGTGCCTTTATCATTGTTTCCATTTTCATCTTCAGATCTTGAACTATTTCATTGATTTCTTTCATCTGATTGTTTGTATATTCCTGAGTTTCTTCCAATGCCTCTCTGTAGGCCTCTTTTATGTCCTGAACCAGTTTGGCTGCATCTTCCTGCATTTGTTTATGGATTTTATTCATTTCCTCCGTTATCATCTTTATTACTAAGGATTTGATGTCATTTTCTTATGTTTCAATTGTGTTTGAGTTCTTCAGGTTTCTTCCTTTGAGATAGTTAGGATCTGGAGATGCCATATTGTTTTGGCGTTTGTTTTTTATGTTTTTATGCTGTCCTCTAGTCATCTTGCTGTCTCTGATGTTGGGATGTAGCTTCTGTGTCCTTCACTCATAACTGAGAGTAGATTGTTGGTGAGTGATTATAGGTTGAAAGCCTTTGCCTATGGGAATCAGGGAACTCTTCCCTGGGACAGGCAGTTGACCAGTTTTCTGCTCCTAGAGACTTTGCTCAACATCCTAGGCTACCACTGGGTCAACAGAGGTAGGTGCTGGTGCTCTGTAACTCCAGTATAAGTTTGAGGTAGTATATGTAGAGCCAGTTATCCTGTCTTTGGTTGGGCTTTGAATACCCTGCTCTCTGGCCCTGGGACTTTGGGTCCTAGGCTCAGATCACCCTAGAGTGCCTGAACCCCTGCTGTCTTCTAGCAGTTGTTTAGGTTTCTGCCTGATCCAACCAGACAGTGAGGCCTAGTTTCTGCCTGCTAGGGGAGAGCAGCTACTGCCTTCTGATTATTGTTAGTTGGCTAGATTTCTTCCCTATGCCCTCAGGCCTGCCCAGCCTCTCCCTAGAGATTGGGAGGCCCTGCTAGGTTGGGTCTGTTCTGACCAATTTTGCCAGGACAGTCCTCTGGGCCAGTAGCCAGGCTCCTGCCTGCCCTGCTCAGACCCTGCTGCTATGGCTGGATAACATGTCCATAGCTGCCTGGGCCCCCATGTAACACCTGGGCTTTCTATGGACTGGTGCATGGCGGGTGGGGTGGGTCTGAGGAAAAATCTACCCATTTCCCTGAGATTTTCCTAGGCCAGTAGCTCTGGTGCCAGGAGTTCAGTCCCATATACCAAATTCACGCTGGGCTCCTGTCCTTCATGGGCCACTGAATGACTGGAGACCAGACCCGCCCATGGTCTGCACTGTGTGAACCTCTCTCATGTGGCTCCCAGTAGTGTCCCCAGTTTCCTTCCTGCAGTTCAGACACCACTCGTCTTTGGTGCCGCCATCTTGGAATTCTGTATCTTAGCATTTTCACACTGCTGTAACAGAATGCTGGACACTTGATAATCTATAACCAACACAAAGGAGTCCCTTAGGGTCCTGGATTCTGAGAAGTCCAAGATACTCGCACGTGAGATAATGAAGTCCTTTATATTGTGTCTTGTGTTACATTAGTATATTATGGCCTCACAGAGGTCACAGTTGAGGTTCTCTACAACAGAATCAATCCAGTCATGAGGGAAGAACTTTGTGGCCCATTACTTCCCATTAGACATCACCTCCCAACACCTCTGCACCAGAATGAAGTTTCCAATGCATAAATCTAGAAGACACATTCAAACCATGGCTGTTTTCTAAACTAGGAAATCCTCCCTCTGGCCCTGAGTGAATGAGTTGGGTCAAGTTGAGGAAACATTCCAGGTGTGCAGGATTTGGGGTGGGGTGTGATGAAGTGAAAAGCAACTTTTCCACTAGTGGAAGAATTTCTTTCTCAGATATCTGAGTTTGCTTGGGCCAAGATGTCACATGCAATGTGGGAATGTGGAGACTGCAAGTAACTGGGCACTGACAAGTCTATGCTCTGGATGAGGGGCATCTGCGACAAAATAGGGAAGCAGGGCTGCTCACATTCAGGTTGGGTCTTGCCATATCTTTTAACCCAGTTAAAGAAAAAAGTCCTCCCAGACATGCCTGCAGGCCAACCTAATCTGGCTAACTCCTCCCTGAGACTCTCTTGCAGGATGATTTAAGATTGTATGAAGGTGACAGACCTACCTGTCACAGAGGGTGTCCTAGGGCTTGTATTGCTCTGATAAAACATCATGATCAAAGAAACCTGGGGAGAAAAGCTTACACTTCCACATCACTGTTTATCACCAAAGGAAGCCAGCTCAGGGGCTGATGCAGAAGCTATGGTACTACTTTCTGACTTATTCCTCATGGCTTGCTTAGCCTGCTTTCTTATAAACCTAGGACCAGCTGCCTAGGGATGTCACCACCCACAATGAGCTGGGCCCTCCCTCTTCGGTCACTAATTAAGAAAATACCCTAGTGGAGGCATTTTCTCAATTGAAGCTCTCTCCTCTCTGATGACTCTAGCTTGTGTCAAGTTGACATAAACTACCCAGCATAGATGACAGACTTCAACTGAGCCCATTCAGAATGCTGAGTCCTGGTCTTCTAAGATGGGGGCAGCATAGGGCCAGGAAACATGGAGTTTTGTGTAAAGAGCAGCCAGATGGTTTTGAAACTGTAATCTCAGGAGGTCCTTGATGTAGTCCAGCAGCCCCAGTATGATGTAGCTCCAGCTAAACACAGGCTTAGGGCACATCTCCTTTCAATACCAAAGTGGTCCCTTAAAACACAAGCCTAACTGTGCCATTAATATGTCCATTCTGGACTAGCAACACTGTGTGCACCTATAAGACTGAACTGAGGTGACTACAAAGTGTCAAAATTCTCATTGACAATCTTGACAATCTTTCCCATTGATTACCTGGCTGAGAATACATTGTGTAAAAGGGATTAAATTAAAAGCTCCATAAGTTAATTCTGTCCTATTAAATGGCTTCACTGGGGCTGTAAGAAAATTTTAAATTATATCTGTGATGTGACTTTGCAGTTGCACTGAATTTCCACTGGTCAGTCCTTTCCCTGGACATCCCACTCATCTCCTCCATTCTCTCCCCCTTGGGATCCCAGCATGCATCATTTTCTGCTGCTGCTGCTGCTGCTGCTGCTGCTGCTGCTGCTGCTGCTGCTACACAAACGCTGCTCTGAATATGGCAGCACATTAATGTTCAGAACTGCTCTGAGAAGCAGCTTTTTGCAGCCCTACTACCCTCATAAAGCAGCCCCAGTGCTCAGTTCCATCAAAGCTTTGGCTGTATGGACAGTGCATCTCTCTAGCTTTAGACCTGCACCCTGCTCCCAGCCTCTTGGAATAATAAGATCCACAGGGCCATGGCAGGCCTCCTAGCACTGAGAGAGGGAGCATAGTCAGGCTAGGTGATTTGCAAATCCCCTGGTCATGTCTGCAAGACCCCTGGGGGAAAACTTTAATGACATATAAATCTGTATGGCTTTTAATCAGAACTCAAGTAAATTCTTTGGTTCACTGCAGTAGAAGCCAGGGAGTAAAGAATGCAAGGGGTGAGGGGTGTAACAGAGCCTATTTCTCTTTTTCTGTGACTTTTTTCCTGTGTGGCCGGCAAGTGTGCAAGAACATTGGTAAACAAGGAGACTGGTCCTAGTCACAGACCACTAGGAAGAACACTTGTAAGCGCAAACACCTGGGAAGGCAGTAATGCCTTTTCAAAAACAGCTTGCTTTGCAGGGCCCTTAGGAGGCAGCTTAGGTGCAATATGCACCTTTGAACACCAGGGGGCAATGTATAACCACCATTCTAGTTCTCCTCCTTTAACAGCTTAGAAATGAACCTTCCTGTCATAAAGTCTCAGGTCCTGGGGTCCTCCTCAAACTAAGGCACCAGCCAAGGAGGATATAGGCAGTAAACTTCGAATCCCTACCAAGACCTAGCCGACAAACATGATATTCTCCACCGTTGAGTGGAGAGTGAGATCTGACTCTCACAGAAATCTGGTGCCCCTTTTCTGACCACGTCCCCTGAATGGGGAGGCCTGGCGGCACTCAGAGGAAGGATAGCAAGTTACCAAGAAGAGACTCGATATTCTAAGAGCATATATAGGGGGAGGAGGTCTCCCTCAATCACAGACATAGGGGAGGGGAGAAGGGGGGAAGTGGGAGGGAGGGAAGAATGGGAGGAAACAGGGGAAGGGCTAACAATCAAGATGTAATATGAACAAATTAATAAAAAAATATTAAAAAAAAAAAAAAGAAAAGAAATTCTTCCTCCCCTCTACTCCTCGGCCCCCAATAAACTAAATGTTTTCATTGTTTCTATGCCTCAGTCTTTGGACCCTCTACAGCAAGACTTAATTCCAGAGATGAAGCTGAAATCGATGATGTAAGTGGCTAAATCAGTCCGAGCAATTCTTAATGACAAGAGGATTGTTTTGTTTGCTGCATGGATGATAGACAGCAAGGAATCTAACAGCAGGTCTCTAACCATCAATGAACAAGGAGTGCCCAACAGCACTGGGTCCTGTCTGCAGCACCTCGTCACATTTCTATTCTTTCACACTGTGCCTTTCTCCTTCACCTAACGGTAAGGAATCTCAGTTTTAAGAACTGAAATGAAGTGGCCCAGGCCCAGACAGGAGCCTCACACTTTCACTCTCCTGGGGACACTGACGCAGGACCCTTGTCCCAGGCCCAGCTGGTACCCACGCTTCACCCAGTCTCACACCACCCCTCAGGTGCTCTGACATACCAGCCACCCCTGAACTGCAATGGCCCAGTCTCTCCAACCAAAACTGCACACTGAGCATCTGAAGGGCTGACCTAATCACTCCCGAAATCAAGCAAGTTTTCACAAGAGCAAAAACAGAACAGATCTTCCACTCAACATAGGCAGCATAAAATCTCATATTAGATAACAACCAATAAAATAAATCCATATGCACTGATCGCACCACAAAATACGTGTACATGAAAGACCAGGTCAGCATGCCACCCCCCCCCCACTAAGACCACTTGGCCTGTATAAATGCTGCCTTCAGCACACAGAATGTAAAAGAACAATTATACACATGGCTGAAAAATTAAGTTTAGAGAGGACAGGAACAAACACCTGAATGAAGTTAAAAAGAATGAAATAAACTGAAGTTCAAGAAAACACAAGCAGATGTCTTGCACTAGTTACTCTTCTGTGGCTGTGACAAAACACCACAGCCAAGAATACTTGCAGAAGGAAGAGCTTATTTGGGCCCACCTTCCAGAGTACCAAAAGCTGTCAGCAAATGGCAGGCATGGCGGCAGGACCAGAAAACTGGGCACTCACATCTTGAGCCAAAACCAAGAAGCAGAAAAATAAATAAACAAACTGGAAGTGTGCAAGGCTTTTTAATCTCCTGCCCCCAGTGACATCATCCTTCCAGCAAGGCTGCACCACCTAAAGCTTCCCCCAAACAGTGCCACTATCTGGGGACCAAGTTTCCAATGTCCATGACTGTGGGGTCATTTTTTATTCAAGTGATGATAAACAGAACACACAGAGAGACAGGTGCAGTTTCAATGGTGGGTACTGCTTCCCTAGAAACCACAGACTAGCCAACACCTCCCCAAAGAAACAAACACAGAGCCATGCAAATGATAGCTTCATTTGGTTTTTTGGAGGGGGTTCAAAGGACCCTAAATAAGTTTAGACTTTTTCCATTGCTTTTGCTTGCTTGTCATAAATGATGGTAGGTCCCTATTGCTGAAGACACCATTACACTTTGGGTACAGGACTTGCAAAAATGAAGCTGGTACTGACCAGAAAACATCCTTCTTAGAGGATCTTTTTGACACTAGGAGCTGTCTCTCATAGCATCAGAAAATTCTATGGAAGTTACTGACCATCCCCACCCAACTCTAAATTCCATGAACCAGAACAAGGACCAGGCCACGGGAAGACATTTCCAGGGGTGTAGTAGTGACACTTGTGTCTTGAGGGTAACCAACAGCTACGTAACAGCATAACATGCACTCAGTTGGAGGGAACACACACCTGATGCTATAAACCTAGCCAAGAAGCCATGGCTGGAGAGATCATAGACTTCAGAGGCTAGTGCCATGTTACGAACTTGATATAGTTTCTAATCACCCTGTAAATACTTACCCTTATACCACAGATAAATGTAGCTGTCACTCAGAAAAGCCACTTCTTTTTATAGCAGAATGGGACTGTTAGAGAGATCCACAGCTGATCAAAATGCAGATTACAAACGGCCTAGGGCTTCCAGTACCAACTGAAACATCTATAACCCTATACCTAAGACCCAGGGAGCATCTCTAAAGACAGGTAGGAAAGACTGTTAGATCCTGAGACTCAGGGCAATGGATGCAAATAGTGTCTCCTGGGCAAGAGAGTGATGGTGCACCGAGGAGCTCTCAGAAGACGTGCAAAGTCCACGCCAGGTAACATGTCAGTATGAACAAAGGAAAACTCCTCAAGGTCCCACAGCTAGATGAAGAGCTATAGGCAGCCAGTGGCTCCTGAGGAAAGGAAAACCCATTTGCTTGGTTTTTTTGTTTTGTTTTGTTTTGTTTTTTGTTGTTTTTGGGTTTTTTTGTGTTTTTTTTTTTTGTTTTGTTTTGTTTTGTTTGAGGAAGAAGCCTCCAATTCTAAATGATGACAAGTAAGAACATGAAACAAAAGACAGTACTGATTGACCTCAGTAAGATTTACTCTCTCTCTCTCTCTCTCTCTCTCTCTCTCTCTCTCTCTGAGAAGAGATACTAATTCAAGGAGAGTTGGAACACACAGGAGGAGCTGGAATGCGCAAAGGAAGGAAAGTAAATGACGCAAGTACATTATACTCCTGTGTAAAATTCTTCAGTAATTTTTAAATTGTATCCCCGTCCCAGGAGACTAATTCTGACTCTGAGATTCCCACTCACATGAACTTGATTCCCAGAGCACCTGAAACGAGAGGAAGTGATTTTCTTCCCCTGGTGCTTTGCAAAGTGCCCACCCCCTTCCCTCCACTAATAGGCTCTCCTCCTGCACCTTGTCTGGAAGCTTCTCCCTAGCCATCACTTTGCCCTTTCCCAGGCTCTTGCTGGTCCGCTCACTCAGGAATGTGGATCCTAGGCCTCCGAGGGGGACTCCTTTCTTCCTGGCCTTTCTCCCCTGGGTAGTGCCCAGGCTGTGCCTACACAGTGCTCTCCGGCTCCCAGCTCTGACGCTGACCAATCACGTGGCAATTGGCCAGCTGACTCCACTGCTAGGCCACGTGGAATAGAAGTGGATACCTTAGATCTTCAGCGTCTCTGCAGAGACTCGGTCCATCTTTACCGTGCGGAGAGGCACTGCCCATTGTGAAGCCAAGGAAATAGATTTGCAAAAGACTGAACCGTTTGTTTTCCCCTTAAGCCCAAGACTCCAGGGGCTGGCCTAAGGAAAGCTATTTGTACAGAAAGAAAGAGGGCGAGAAGAAACATGTGTCTTAGACGAGAACAGTGACACTAGGAATGCTGGATTGGCTCTCTGCGGGGACGCTGTGCAGTAATGCCAAACTGGGCCTTGACCCACCCTGCCAGCAGCAGCTCTGCTGTCACTGCAGATCCACCAATCTAGCCTGAGCCTCTAGAGAATCCTTGTTTATTTGTAGTTCGTGTTTAAGAAGAGCCTGGCTCAGATCCAGGAAAGCCACTTGGAAAAGCGGCGCCCCTCTGCCCCTCTAAAGCAGCTTCATATCCACTCTGAAGGCGGCATGGCTAAATAGTTGAAACAAGACCCTCCTTTTCCGCTTGTGTAGGTGCCCCCCCCCCCTCCCCGCTAACACCTAGAGACGACCCGCCCCTTGGGGTCCATGCCAAAGTAAAGCCTGGACCTGCAGGCGACTGTTCCTCGTGTCGCCGCTCGGTGGCAGAAGCAGCACAGCACAGGAGATCAGCTAGGCAGCACTAAGCCGTGATTCTGTGCCTAGGGAGCTGGGGGCTTCCCCGGTGTGCGAAGGGTCGCCGGAAGAAAGAAGGGCAGTGGCGTTCTGGGGAATGGAGAGTGATGGTAGCACGTCCCGGCGATGTGTTTTGTTTTCTCTCTCGCTAACACTGGAAATAGAAGCAAGGGGTAAAAAAAAAAAAAAAAAAAAACAAAACAAAAAAACGGAAGGAATCTCTTACTGACGCCATGTACCAGAAGCGGTCCTCGCATTGAAATGCTGTTCGTGGTGGCGCACGCCTTTAATCCCAGCACTCGGGAGGCAGAGGCAGGTGGATCGCTGTGAGTTCAAGGCCAGCCTGGTCTACAAAGTGAGTCCAGGATGACCAAGGCTACAGAGAGAAACCCTGTCTCGAAAAACAAAAAGGAAAAAAAAAGAAAGAAAGAAAGAAAGAAAGAAAGAAAGAAAGAAAGAAAGAAAGAAAGAAAGAAAGAAAGAAAGAAAGAAAGAAAGAAAGAAAGAAAAAGAAAAAGAAAGAAAGAAATGCCATTACCATTGCCTACGAGGCTTAGCCGCGCATGGAAGCTACGGTTTTGAGCTTGGCAGTATAACCTTCTCTTATCCACTTTCTCCCATGTTCCTCACAAGTATACTTCCTAGTTGCCGCCTCTCTGAAATTCAGTTCTGGGGCCCCTAAGCCAAGGTTCTTTTGTGTGGAGGAGGGGTGCGGAGGGGTGCGGGGTGAGGGCGGGGGGGCATTTCTAAGCCCTATTCTTCACTCCTGGCCGTACACCAGCACAGCCCTGGCTCCACCCAAGTACAGCTCTTTCCTACCTCCAGCGACAAGGTGCATTTTCTAGTCCGCGGCTTCCACTTGGAGTCCTCTCTGCTTTATCTTTTGAAGGGCTGCCTATTCAGTCCCCACATTTAATTCGTTGAACTCTTCCCCGTATTTGGAAGAGCAGTAACAACGTGCAGCCTCGTCCTGATGCCCAGTGGCATCCTACACAATCCATTCTCTCTTGGGCATCTTATTGGGCAAATGAGAAGAACATTGTCGTCCCACAGCAAAAGTAAGTGGTGAGTTGAGAAAACCCTAGCTCTCCAGCACCCCACAGCTAACACACTTGCCTTTGCCTTCAGAGGGGAGTGACTTTGTCGTCATGTTCCTCTGTGACCAGTTAGGGCCAGGACTTCACTTTCTAAGCAGGATGAATCTCTCTGTTCTGGAATATGCCAAGTGAGTCTGGACAAATGACTGTATCTCCCAACACGTACACGCACACATACACGCACACGCGCACACATACACACAAGCACACACAGGCGCTTGCACACCACATACACATGCACACACATACATGTGCGCACACGCACAAGCACATACACACACGCGAGCACACATGCACGTGCACACCACATACACATGCACATACACACATACGCGCACGCACGAGCATGCACAAGCACATACACATACAAACACGCACATATGTGCATGCACACCGCATACACACACACACACACACACACACACATACACACACACTCCTTATCTCCATCTCTTTTGCTGTTCTCCTCTTCCCAGCAGCCCACCTAGGCGAGAGGAACAGAAGACTAGACACAGGTCCTGGAAGGCAGTAAGCAGAAAGGAGATGGAACACTCCAGGAGCCACTTCAGGAGATAGTTCAACTTTATTCAGGGAGAACAGAGGCTGTATAGCCCTTGGGGAGTGGGTAGGGCGATTCCAGGATGGGTTTTCATAATTGGTTGAAACCAGACTTTCCTATGATGCTTGTTTTGCATTTGGCAGCGCACTGCTATCATGTGAATGGTAACACAGTGCCTAATAATCCTATAGACTGAGGGAGGGGAGAGCTAGCAGAGAGCTATGTCAAGGCCATATATCAAGTGTGCTTAGGGCCATCTATTGTAAAGACACTCTCCAGATGGAGTGAGGCAGAGAGCTAGAGGCCATACCAGGGACACGGAGTCCAGGACCTAACATTGCTGAGCTCAGAGTGGGTATCCAGACCAGGAGGACTGAAACTTCAGACATCAGGGTCCTTCCAACACTTTCTCTTCTCTCACTCATTTTTAGATTGGTGTGTATGTGTGTGCACGCGTGCGTGTGCCTATGTGTGTGCCCCTATGTGTGTGTCTAGGTCTGTCATACAAGTAAAAATCACATCATTGAGGACATTAAATATAAAGGGAATTGAAAGATTAAAACCTAGGAAACATTAGAGAGGTTCCTTCTTGACAAGACCTCAATAGACGCAAGTTCCATGGCCCCGGCCCTGGCATATTCCTGCCCCTTCAGGTGTGGGTGGAGGAAGGTGGGGTTCAAGGAATTTTCTCTCATTTTCAGAGAAAGAGGGGCCTCATTCCATTTCTATTTGCCCTTCTGTTTGCTTCAGGATGTGTGCGAGTAGCACTGACTGACCCCTCAGCCGATGCTTGGCCTGCCTGTGCCAGAGCCTCTGTGACATGACCTTCCCCCAGAAATTGTAGGCATACAGCTGAAAAAGAACCAGGCTCTTCAGGTAATTCTGAACGGAGAGCTTAGGGGCTGTGGGCCATCATTTCTCCAGCCCAGAGGGACCTGTCTGAGAGCCTGGACCAGGGCTTGCTAGGAAAGAGTGTCTAGAAAACCATTAACACATCACATTAAAGATTAAGTGTGGTGTTCAGAGCATCTCAAACATCTCCATTCTATTTTTGGTTGGGAGCCTGGCCTTTAACAACTGAGTCATCTCTCCAGGCCAACATCTCCATTCTAAAGAAGCCATTTGCCAGTGTGTCTGTGAGAACATTCTACCTCCTGCACATCTTACTAGCGCTTATGATCTAGAGTTGGAGCTTAAAGCACCAATCAGAGAGAACTTACTCTTTGATGCAAACTATAACACCCAGTACCTTACTTAGGTTTTGCTGCTGCATTTTCAGATATCCATATGTGCCCTGCTACGGGAAATTGACTCAGAAAGAGTAGATGGCTTGCTCAGGGTTACAGAGCAAGTTCACAATAATAGTCATTATCAGCCAAGTCCTAACTGTGGGATCTGAGACTTAGGCTCTGCATGGATCATTCATCTTGTCCTCACAACAAGCCTTCAGTGCAAGTTCATTTATCATCTGAACACATCCCTGTCTGTCTCCTGAGGAGCCCAGGAACTGAACTGTAGCCACCTACAGAGTCTGACCTGGACTCCGTTCTTTCTGATGGCTATCCTCTTTTGACTCCATCTCCACTGCGTATCCTTCCACATCACTGCACATTTTAGCATCAATTGTAGAAATAGCCAGCACACGCTCAGTAGCTTTTTGTCCACTTCTGTGCATCATGTTCTGCATGAAAGTTGTCAGAGTTTTACAGATGTGCAAAAAGGCATGCTGGGAGCAAAACTTCTCAGCTTCCCTCGTATTTGAAAACTCGGATGTTGGAGATTCACAATGAACCAGTTCTCAGAAGAGAAGACAGCTTGTTCACACACAGACAGGAGCTCTCAAGAATGAGTAATTCATTGAATAACCAGAAATAAGGTTAACATGTTGACATAATGAAAGGGCTGAAGAAAAAACATCTGGTGGATGAGAACAGAATGGTTTGTTAGCATCATGGGGTTTTTTGTTTTGTTTTGTTTTGTTGTTTTCAATGTCCCAACACCAGAGAACAATTTCTTCCCTGCCTAGGGCCTGAGTGGGAGGAGGTGGCAGCAGCTGACCCTATTTTTTGATAGATCCTTTCTAATGAGATATTTTTGTTATTAGTGTTAGCATCCACCATTGGATCCTTTTGGAAGATCTCTGCTTTTCCTACATTTCAAGATTTCTCAAGAAATTTCAGTCAAAATCCTGGGCTGAATGCTGTATAAACATGACACAAGTTAGAACTTGAAAGATGAGAGGTCTTCATAGGAAAAGCTGAGCACAGGTTAGAGTGAAAAGTCCAGTCAGAGACGAAGGCCTGGAGCAAGACAGTAGACAGCTGAGAGGTCTAACTCGGCTAGATGTGTTCCTAAATAGTGAAGCAAGAACAGCAGGGACAGGCTGGTTGGCTTTCCCGGTTCTCACTTCTAACATCTACAGCAACCATAGATATCAGATTCCTGGTCCCAGAATCTGGAAGATGTGGGCTTCTGGTGGTCACATCCCGAGTGGCTTGCAGGGTGGTGACTCCAGGCATGGAGGCTGCCTAGGTCTCAGCTCTTCGTATGAACATCAAAGCGGATATGGTCTGGAGGGCTTCAGGTGCTTGGGGATTTCCTTGCATTCAAGACAATCTGCAGCTCACAGTGGCGATCTATGGAGTGAGGCTCTACTTCTCAGTGACATGAACTCAGAAGGGTGGGAGGCAAGCAGGACACATTAAAGGATTCTTGCCAGTTATTGAAGAGAACTAGAAGGATTTGAAGTTTAACAGAAAGTGACAAAAGCAAGATGAAGGAATCTAACCCTGCTTGCTAATTTGGCAGGACCTCAAAGAGACTAGGAGGAATGGGCTCTGACTGTTCCTAGGCAGGTCTTACCATTTTCTTTGGGCACAGGTAATTTTCTCTGTAGTTATTTCCTTCTTTGATTAAACTAATGGAACTATAATTATGTCAATAAAATAAGCAATCAAATGCTGCCCGATTAAAACACTAAGGATAGTAAGTGATTGCACAGGCCTTTTAAAGTTTGCTTTGACAATTTACAGATTCAATGTAATCCCTATCAAAATACCCACAAAATATTTTGAAGATATTGAGAGATCAATTCTCAAATTCATATGGAGAAATAAAAAACCCAGAATAGCAAAAACAATCCTATACAATAAAAGATCCTCGGGAGGAATCTCCATACCTGATCTCAAGCTGTACTACAGAGCAACAGTAATTAAAACCACATGGTACTGGCAAAGCAATAGGCAGGTGGATCAATGGAATCAAATTGAAGACCTAGAGATGAATCCACACACATTTGCTCACTTGATTTTTGACAAAGAAGCCAAATCTATTCAATGGAAAAATGATAGCATCTTCAACAAATGATGCTGGTCCAATTGGATGCCTACATGTAGAAAAATGCAATTAGACCCTTATATGTCACCATGCACAAAACTCAAGTCCAAATGGATTAAAGACCTCAACTTAAAACCAGAGACATTAATTCAGTTAGAGGAAAAAGTGGGGAAGAGCCTGGGACACATAGGCACAGGAAACAACTTCCTGAACAGTACACCAACAGCCCAGGCCTTAATGTCAACAATTAATAAATGGGACCTCATGAGGCTGAGAAGCTTCTGTAAGGCAAGAGACACTGTCAGTAGAACAAAGTGACAACCTACAGACTGGGAAAAGGTCTTCACCAACCCTTCATCTGACAAAGATCTAATATCCAAAATATGTAAAGAACTCAAGAAATTAAACACCACAAAACCAAACAACCCAATTGCAAAATGGGGCTTGGAACTTAACAGAGAATTCTCAACAGAGGAATATCAAATGGCCGAGAAACACTTAAAGAAATGCTCATCCTCATTAGTCATCAGAGAAATGCAAATCAAAATGACACTGAGATTCTATCTTACACCCATCAGAATGGCTAAGATAAAAAACTCAAATGACACTACATGTTGGCAAGGATGTGGAGAGAGAGGAACACTCCTTCATTGCTGGTGCAAAATAGTACAACCACTTTGGAAAGCTATCTGGCACTTTCTCAGAAAAATGGGAATAGGGCTTCCTCAAGACCCAGCTATCCCACTCCTTGGAATATACCCAGAAAATGCCCTACCACACAACAGGGACATATGCTCAACCATGTTCATAGATGCTTTATACATAATAGCCAAAACATGGAAACAGCCTAAGTGTCCCTCAGTAGAAGAATGGACTAAGAAACTGTGGTACATTTACACTATGGAATACTACTCAGCTATTAAAAACAAGGAATTCCCGAAATTTGTGGACAAATGGATTGATCTAGAAATTATCATAATGAGTGAGTTCACCCAGAAGCAAAAAGAGACAAACAGTATATACTCACTTAT
This sequence comes from Acomys minous, assembly GCF_964271855.1. Classification (NCBI taxonomy): domain Eukaryota; kingdom Metazoa; phylum Chordata; class Mammalia; order Rodentia; family Muridae; genus Acomys; species Acomys minous. The sequence continues at coordinate 75,453,104 of NC_140490.1, forward strand.
ATCAAGACACTAGTCCAAGGGATACGTACCATGAAAAACTTTACTTACCAAGAAAGTGGGTCAGAGGAGAGGACATCCTATTGAGACTTTAGGCGAGAGTATCATGGAAGAATGGGGAAATAGTAAGACCCACAGGGTCCTGGAAACCTACAAGCAGAACTTTATGACAGGCAGATCTGGGTCCTGGGGTCCTCCTCAATCTAAGGCACCAGCCAAGGAGAATATAGGCAGTAAACTTCGAACCCCTATCAAGACCTAGCCGATGATCAGGATATTCTCCACCGTTGAGTGGAGAGTGAGATCTGACTCTCACAGGAAATCAGGTGCCCCTTTTCTGACCACGTCCCCTGGATGGGGAGGCCTGGCAGCACTCAGAGGAAGGATAGCAAGAAGAGACTCAATACTCTAAGAGCATATATAGGGGGAGGAGGTCTCCTTCAATCACAGACATAGGGGAGGGGAGAAGGGGGGAAGTGGGAGGGAGGGAGGAATAGGAGGAAACTGGGGAAGGGCTAACAATCGAGATGTAATATGAATAAATTAATAAAAAAAGAAAAAAATAAAGTTTGCTTTGCTTTACTTGCTCTACAAAACCTCAAGCAGGACTCTCAAGTGCAACTCAAGTCTAGAAACCAAGCCACCAACATGGCTCTGGATTTCTTATGCTATCCACAAGTTCTCAAGATGGCCCCCTCCATGTGCTGAGGTTCTTTACCTGGACACCAATACCTATCAATTTTGTAAGCATTGTCCCCATAAAGTCAACTTTTTTCCTTAAAACTGTCAAGTTTGACCTAGTTTCACACACATTATTCTCCAGTGTAACACTCTAGTCAAGCCTTGGTTACATAACCATTGTTTCCACCACAAGGGAAGAGAGTCTTCAATGCAAATACCTAAATTGTAGCGAGTAAAGGCCTGGACAACAAGCTCTTCCAGATCTGAGAGATCAAGAAGATAAATTTTTCATTTCTGTTCACAAAGTCTAGTCTACTAAATCATTTTAAATTATAGCTAAGAGAGGAAGAGCATCCTCAGATCCCTTCAGAATATACTAAAGTACCATCAGTGTTTCCAACAAAGGCACAACAATGGAGCCATCCTTCATCTACCCATGTGATTTCGTGTAATTACTCATTGCTCTCTGTCTGGGCTTAGAATGCTGCGAACTCATTAATTTCTCTTGAGTTTGGGGAACCTTCACTCAGACCAGTGGCACCATGTCAGCGCAGCTGAAGCTGTGCCTTCAGAAGTCTGTGCATCAAAATTCCTGCCAGAATCATTGCCATGAGTCTCTGAGGGGAGTTTTTTACTGAAGACAAAACATTCTGGATTATTGGTATCTGCAGAGGCTTTCAGGAGTGCATCAGACTAGATCTACATACATTTCAACTACATGTCGATGAAGAAACATCACAAGACAAAAATCTGGTGAGAGTTCATTATCAATCAACACAAATCAGGGCTTGGAGATGGCTGACTTCAGGCATGGTAGCTGTTGTCTCTTGCCAACCACAGGGGGATGAGACAAGTAAATCCTTGAGACCCCTTCACGAGCCACTCTATCTGACTTGAGAAACACCAGGGTCAATGAGAGACTCTGTCTCAAAAACTAAGATGGAAAGCAAACAAGGAAGACATCTAGCATCAATCTCTGGTTTCCATGTGCATGTGCACAATTATACATGAACACACACAGGTGCACACGTCTAACACATAACATAGCACAATTTATAAGAAAATTTGGTTGTTTCTGGTACTTGTAACTTCTTAACCATTAACTGGAGTGAATGTAGCATCATCCCAAGATATACCATGAGCAGTGAGGGTATTGGCAATTTATGAGAAATTTACTATAATTCTGGAAACATATACACCATTAACATTTTGCCTATATATTTGTGATCTAGTGAAGGTTGTACCTCTTTTCTTATTGGACAATGTTTTCTATGCTGTTTGTATTAGTTAGTGTTTTATTTCTGTAAAGAGACAGTCATCATGACCACAGCAACTCTTATTTAAAAATTTTAATGGGTCTGGCTTGCAATTTCAAAGCTTTAGTCCATTATCATCATGGCAGGAAGCATGGCAGCATGCAGGCAGTCATGGTGCTGGAGAGGAGCTGAGAGTTATACATCTTGATCTGCAGGTAGAAGGAGACTGTGTCCCACACTGGGTGTGGCTTGAGCATGTATATGACTTCAAAGTCAACCTCCACAGTGACACACTTCTTCCAACGAAGCCAAACCTACTCCAAGAAGGCCGCACCTCCTACTAGTGACACTTCCTGTGACCAAGAGTTGCAACACATGAGTCACTGGGGGCCGCACCTATTCAAACCAACACACTGATAACCTTTGTAATTACATTGTAACACTTCTGTCTTACTTAAAGCTTTGTAAGGTTTGTTTTGTTTTTAAAATACTAACATTAGTCTAAAATCAATATTTTAATAAAGGTTGATTTGGAGGGGAGAAGATTTTAATATATCAATATTCAAAATATACACAATGTATTTATTTGTATCCCATAATAACAAAATGTCTAAAGGTTTAAATTTTGACTACCTAGAGTTATAGGTTACTGTGAAATAATACATAGTTATTTATTTAACCAAAGTGACAAAAAATATTTTAAAAGTAAGTTTAGGAGATAATATTTGTAAAAAAAAATTAGAAAATCATCTGTCTTATAAACAGACAACTCAGATCTCTTGGGCATATAACAGTTAGCATAACAGACAGAAAAAAATCTGAATTTGTGATGGTTAGTATTATAACAATTTGACACAAGCTGGGGTCATCTTGGAAGAGGGAACATCAATTGGAAAAAATGTCTCTATCAGACTGGCCTGTAGACAAGTTTGTGAGCCATTTTCTTAGTTAATTATTGATGTGGGAGGGCCCCCATCACCTTGAGTGGTGCCATCCCTGGCCAGGTGGTCCTGGGTGTATAAGAAAGCAGGCTGAGCAAACGTGGGAGGAAGCCAGTTTGTGGTTTCTGCTTCCATTCTGCCTCCAGGCTCCTGCCTTGTGTGCCCTGACTTCCTGCAAGATGAACTGTACCCTGTAAACTGAAATAGACCTATCCCTCCCCAAATTGTTTTTAGTGGTGGTACTTCAATCCCAGAAAAGAAGACAAACTAGAACAATGTTTCCCAGACAGATTTCTCAGAAAATAAAACACTTTTACAATAGTTTATTACAAGCAGACCAATAACCCAAAAAAACTTTGTAACACATAGGGGTGAAATGGGAAGTGTCATGACCAGGAATGACAATTTTGCTTTGCACCCCAGGACCAAAGATATTAAAAATCATTAAAGGGGAGGAGGAGGAGGAACCTTAAAAGTAAACGAACAGCTTGGACTACACAAAACATGATTGCTTTTGGAAACCTTCTTTAGATTTCCATCCAGTCAGAGTTTATTTCCTTATCAATCTGGAAATACCACTCATCACTTTAGAACAAAGCTCTCGCCTTGGAAAAAATGCACCCTACATTGCTTGCATGTTTCCCTTTTGTATGTGCTCTGGCTTTTTATGAATGTTTTTAGTTAGCATGCAAAAACAATGACATTTCGTGCATACGTATCAAACCTTGCTCATCCCAGCCTCCTCTTCATCCCTCCTTTTGTTCTCCTTTTTCTCTCTTCTTGTCTCCTTCCTCCCTTCAAGTCTTCCTTCTGCTTTAATCTCTTATGTATACATATGGTGTCTCTATATTTAAATTGGATTCCACATATTTGGGAAAACACATGGTATTTGTCCTTGAGTATGATTTATTTTGATTAACATAAAGATGCCTAGTTCTATCTGGAACATCTTGCACAGATCCAAGGACAGACTGGCCTGACTAAGGCTACAAGGCAGTGAAGCAAAGACAAACACATGGTAACCTAGCAAAGCTGTGATCTTGTGGTCCGTGTTCCCGGACGGAGACGCACAGCATCCCAGATGCTCACCGTGTTTAGTATGTAAGGTTGAACAGGGAGGTGGGTTGTTGCAACATCCCTGAACAAGAAGATAGGATTATGTGCAGATAAACAAGGAGGTAGAGTTATTATATGGTTGAATAAAGAGGTCAGATTAGCTCTTCTTAGTAGTGTTTATAGGAGAGTAGTCTTCAGGGTATGAAAATACCAGGAGAAAACACTACGGTGGATCTTTTCTTTTCTTTCTTTCTTTCTTTCTTTCTTTCTTTCTTTCTTTTTTGTTTTTTGTGTTGTTGTTGTTGTTGCTGCTTGAGACAGGCCTTATCTGTGTAGCTTTGGCCTCCTGGACTTACTCTGTAGCCCAGGCTGGCCTCGAACTCACAGCAATCTGCCTGCCTCTGCCTCACAAGTGCTGGAATTAAAGGCTCTTGTCACCCAAGCCCAGCATGGTGGACATTTTCTGTACACACTGCCAACATTTGCATTCAGGCCAAATGAAGATTTTGCTATATCTTTGGGCTTCATCTAGGCAAGGCTTTGTCAATTTCCCACAGGTCTGAGGCATTGAGGTGACATGGCTGTGTCACTGCCAACAATAGATATTCACTCAGAACTTCACTCGTGTCCTACATCTGTCCATTTTCCTGCAAGTGACAGGATTTATTCTTTTTCATAGCTTAATAAAACTCCACTACATGTAAATGAACCACATCTTAAAACCTTCCCACCTGTTTGTGAGCATCTAGGCTGATGCTGTATTTTGGCTATTTTATAAGCAATTCTGTAATAGTTGAAGATCTATATGTATTCCTGAAGTGTGCTGACTTAGAGTCCTTTGCTACATACCCAAGAGTTGCAAACTTTTCATATCATGTCATTTTCATTAATCCTTAGTAAGTTATTTTGAATATATACATACTGAATATAATTCATCTCCATCATTAGTGACCTTAACTTGCATAGAACGTTGGCACATGAGCAGTTGTGACATTTTGTTACATATAGCACTCTATAAAGGACAACAAAGTCTACAAACATCTTGTGTCACAAAGCCTACATACTTCTTTATAAATTTCAGTATAACCTATACAAAGTCTATGACTAGAACCAAATATAAATAGTCTCCATAAAAGAAAGTAGTAAAAAGAATGAAAGCTTAAATTTATGTTTAGTGATACATATTTTAACAGTTTCTTTCTTGGAAATGATCTTAATTACTTAGTAAATTCTACTTAATATAAGGTTAAGATTGGAAGTCATTAATATATTGTGGGAATTATTTTGATCATACAAATTATAAAACAGTGATTACTTAAAAGTCCATTAGTATCAACTTAATTCATATTTTTAAACAATTTTAATTTATTATGCTTTATTCATATTACATTCCTGTTGTTATCCCCTCCCTTGTATCTTCGCACTCCCACCCTCCCTCCCTCTTCCTCCCTATTCCCCTCCCCTAGACATCTGACAGAAGGGGACCTCCTCCCCCACCCTATGACCACAGCCTATCAGGTCTCATGGGGCAAGCCTGGTTCTCCTTCCTCTGTGTGCCCTCCAGGCCTCCCCTGGGTGGGGGGAGGGACCAGAGTTCATGTCAGAGGCAGTCCCCACTAACTGTTACATTTGGGTTATTTATAAAAATTTCATTAGATAATGATAACACAACCTGCATCATCCTAAGTTAGTTCCTGCCATTTTTGTTACACAGGTATATGAAGAAATCATCTTCTCAGCTGTGTAGGAACTGTTTTGGGCAGGATATGGAAGACCTTGAGACTTTGGGATAGGAAGGCAGCTGAATGCTGTAAGTAGAGGTGGAGTAGGCATCCCAGCAGGAGCTTGGAAGACAATCCTGCTGAGAACTATGAGGGAGTAGAGGCCCAGCCTAGACGGTTCTGAGGAGAATAACATTAGCAATTGAGCTCTGTTGTGTACGTGAGTTCTGTTAAGATTCTGTGACAGCCCGCCTACCTGTGATGTCACTGCTTACCTGCCATGGGGGCGTGGCCCTATCCAGGGCCATATAAAAGAACAGAACTTCTACGTGACTATCTCTATCTCTTTTTACCCCTCTCTCTACTTCTCTACCTCTCTAACTCTTCTCTACCTTTCACAATCCATCTCTCTCTCTCTCTCTCTCTCTCTCCATCTCCCTCTCCATCTCCCTCTCCCTCTCCCTCCCCCTCCCCCTCCCCCTCCCCCTCCCCCTCCCCCTCCCTCTCCCTCTCCCTCTCTCTCTCTCTCTCTCTCTCTCTCTCTCTCTCTCTCTCTCTCCATATGTCTCTGGAGATGATTCGTGTATCTTGCTATTAAATCTCTTAAGTGGATCTGTTGCATGGTGTGATTCCATCCCTCTGTACAGCTCCGCCGTTCACCTGTAACTTCCACCGCTCAGCTTTTTACATTTGGCGCCCAACATGGGGCAGGCCCTTCTGGTGGTGATAAGGGGTGATCCTTACCAGATTACCCAATGAAAACCACTAGAATTCTCTCTTTCCATCATGGACCCACTCGCCAGGCCACTTACAGATCCACTTCTAAATCCTGATTCCAGTCTCCTCACACACTGGCTAACTGGTAAGGTTTTTTTCCTTTACTCTGCATAAATACTTCCCTCTAGTTAAACAGTTTGCTGGCCCTCTCTGATTTACTGGGAGCGGGGAACACCCTGGTCCTCTTCGCTATACCCCACACATGGGCTCCATAGGTCATAGATTTCTGGGTTACTTAGAGTCTCAAAAGGTATATTTTAATTCCATGAGGCCTACAGGACCAATCCCTGCTGCACCTCTCATGGCTCTGTGCTTTCAGCTGCATTTGTTCTGCTGCACTGCCGCAGCTGCTGCCATTGTCTCCCACCCAGGCCAGGCCAGACAAAAAATGGGTCAGCGGGGAGCCCGCAGCCGCCACCTCAGCTGTCCTTCCCGGGCGGCAGAGCCACTACACAGCCTTCTAAGGTACCTTGCTCCACCTGCTTGCACCTTGCTACCATGTTTAAAATTTGCCCGCCGTTCTCCCTAACCCTAACCCTACCCCTAACCCTACCCCTAACTTTAAAACTGCCACCTTCTGCTTTATTGACAGGTAAATTGTTCAAAAATGTTCTTACAATTCAATAATTACAAAGACTCAGACTTATATTAAAAGTGTGACTCATTGCCATATTTGTTATGGGCGACCATGTGACTACCTTCTCTAAGGAGGCCTGGGTGCTTAGCCGCCTTCTTTGTTAAGGGAAACACCACATGCTCTGGGCCCACCCCTTTCCCATTGCAGGTATGCCGACAATTCATGCTCGGCCGATCAGCCCAGCTTTGTTGTTTATTACATCCGCCTTTTGGCAAAAAAAAAAAAAAAAAGAAAAAGAAAAAAAAAAAAAGAAAAAAGAAAAAAAAGTCATATAATTGTTTATTGACTATGTTTTTATCCTGATTCAAATGTTTGATTCTAATCTATACTTTTCCTAATTCCTAAACAAGTAAATAAATGCTATTTCTCCTGTCACCAACTAACCTGGATCCAACTACAGGCTTCCTGGCTAATGGGTTTGATAAGGTTTTTAAACGTTATTCTATAATGCTCTACTGTATTAACATTCACTTGTTTACAGTATTAGATTTTCAATCATTGCCTTAAACCATGTTTAGCTTCCAATTCCAAAGGTGATATTATTGGTTATAGAAAAACTGTTCTGTTCCCTTTTATGGACTGTGTTTTTGGAGTGTATTTGTGTTTTTAATGTTACAACTTGAGAGATAGACTATAAACAAAGTCATTTATTTAAATATTCTTAAGATAAACAAGACTGTGGTCTCATTGCGATTTTAATTAAAAGGCTGAGAATGCGTCCTAAGTGCCATATAAGAACAGTAAAAAATTTAAAACCCTAAAGGAGCCTTCCCGACAGGCTTTGTTATAAAAACTATACTCAAGGCTTAGCCACTACCCCTGAGAAAAAAAGAGGTGTGCATGCCCTTTCCCGCTGGGGTCCAGCCTGCGCCAGCTCTGAAAGGGACCTGTTTCAGATACAGCCAAAAGGAGACATCAGTCTCACCAGCTGCTACAACCAGAATGGGACACTGGTCCCACAGCCTAACTTGGCTTGTGGATGTTGTTGCTCACATGCAGGCTTGTTCTCTGTGCCTAGTCACTGGAGGTTCAGCCAGCACAAGAGCTGTGGACATGTCCACCCTTCAAGCTTCTTGACCTAGTAGAATACAGATGGCACATAAATTCAGCAGCCTTCTCATCCAGGGTAATGCTACAGGTCTGTGTTAAATTCATACTCGGGTTACATAGACATATTGCCAGCTTCTGTCATGGGAGACTTCAGATACCTTCCCAGCCCTCTTCATATGCAGGAGACCAACCTATCAATTTCACCTATTGTTTAAAGCTTCCAAAAAGGTGTTTTAAAAATGTAGTCTAAGTTGGTAAATGTAAGTTATGAAGGTCAACATGTCTAAAAAAAATGCTTTATTTCTTAGGCTATTATATTAACTGTTCAAAGTATTGAGACTGATCAATAGAGCTCTGACTTATTAATCTAATTATGGTAAATCATTCTACTATATGATCCTACCATAGTTCCAAGATTTTAAGTTTCCTTTTGTTACTGCTCCACAGAGGACAAAAGGGCTTCTGCTTTCCCTAAACTCATCTCAGAGCATTTGTGCTCTTAACACACAGTTCTTTCCCAAGCCTGTACTATGCTATGTATGTCTACTACCCTTTCCCTACAATGTGTTCATGTCTAACAATGTGTATTTCACTACAGATTTCAAACAGTGGTGATGCTGATGTGTCTGAAATGTACCTCCCTTTATGAACTTAGAAGGATTCTTGTAAGCTAGAGGAACTCCATCTCCCAGGTAAAATGGAGTCCAGATAAGTACAGTAATCCAAAACCTAAGTTTCTCACCTATCTCTAAGGGTAGGATTCCTTCTCCTTTTCCCTGGTTTTGGGACTCCCTTTTCCCTAACTAACTCATTGACACCTTTCTACACCCAACACCAGCTAAATTCTCCCTTTCTAGTCACAAAATGCTGCCCTTTGTCCGAGAGGCTGTCAACACCTCTCTGGTTCATTGGGAGCAGAGGTACTCAACCTCTTTGCTGACCCTCAACTAGGCTCGTCCCCATCAGGTGAGTTTCCTGATGTAGCTTTCTTAGTTGTTCTGTGACAGTCACTGAAAACTTTGAGTGCACTCATAGCTACATTCCTGCCTGCCGCTAGCTCATCTGTTGAGCTAGGCTGCTGGTCGCTAGTTAGTGGTGCTGAGCTACTAATGAATCTGCACCAGTCCTTTGGGTTACTAACTGGTTTTGGGGACGCCCTGACAGCTTACTGACCTCAACTGCCCATGGGAAACAACCAGTCGTCTGTTCTTCCTGACACGCCTCTGGGAACACCCGCCTTAAAGCTTACATGCTTCTGCAACCAAACTTGGACAAATCCAAAACTAAACTGTTTTAATTATTGCCAACAATCGGGTCAATGGAAGGAATCTCCCATATGCAGACTTTTTCTTTACTCTCCCAAAAATTCACACATTGTTAACATTGTCTCAAATCCTTTTCTCTGTGCTCTCCCAAGAGTTTCAAATGTACACCTAAAAGGAAATTTTCTCCCTGCTCTATTAACTTTGTCTTCTGTCCACATATATGTTCCAGTATCCCGCCAGACCTCCTACATCTGGGACATCATCAAAGCAGCTACCCACAAGTGCTCCCGTCCAACCTCAGAAATTGTGTCAGCTGGACCTGCATTGTCCCTCCTAGCTGGAGCTGCATTAACCTTCCCAGCTGCAGATGTTCTCAGACCCTGGACAGCAAATGCAACAGCCTGTTCTTCTAGAACCTGGCCAATATTTCAGCCTTTTAAATCCCCTATCGCCGCCCTACTGTCAGCAGGAAGTAGTTAAGACGATTACTTCGCCCCTTAGCCATTTACAAAAGGCTGAAATGGTGTGCTCCAGGTTACCTCAAAACTCCTCGGTCCCTATCTGCTACAGGGCATGGCTGACATAGCCTGCCTTCTACCTTGAACTTTCAGGATGAAACTTTTCCTTCCTTTTCACAATATAATATGGACATTTTGTTGCTATTGCTTTTTTCTCTCTTTTCGCTATTACCTACATTTATATACTTTAACTTACCTTATATAAAAACAATCCAATGTTTCTCATTTTTAAATATAGGAAAAGGTAGGAATGTTAGGGTTCTGCAACAGTCCACCTACCTGTGATGTCACTGCTTACCTGCCACGGGGGCGTGGCCCTGCCCTGGGCCATATAAAAGAACAGACCCTCCAAGTGGCTCTCTCTAGCTATCTCTTTTTACCTTGCTCTACTTCTCTACCTCTCTAACTCTTCTCTACATTTCTCTCTCTCTCTCTCTCTCTCTCTCTCTCTCTCTCTCTCTCTCTCTCTCTCTCCCTCCCTCCCTCCCCCACCCCCATATGTCTCTGGAGATGGTTCCTGTATCTCCCTATTAAACCTCTTAAGTGGATCTGTTGCTTGGTGTGATTCTATCCCTCTGTATAGCTCCCCCATTCACTTATAACCTCCGCCCCTCAGCTTTTTACAACTTCTGCCATTTTCCTAAAGATTTGCTTGAGTTTAAATTGAAAGTAATTTAGCTGCTGGAGGAGATCACAACGCCTAATAGTGACTCTCTTGTGGAGTTATTATTGATCATTCTCATGCATGTCCACAATGAAAAAGAACACATGGGGCAAAGAGAAATACAAATGTAGGGTTTGGAGAAAACAATACTAAAACCAAAACCAAACAAACAAAAAACAGCACCAGGAAATTTAATGTCAGAAGTCAGGCTGAAAGAGATAAGGAGATCTGAGTGAGGCCTAATCTGCATTGGAATACAGTGAGGGTGCCCTTAGGGCAAGACTGCATTCAGCTAATTTCAATATGTGAAAAGAAAAGGCCTCATGAATTTTCTCAAAAAAGAAGAAGAAGAAGAAGAAGAAGAAGAAGAAGAAGAAGAAGAAGAAGAAGAAGAAAGAAGAAAGAAAGAAAGAAAGAAAGAAAAGAAAAAAGAAACGAAGTAATACAAGGGGGCTAGGCTACACCTTAATTAGTCAGCCAAATTCCAGTGGGTCATCCTCTTAGGTCTGCCTTTAGAGTCAGGAAAGATAGTAGAGTAAAGGAGTTAGAATCTTCATCCAGGATTAAGGAGAGCACTGAGGCCAGATAATCTGTGTCAAGGAAGACCTTGCCTAAAGGCCATGAGATAAACCATTGCCTTAAGCCATGATTGTGCATTATGGATTGTGTTGGAGACCTCAAGATGTTCCAGGTGCCAGAGGTATGAGAGGTCAAGGAGAGATGCATGTAGGGACTGCGACTGGTTCAATAGAGAGAGATTATTTATATGTTACAAACAGCAAAGCTTGAAGGGCAGAGCCATCTAACCCTTTTGACATTGGACATAGAGCTACAAGCATTTATTGCTGCAATTGAGCTGCACTTTTACTATTAGTTTCCTCTGGGCTTTCTTCATAGACTGCAACCCTGCCACAAAGTGCCAAGCATCATCGGCTCTCCATGACCCCTTCATTGCTGTACTCAAATCACAAGATCCCAAAAAAGACCACCAGGACTCCATACCAATGCAGTATACATGAGGAACTTTAATCGACTCAGAGCCGGGCTCTGACCAGTCACCAACACAGTGGTACCCAGAAAGAGCCTCAATCTCTGGGCTGAGAGTAAATTTAAAGGTTCCTAGCCCTCCCAGTGCCCCAAAGCAGGGGAATTCCCACCTGGTAAGCATCTGTTGGTTGAGTAACATAAAGAGGTCTAATGTCTAAAGGAGACAAACTACAGAAAAAGACTCCAAGACCACCCATGGCTTAGCTTTCTTTGTTCACTACCTTGTCCAGGGAAGTGTCTGGTTTCTTATTAACCCTATCTTCAGTGGGCAGGAAGGAATGTGGCCATAAAACTGGGTCTCTTATCAACTCTATCTCCGGTGAGACCCTTTGGGTCAGTCACTAGCAACGCTATCTCTCAGTGGGGCTGCTCTTTGCAGCTGGCCAGACTATCTCCAGTAGGCCTATTTCTTAACTTTTGCCCCAATCACCCTGAAATCCAATTGTAGTTCTTCTGGTATCTCACATATCTTCAAAACCAGCACCACCTGGGTGACTCTTACACTACCAAGCTCTGCTGTCAGCATGCGGTACAGCCTCGTGAACACAGAAGATCCTGAAGAAATATTTCCCAGACTTCACCTGTATGATGCTAGTCTTTTGGTAATCACTGCTCATTTCTTAGGCCCAGCCGACCATCACTAAATGTCCTAGTAAAACAAAAGTTTCACTCTAGTGGTGCTGGTATTTTGTTAATCACAGCTGATTATTCTAATCCATCTAAGCAGAACTACAAATTTGTAACTCAAAATAGCAAATGGCCCTGATAGAATCATAAAGGAACTCTGAAACGGCCCTCTGAATCATCATGAGCCAGGCCTTCATTGTCAGTACGGTTCTCAACAGTTATCTTCCAGGATCCCACAGAACAGCTCACAAAGCTTTGAATACTCAATGGCTTTTCTTGCCCAAAGTTCCAAAGTCCTTCCACAACCCTTAAAAACAAACAAACAAAAACAAACAAACAAACAAACAAAAAACACATAGTAAGATCTGTCACAGTAACACCCATAATCCTGGTACAAATTTCTGTCTTAGTTAGTTACTATGGCCGTGATGAAATATGACAACTAAAGCAAGCCACAAAGGGTTTATTTAGCTTATATTTCCTCATCACTCTTCATCTTGAAGGAAGTCAGGACAGGAACTCAAACAGGGCAGGAACCCGGAGTCAGAAGCCAATGCAGAGGTCACAGAGGAGTACTGCTTCCTGGCTTGTTTCTCAGGACTTGCTCAGTTTACTTTCTTATAGAATCCAGGACCAGCAGCCTAGGGGGCTGAGACCTCTCTCATCAATCACTAAGATAAAGTTTTACACATTTATTCATAGCCCAGTCTTATGGAAGCATTTTCTAGATCGGGGTTTCCCCCTCTCAGATGAATCTAGCTTGTGTCAAGTTGACATAAAACTAGCCAGCACAGTTCCCACATAGCTATATAGAACTATTTACATAAGTGCTTATTTCTTTCTAAGCTTATGAAAATAGATCCCCTTAAGAAATTTTACTAGCTAATTTGGTAGTGCCACTAAAAACCAGGATAATATCACAGACTGATAAACATGTACATAGACATAAATTCAATTTTATGGTTTTCATTCTAAAAATTTAGTCCCAAATCTCACATTAAGAGAGGGAGGTAAAGCTGGAGAGATGGATCAGCGGTTAAGAGCACTGGCTGTTCTTCCAGAGGTCTTGAGTTCAATTCCCAGCAACCACATGGTGGCTCACAACCATCTATAATGTGATCTGGTGCCCTCTTCTGGCATGCAGGCAGAGCAATGTACACATAATAATAAATAAATCTTTTTTTAAAAAGACAGGGGTATAATCAGACAGAGAGCTAATACCCAAAATATATAAAGAACTTAAGAATGTAAACACAAACAAAAAATCCAATTAGAAATGGGGTATAGATCTAAGGCAAGAATTTACAACAGAGGAATTTCTAATGGCCAATTAAAGAAATGTTTAATGTCCTTAGCCATCAGAGAAATGTAAATCAAAACAACCCTGAGTTTCTACCTTATACCTGTCAGAATGACTAAGATCAAAAAACTCAAGTGACAGTACATGATGACAAGGATGTGGAGAAAGGGGAACACTCCTCCATTGCTGGCAAGAGTACAAACTTATACAACCACTTTGGAAATCAATTTGGCACTTTCTTAGAAAATTGGGAATAGTTCTACCTAAAGACCCAGCTATACCACTCTTGGGCATATATCCAAAAGATGCTCCACCATGCTGCAAGAACATTTGCTCAACTATGTTCGCACCAGCTTTATTCATAATATACAGAAAATGGAAACAACCTACATGTCCCTAAACTGAAAGAAGGGATAAAGAAACTGTGGTACGTTTACACAATGGAATACTAAGTGGCTATTAAAAACAAAGACATCATGCAATTTACAGACAAATGGATAGAATCAGAAAAGATCATCCTGAGTTAACCCAGACCCAGAAAGACATGCATGGTATATACTCACTTATAAGTGGATATTAGCCATATAGTACAGGAAAATCTATAATCCACAAACCCAAAAAAGCTAAGTAACAAGGAGGGCCCATAGGAGGTTGCTTGAATCTCACTCAGAAGGGGATATAGAATAGAGAGTGGAAGTGGATGAAGAGAGGGAACTGGGTAGGAGATGTTGTGAGGAGGGAAAAGAGGACAAGGATCAGATGTAAGGAGAGCAGGGGTGGGAGGTGAGAGGGTTAAGAGAGACAAGGGAAAGCAATGGGCCGGGGCATCTCTGAGAAAAGCTGAAGACCTTCAACAGGGTAGGCTCCTGGGTGGATACGAGGGTGACTCTAGCTGAGACTCCTAGCAGCAGGGGCGGGGGTGGGGGGCATGGAGACTGAAGTAACCACTTTCTAGCCAGGTAGGACTCCTCGTGGAGGGAGGAGAACACCAACCCACCCACAAAACCTTCAACCCAAAATTTACCCTGCCTACAAAAAGTACAGGGATAAAAAGGGACTGTCTAGCCAATGACTGGCCCAACCTAAAACCAACCCCAAGGTAGAGAGCCAACCCTGATACTATTAATGATACTCTGCTATGCTTGCAGACAGGAGCCTAGCATAACTGTCCTCAGAGATGCTCTACCCAGCAGTAGATCAAAACAGATCTTAAGACTCACAGCCAAACATGGGACAAATCTTACCTGCTAAATAACCGAGTGTTAAAACTTTCCACCAACATCTACACTTTTTGCCCTCTGCCTTGGCATATACTTTTATTAGGGATCTGAACTAAATTTTAGAAGAGGGTTTGATAATGCATCAAATAGCTCCTTAGATAGTTCCAGTAGTTATATGACTACCAGCAGCTGTAATGTGATTCAAATTAGCATTTTAAGGATCACTACTTGCTTTTGGGGTCTTGAGAGCTATGGGGGGATGGAGAAGTCTTAACTTCACACTGACTGCATGGAGATACAGCCTGGAGTAAGAGGGAAAAGGTCTTAGGAAAGTCAACTTGGGAGAGTTAAATTAATAAACGACCCACTGAAATTCTAAGTTACCCTTAATTCAGCCATGTCAACAAAAAGAGAGTGGATACAGATAACTTCATAGTGTTAGACCATCAGAGAGATTTGAGGAGGTAGTGTTTCCCTGAAGTTTTCATGAGGGAAATAGGACATAATAGAGAGATCTAACAGGCCTTGAAACAAAACTATTTATAATTAAATAAATATTGATGGGGATCCCAATTTCCATTGTTCATTTCTTACTTGTTGCATGGACAAGCATTTGGTATCTACAGCTTTGAATTCTTACCAAAACTTTGAAGCTCCAGCCTGTAAGTCTTACAATTAGCTACTGGTGCTGTTGATACTGTGTCACTATGTCAGCACACATCAGGGCTTTACCAGAGACCTGGAATCGCAGAGCTCTAGTCACATCTTGTTATTCATCTTTGACCTCTTAGTTTTCAAGAAGAAATTCCCAGTTGTGGAATGAACCTTTGCCTTGGCTCCTGGGAGACTCCACCTCAGTCTCCAAGTGTCCCAGCAACAGGGCTACATTTACTATTAAACGACCATAGAGTCAGATCTGCGTTCATACCAGTGATGTGATTCATAGTGGCCGGTGTAGACAGTACCACAAGAGGGGCTGGCTCCCAGAAGACCACGCATGTGCTTGGAGGGTTGGCACATTTATCTGGCTTTATTTTCTGCAGAAAAGCAGGAACTGTCAGTTTCATTAGATCACGTGGCTAGCGAGTTAAGCAGCTTTGCTGAAATAACAAAACCCCACTGAACATCTGTAGAGCAAAACTCAGTGAAGCTCTCTAGTTGGTAGACACACTAATGCACCTGCAGGTGACACGCTTGACTCTACTGAGAAACGGTCTTCACAGACCTTGGGCCAAGTGTCACTTCAAGCTATTCATTGGCTGTAGTCCTTACAATAACATTACATCTAAGGACAGTGCTGTTCGAAGTTCTGTGAGTAAATCTAGAAAACTGTTAACCCTACATGGTCATCTGAACTCCTGAATTTGCAGCGTGGGGGAAACATCAATGGCCCAAGCTCGTGGCTTTGATCTGAACTTAGGCAGCTGTCTGGAGAGCGCAGCTCTTAGTCTGTGAGATCGCTACTCGCGCCATGATCGGGGTGCTTAGAAGCAGTTAATATCAGTTGGGGTTGACTTCAGAGCAAACCCCCCTTTTATGTTTTTCATTCTTTCTTATAAGAAAAGCCCTATGACTGAATGAAGCCAGAATTTCAGTGCACACGGTTGGCGAGGCTACATTAGAGTCAGCTTGTTTTTAAAGCCTTAGCTTTGGTGTGTGTTTAATCTACTTGATTTAGAACAGCCTCAGAAAGCATTTCAAACCAGCTGGAGTCATCACTGTGTTGGAAGCTGTTGGATGCTCTGGCAGCATTGTGCAAAGAGATATTAAATTATTCAAAAGCTTCACAGTAAGTGAAGAAAGCCTGGGTCAAGGCAACCAAAACAGGCAGGTTGCTACTTAACCTTGAGTGCTGTGTCCTAGTGTGGTACTCTTTGCCCTCTGCTTTGAGGATACATTGTGGAAAGGTGTTTGATACTGACATACAAATGAGGCAAAGGCAGGTGAAAAAAAACTCTTCGCTATTCCCTGAATTCAAGTAGCACATGATTCAGCTGGAAGGGGAGATTGCTTGAGCAGGGTTTGTGTAAACATCAAGGGAAAAGTTTATCATGATCTTCCATGATTTTTGTGTTTAAAAGACTGTGGGTCAAATGATAAGGGTCAAGTTAGCTGGGTAGCTGGGTTCCTAGACACCATGGTCTCTTAAAAGGGACTAAAAGTGGCTAAGCAACAGATCTGTAGCATCACTCCTAGAGACCCCAAAGCATCCTTGATACAGTCTTATTCAGAATATAGTCTCTCCCTGAGCTATGGCGTACATATTATTTTCCTTGTCTCCCATTTACTACTTATTAAAAATTACCTTTGGACAATGTATCCAAGCACAATTCAGGTAAATATTTGGGAGCATAAAAAAATCATCTTCAAATGAAAATCAAATACTTCTTGCCTTAACTCACTGAGGACCCCAGCTATA
Organism: Acomys minous; assembly: GCF_964271855.1. NCBI lineage: Eukaryota > Metazoa > Chordata > Mammalia > Rodentia > Muridae > Acomys > Acomys minous. The sequence goes on from NC_140490.1 coordinate 75,470,280, forward strand.
GACTTATCTTGGCCACAAGCAGCTCAGATCACCCCCAACCATCACCACCCCAGATCCCTGGCATGTCTCCAGCTCCATGCCTCGGCCAGCGAGAAATAGAAGGGAGGTAGCTGGCCGCTGGTTTCCAGCTAACAGCAATGGAATTCCTTGGCCTGCACATTCTGTAATTCCCTGCCAGCTGGCTGTGTACCCTCTTCCTCTGGGAACTCAGTGAATCACACCTCCACTGTGCTTTTGGCTCCTCCAAGCCCGGGAGGGTTGGAGGCTTGAGTCTGCCAACATTGAGGGGCTGAGGCCCAATTTCTGAGCCTGGATCATGTCGGGCTGAGGGTGTGTGTGGAATTTCTGAGGACAGGAGGTTTCCCAGCTGCAGGGGAAGTGCTAATGCAGAAGCAGGGAGTATTCAAGCAGGGCCAGGCTGTTCTGCTCCTCGGGAAAGTGCCCTCCCTGCCCCTCTGAGAGGCAGAGGGTCTCATATGTAGACAAGGCAAGAGAGCACAGACATGGCTTCCACTTCTCCTCCTTAATGACCACAGAGAGGTCTGTTTTGTAAGCTCTTCAGTCAGCAGGGCCTGAGCACAACCAAGAGTGACGCACTGGACTAGAAATACAGCCAAACGCATATGTGGGGATTTTATTTAAGTGGCCTGGAAACTGAGGACCAAAAAGGGCCATGGCTGTGAGATGGTGTTAACTCCTGCATTAAAAGTACACATTTGAGGGCTGGACCCTTTCCAAAAGCAGGACTTCAATGAGGCCTCAGCTGTTTTTACTTAGGAATCATTCTTTAGCTGGCCGTTGAGAAGGAGGCTCCGTCAGATTAGCAGTGTGGAAACTATCCGCCCCACCCCCAAATGTCACCTTGGTCAGCACTTAACAAAAATAGCAGCCAGCCTGGTGCTCTGAGCAAAGCCAACAGGTGAGGCTGGCTTTGTGCTGCTCTTTGCCTGTTTGGGTAGCTCACTGGCCAGAACACCTGTCATTTCAGTCGCGCGCGCACACACACCCACACACCCTCCCCACAACCCCCCCTCCCCTCCACACACACCTTCTCAAACAGAAGAGAACAAGGAACGAAAAAGAAGAGTTAGCTGAGCCCCCACAGAGCTGTGGCAGGATGGAAAGCAGAGAACTAGGCTGACTTAATGCATGCTTGCCTGCAATGGGAAAGAAACAACTTACAGGCACCAAAACCACAGAATTACACCCCAAATTTCTTGCCGACATAACGATAGTGGAGAAATTTTGACTCTGGTCCTGTTTCTTCCAGTGCTGCCATGCTGCAGCCTTCCAGGTAGCCAGGCTGGAGGCTGTGCATTTGGTGCCCTTCCCACCTGTTCATCCTGCTTCCTTCTACAGGTGGTGCAGCCTTCCAGGTGGCCAGAATAGAGGCTGTGCATCTGGTGCCCTTCCCACCTGCTGATCCTGCTTCCTTCTACAGGGAAGAATCTGCTTGTTGGATCCAAGCACATCCCTTCACGCTGATCACCATCAGCTCCTCTCAAGCACCCCATTACTGGCCATCTACCATCATTACCAGCGGTTTTTTAAACCCGTAGTATTTTAAATTCAATCTCCCCAAAAGCAATAAAAATATAAACACATCTTGCCTATCAGCCCTATTGTCTCTGTTAGTTTCCAATTTCATCTGCACTCTTCACTTATTCCACAGCTCCAGGCCAAGAGGTCAGTGGCCTCCGTGACACAGGCATGCCTTCCATCTTCCCAAGTCTAAGCAGCCTGTGGACTGTGACTCAACTACACTTACTGAGCACAGCTGTCGCATAGGCCAGGACCAGTGTGCTGTCTTAGGGATACAGGGAAGGCCGGTCCTTCCTGTTTGCTTTACCTGTAGCCTCCCTTCTGCTTCTTTCCCAGTGGCTAATTAACAAAGTTAAGTCCCTTGCAGGAGAAAAGAGGAGGGAGGAGAGGAGGGGAGAACCAAGGAGAGGAAGACGTGGAGAAATAGATAAGCAAAAGCAAACCCACCTTTCTCCCTCTTCTTAGGGCACAACCTCTGCCACAGCTGCCAAGTCTGCACTCTCCATCCTGGTAACTGTCCAGAGTATAATGTGCTTCCATCTCCTGACAATTAGTGTAGTGGTGCTTTACTCTTCACATGGGCAAGACTGAATGGCGTCTTATGTGGAAATGAAATGTGGCATGCTGTTTGGAAGAAGTCACGAAATTCATCTTTGAACCATTTGTTATTCAGTGCCCTGATCAGATTCCACTCTTCAGCCACCTCACTGAAAGTAACACATGGTGCCCACTACGTTGCTCAATAAATTTCTTGACCAAAATGTTGTTTCTAACTACGTTGACTTCTTTACATTCCCTCCTCCTTTCTTACCCTTCTCTCTTCTCATCTGTCCAGTCTCCTCACTGTGCCTTGTGGGTCTCTTGGGACCAAAGGTGTCTGGTTCTGGTGGAGACACCTTGTCTTGTTAATGTACGTATTTTTGCATTGGTGTCTAGGCATCTGGACTTTGTTGATTGATATGACTTTAAGGTGTTGATATGTGGTCTTGTCTTTTTTTTTGGTATTCCATTCCTGGGATTTTAGGAGACTGTGTTGTCTATGGGTTTCTAGTTATATAGGGCTTCTGCAGTTTTGCAGGTGGTCTAGAACAGTGATAGGATTGGAGAAATGGCTGAGAGGGCTGTGAGAAAGAGCTAAGGGGATCCAGTCCACACCAAGAGGCAGAATTCCCAGGAAGTTGGAGGTGTGGTGAGAGGAGAGGCTTTTGTAAGTAGGATGTAGTAAGACAAAGAATAATCTGGAGAAACCGGTATGAAAGCGTTAAGGGAGACCTGGGTCTGTATGAGCGTTGTAGTCCGCAGTGACTGGATCTGAGGTAGGAGGAGGGCACCTCTAAGCACCTATGACAGGACAAGGGTGGGGGTGGGGAAATGGAAGACAGCTACCTGAGTCTCTGCCTCGGGTAGCCACTGAGGATCCCTGGGAAAAAGTGTTCTAGACGGCAGGGTTGACACAAAGAAATGGGAATGGAGTGAGGGGATCCATGGGAAGGGACAAAGGGAACCGGCAGCTCAGCTACAAACCTTGTGACCTACAGCAGTGACTTGCCTGCATACGCTGGTACAATAGTGGCCCACGTGTTGTGGGAGTAACAAACCACTTTCTGATTGGATGTAAGGCCCACTCTCCAAGGCGGAACCTATTTTCAACACTGCTGCAGTAGCCCAGAACCTGAACCTAGACACACGTCATGGGCCTACAGGGAACCAAATGCTTGTTTTGCTGGCCTTTTGTTTATATGATTTCTGATTTTTGTCCTTATGCATTTGTTTGTTTGTTTTTTATCTTGGAGACTGAGTTTCTTTGTGTAGCCCTGGTTGTCCTGGAACTCACTGGCTCTATAGACCAGGCTGGCTTTAAACTCAGAGATCTGCCTGCCTCTGCCTCCCAAGTGCTCAGCCATTCCTTCACTGGAATTATAAATTCTTTGGGATTCTAATGCAGACCAAGGACCAGATGAGACATGCCGTCTTGTGGATGGAATAGTTACTGGATTCTTGGCCTTTCTTTAGGAAGACAGACTATTGGACTAGCCAAACCACAAACTGAACCACATTTTAAAAGCCTCTTTAACCCAGCACCCAGGAGGCAGAGGCAAGTGGATCGCTGTGAATTCGAGGCCAGCCTTGTCTACAAAGTGAGTCCAGGACAGCCAAGGCTAACACAGAGAGACCCTGTTTCGAAAAACAAAGCCTCTTTAAAACACACAGACACACCCCCACACCCACACCAGTTTTGCTGTTTTGACTAACATAGGGCATATGCCTCTTGCACATCCCTACCTTTCCTCCTTTTCATTAGTGGCACTTTCCTTTTTATTTTGAGTTGCTGTGTGACATCTTTCTTAGTTGATAGTTTATACCTGGATTGAGTATAAATTCATGCTTTCTTGTTTTTTCCCAAATTCGTTTTGTGAGAGATCAAACTACCTGGGGGCAATGGAATTTTCCCTTGGGGACCAGGAAGGCATACTTTAGTTCCTGTTTGCAAAGGGTGCTCTGATCCTGTGGCTTGGGATCCCCAGTCAGCACTGTCACATTTCCCAGCAACAGTGCTGAATTGATGGCTTGCTACTGACAAGGTGGAAAGAAGACCTCCAGTGGTAATGTGGAGAGCACTACTGCAAACCATTGTGAAAAGGCAAAGGAGTCAGTACATTTCTGATGAAGCTATTCATTAAAAACACATTACCGTAAACCTCCACAGGGCTGGAGATGAGTCAGGGGTGAATGGCAGTGGCTATTCTCCCAGAGGACTGGAATCTGATTCCCACCACCCACATGGTGGCTTAAGACTGAATACAACTCCATTTCCAGGCGATCTGAAGCCCTCCTCTGGCTTCTATGGGTACCAAACATGTACATGGTGTATAGACATATAAGCAGGCAAAACACCACACATATAGAATAAAATAGAAATAAAACTGTGTATGTGGGGGGACGTAACTATAATGCCAGATTTTCTTTGTGTTAGTGCATCTCTGGATAAATTGATATATATAAAAGGGAGGTAAGTTGTTAGATTTTAAACCCTGTTATCACCCTTTCTCAGAGTTGGACATTAGCATCCTCTTTAAAGCCCCGTGTATGCGAGGTAAACATCTCACACTGTCAATGAATGAATTTTCATCTCCATCTAGTGAATGAACAATTCAACTTGTTGGTGGCTGTGCTTGGCTGTCAATTTGACTACATGTGGACTTAACTGAAACCCACATGACTGGGCACAGCTGTGAGGGTTTCTTTTTCTTAATTAGATCATTTGATGTGGGAAGACCCACTTCTAACCCAGATCTTTGTGACAGGAAGATAAACCTTTAATACAAGCTTCTGAGGTGGGAAGATCCACCTTTAATCTGGACCACACCTTTGCTGGCAGCCTGTATAAAGGACACGGAAGGACATTCTCTTTGCCGGCTTGCTCTTGCTTGCAAGTCCACTCCTTCATGGGTATCAGAACCTACTTCTTTGGGATTCCAGAATATACTGAAGACCAGCTGAGATGCCCAGCCTCAAAGCCTGAACAACTACTGGATTCTTGGACCTTCTGTTCATAGGCAGCCATCGTTGGATTAGCTGGACCACAGCTTGTAAGCCATTTAATAATTGTAAGCCATTATATATATATATGAGCATGTGCATATTATATATCCATTCTATGGGTTTTGTTACAAGAAAGAACTCTTGTATGTCCCGTCTATATTAACTATAGGCTGAGAAGTTTTCTAGAGAAAGTATTCTTTTATTCTTATAGGGATTAAATGAAAAAATTATCCAGTAAAACATTTCAATACAAAGTTTTTATTGACACTGTAAGAAACATTTTTATTTATTTTTGTTTTTTTTTTCCTTTGTTACAAAAGAACTAAGTGGTTCTGAAAGCCAAGGCAGAGTTCATGTGTCTGGGCTGCCATTACCGTGGCCTATGAGCACTGAGCAGCCACAGGCTCTTCCGGAAGGTCTAGGGCCATCACACCCCAACTCTACACCTACAATACTTGAATGTATTTACACGTGTTGTTCTTTAAAAAGGATTACACATTTTCTTCTTTAAAAATCTAAAAAAAGGTGGAGAAAAGGAACATAGTTTATCTTACACATTTGCAGGATATACAAGGGTAACTTGTCAGAGGAGAACATCCTCCTATCAGCTTCAAACATCACAGGAAATCAGGTCACTGGACAGCTCAGACGGTTCCAGCCCTATGCTCACTTCCTGGTAACCCTGTCTGGGCACGCAGCCTTGGAGTGCTGACTGGACAACAAGTGGTCCTTCTCATTGACAAGAGAAACATAAAATAAGGCACATACATTGCAAGAATCAAAACCTGTGGCTCCCGACAAACAGACACTTCGAGGAGCAGGGAAGTGAGTTACTTAATTCATTAGAAAAAGTCATGGGAAACAAAAACGAATTAACACAGACGTTAACTAAGAGTACCATGTATGAGCCTGGATGGTCACTAAAAAGCAACGGTGACAACCAGAGAGGCAGAGCTGCTTCTCCTAAATGCAACAGCCAAGGAATGGAAACAGGTTGCAGACCGTGAGTGGATTTTTGACAGGAAAGGCTAAGCCTGCAGAGATCTCATGTCCTACCAGATAGCTTTAGTGATCAAATGATCTTTCTTGCACTAGTATATCATGACAGATGACTGAAATCTTAAAACACACCATACTTTTTGCCTTCTTTTCATGTTAACCTGTATTCTTCTGAATTTTTCATACTGAGGAAAGTCAGGTATTGAGTGGAAGCATAAGTTCCACAAATCTAAAGGCAACAGTTTGGAAAATAAGGATGAAAATGAACAATTAAGAGTCAAAAGCAGAGGGTGAGGTGGCAGCTGTGCAGGTTCTGGGCACAGCCCACCCCCCCAGGACGGACAGCCATTGTGGAAAATCACCGCACTTCAGAACTTCAAGTCCACACGCAAGGATTCCACCTGGGGAGGTCTCTGCTGTGCTAGGCAGTCAATGGGTGTGACCAGGGACCAAGCTCGTCCTCCGCGCGGGAGGAGGAGAGTCCTGAAGCTCTTCTTTGAAACCAGAAGTAATAAAGGTATCGGGCCAAATAGTACGGGATGCCTGGTGAGTCCCAGGCCAAAGACTTAAAACAAAACAAAACAAAAAACTCTTTCACAAATGGTATTTGGGGCTTCCATTACTCATTTTGTGAAGATAATGTGAGCTGTTTGGGAACTAGCGAGACCTTGCTTTACTCTCCTGAACTCAGAGTAGCCGTTCCCTCTTGCTGGTGGGCTGTCCCTGGGAGGGGGCTGCAGTGCGTGCAGAACTTACAGACTGCTCTACTGGTCCTGGGGACATCAAATAGAAAGCAAAATCCTAAATGGCAAAGGCTCCTCCCTGTTGAAATTGGCATGAGCAAAACTGGCTAGTCACCACATCCTTCCTATTACCTAATACTTACTTGGTTTTCATCCTTCTACTCCTAACTTTAATGGCGGGATTTAAGAGGAGAAGCCACACAACCATGTCAAAATCACTTGGGGGAAATCCAATGTCAGGAGCTGATGGGTTAACTTTAAAAAAAATCATTTACATAGTTTTAAAGTCTTATGCTAGGTAATTCATGTACTCTGTGCACACATAGTATGACTCTCATGTGTCAACTGCATATGAGGGGTGACTACACTGTGTAACTCTTTAAAATCTTAATCTAAAACTAAAGTACTAGACCATGTTAAGGGCTAGTGGCTACTAAATATCAGATTTCATGCTCTCCGATGATAAAAAATGGTTAAAGTAACTTATTCCTGATGTCAACGTATGTGATCTCTGCCTTTTATAACTACATCTTACACATCTCTGAAAACAGGGCACTTTGGATAGACATATTGCCTCACTATCGTGAAATTAATAAATGGTAGTGATACATCCAGTTGTGGGCCGTTTAAATGCCTACTTAGAGCTACATATAGGCAATTCTCAGTTATCAATGATAATGAGGAGAGGGGTACGAGCAAGTCTCAATTATAGCAACTCAACTAATTAGTCCTCAAACTAATTGTACCCAGTTGTTTCTACCCAACTGGCCTGTCTTCTTACAAAAGAGTTAAAAGAGTCTGAACACCAACCACCTGTCTGCTCTCATTGCTGTGCTAAATAACACTGGATGCTCAAGAAGGTGGAGGAAATGCAAAAAGAGATAACTGAGAACTGACCTATATAGCCAGATCCACGGGATGCTTACTTAGCAGAAGAATTCAACCCCCTGAAAAACCCTGATCAAACTATTTCTCTTGTAGGATCCCCAAATTTCCACTTTTTGTGCAGCTGTTAAAAGTATGCCCTGAACTGAATTAAGGTGGGGGAACAAATTAAAACCTGCTATTTATACTAACTATAGTGCACCCACAAACAATCTTCAAGTTCACTATCCATCCAATTCTTGTACTCGGTATGGGAAATAAAAACACACATACACACATAAAAGCAAGTCACTGAGAATTGTAAAGGGAAACTTTCAGAGGTGGACCTGTATGTGACCCCCTTGGCCACAAGCACCCCAATCACTAGTTCCTGGGATGGCAGAGAAGCAGGCCAAATCTTTTCATCTGATGGCTTCTCTTCTAAAAGAAAGAACATGCACATTGCACACTAACACTGGTTCACTCAAAAGAGGCAGGCTTACAGGTTCAAAGAAAAGGGGGGATCGGAATGTCACAATACTGATTCAAAACTGAAATGGAAGACAGTCTGTCCCCTAGAATACCTCAGGGTTTCTCAGAGTCCTTTTCCATAAAAGGAATATACTTGAGACACATCCCATTCAGGTGAGATGAGATTGCGGAAATACATACAGAACTTGGGAGAAAAAAAAAAGAAAGAAAGAAAGAAAAGAAATGGGGGGGGGGGAGGGCGGGGGAAAGAGTCCAAAGAGAGTCAACTCAATCTTTCAAGTCCTAATTTTGAAAAAAAAAATCTCTATTTGTGATCCTCCTTGCCTACTGCCTACTGCATAACTGCAAGGAACTTGCTCTCTTCTGCAAGTGAGGTCAGCAAAGAACTCATATCCCCGATAGCCATGTTGGTGGTGCTCATGGACAGGGATGGGAACGGGAGGGGCGCCCGTGGAGTGGTGAGACGGGAGGAGCTGTGGGAAAGGTTCTGAATGATACTTGGGCTCAAGGCCCCTGACATTAGGCTGGTCTGGTCCCCATCATCTATGATGGCATCAAAATCAATCTGTACTCCTTCTAGGTCATGACTATCAAAGCTGTCAACTGTGCTTGTCACTTGGTTAGCACCTGGGGAAAGTAACTCAGAGTTTTCAGTGCCAGTCCCCTGGAGCAGGCAGTTGGCATCTGAAAGGGAGAATGAACTAGCTTTCCTGTCTTGCTGACTGAAGCCCGCGGTTTGGTCATAGAACTGACCGGAGTAATTCTGCATGCTAGAGCAGAGCTGCTGCGACTGCCCTTGTGCCTCCATCTTGATGCCGGTCTGCCTCATGTCACTGAGCTGTCCTTGCTGCAGAGTGAGGCTGCCCCTTGGCACTGCCTGGCGCCTGCTGCCCCCATAGCTGGCACAGGGCTGGTAGCCCCTGACAACTGCCATGCTCGATGGCTGGCTGCTGTTGTCCTGAGTCCCTGGCAGACAGCTCTCCGTCCCTTGATAGACGTTAATATGTGAGGTAGCACCAACTTGCCCTAGGATTGGTTGGCCAGGGCGGCTGGCTCCCTGGTGTTGCATGCTGCCACCGAGTAGATGATGAGCAATGTACCCCTGGCCCATTTGATCTTGGGTTTGCATGCCATTCACTGTATTGCCAGCTAACTCATTTGGTGCCGTGGACAGGCCAAAATCTAGCAAATTCCCATTCTCTTGCAAGGTGTTGCCTTTCAGCTTGGACCCCTGGATGCCAGCAGCACAGGCACTGTCTAGTGCACCGGACGTCAGCGGCTGCCTGTTGAGCTGGCTCCCATACTGCTGCGTCTTATATGGCTGTTCATGGAAAGCATGTCCACTGTGGCCAGGTACCTCCCCACCGTGCATTGCAAAGTGCTCTGGGCCACCGTAGGCACTGCCGCTCTCTCCAAGGGTCTGATACCCCACAGCTGAGCCAGCTCCTCCCTTCCACAGACTCTGTGGGTGTACCACCATATTGTTATATAACCCAAAGGCTCGAGCCTGCTGTACGGTAGGGCGCTGAGCACACTTCAGCTTGGAGGATGACAGATCAGAGCTTCCGGAACTGACCTCGTTCCACTGAATGGGCAGATCAGTTTTGCTGCCCTCAGAGCAAGGCTGCTCAAGAACCGGGTACTGCTGGCCAATGTGACTGTCTGGTAGCCCAGGCAGGTCCAAGTCCTCGGGCCCATGGGCTACTTTGCTATCTTCAGGGATGGCACTCTGTAATTGCTGCCCATACCCTGTTTGGTTCTGGGAGTTTAAATACTGTACCACATCATCCGGCAGGAAATCTTCATCATTCAAGTTGGCATCAGCATCCACGGTCAGGGCCTCCAGGGCAACATGCTCTGTGATGCTGGGTGGACAAGGGGATGCTTGGAAGTATCGCGGCTGGCTGCTCTCCGGCCGGGTATAATTTTGCAGCACTAAGCTACGCTTTTCTACTGATGGAGGCAAACCTGGAGAGTTAAAGCTGTGGAGGCTGCTGAAGCGCTGAACCCTGGGAAGTGACATGTTGTCAGAGACCGTCCTCACAGGGTCACTGGCTCTCCTCACACTGTTCGCTAGTGCATCATGAGGCAGTAGGTGACGCCGGCTGTATGTGTGGCCTCCTCCATCGCTACATCTCCGAGGAGGATGGACTGGAGGCAGAGTCACCCCTGGGTCCCTCCCCTCCCCTAGCAAGGCCATCCTGGTCTTCAGGCTCAGCCTTTCCATGTGGGGTAGGGGTGTGGGTGGCGGGCCACCCGTGGCAGCAGCATACTTGGCCTTGAGGCGGTACTGCTGCACGGGTGTGAGGCTGAGAAGGCTGGGCAGCCCATCGCCCTGACTGGCCTCGCTGGACCTCCGTGAGGCATCTGTGGAGATGGGGTCGTAGGAGTCAGCAACGCTCACGTTTTGGGGTCGCCCTTCAGCCTGGGACGCCTCGCTGGACCTGCGGCTGGACAGGCAGGGGGAGATGCCGGAGGATCTCCGGCTGCTCAAGTAGGCGGAGCTGATGGTGCTGGTGCTGCTGTCCCTCCTGTTGAGCGTGTTCAGCACGGTGAAGTCTACGCCCGACAGGTCACCTCTGCTCGGGAGAAGGGTGCCGGGCCCACCTGTACTGTAGTTGTTACTGGACTGTGTGCCTGGAGGGAAGGCAGAGGGAGGGGAGAGAAGAGGAAATGTAAAGTCAAGGATGTCTGAAATTGGGTGCCAACAAGCATTTCCATTTCCTTGACCTGGGCAAACAGGTAAAAATTATCTTGATTTTATGTCTTAAAGCTATACAGCCGAGGCGCTAACCGCAAATGCACCTACTGTGCAAGTTTTTCTTGCCCCACTGAAACTCGAACAATAACAATTTCTCCATTAAAATCTGGTTTATTTTTTGTTCCAGTATTATTCTCTTATTATTTTCTAACTATGGAGCATCCAGAAAAAGTAATGGAAACGGTTCAACCTCAACACAGGTCAGTCCCAGAGCAAGCTTAGGATCTGTGGAGAGACGAATAAATATAAAAGCAAGGGCTCCAGGTCCTCTTGGCGTGTTCTGGCCACACGTAAAGGAGAAGAACTACCCTGAGCAGACAGACAGGCAGGCAGGAGCACGGTCGGAGGTGGGACTTACCATTTCCTATGAGAGGAGACACCGCAGGGGCTTTGGAGGGTAGAACAGGGTTCAGCCTTGGAAACATTCCATTCACTTGTTTTAGCCTTTCAAGTTTGATGTGCTCTATCCATCTGGTCCCTGCCGGGTTTCTCCTGGCTTGCAAAGCGAGGGCTGTGGTCGCGGTGGAAATGGTCGAGTCCATGATTGGGGTTTCATCGATCGCACTGAGGTCTGCTACGCTACCTCCGTCGGTCAGAGGAAGCTCGAGGCCACTGTTGGAATAGTTGCTGATGGGGGACTGTTGGCTGCTGCATGAAGACTGACCACCAGGGCTTGGCTGAGATGTCTGTTGGGGCCAAGGGAAAACGGAACACAAGGGCATGAGGAAGGGTAAAGGAAAGGAAGCCAAAATGACAGCTCATGCAAGTCAAGACCATCAGGGTAACAGCACGTTAAATGAGAAGAAAAACTATGTCCTGGTGGATGGAGGTAGCCTTTGGGCCAAAATGACAATGGTCCCCGAGCCGGGCTGATACACAAGGGGAGGCGATGGATGCTAGAGGATGCTGGATGCAGTGTGATCAGAGCTGTCAGCCATGATATCCTGTTCCAAATGCCAACTACGTCGACATACTTCCTTGTCTTCAATTTTATCTCCAGGACATTACTGCATTCACTACTGCAGAATCTTTATGTATACATACATACAGGGCGTGCTCCACAGGATATATTGTCTCCTTCCAACAAGGGTCCCTCTATGCTAGTCAGGCCTGGTTCCCAAAACTATTCTGCTTTCCTCCCTGCCACATTTTCCTGGTGTTACAGACCCTCAACCAGGGTCCAGATCAGGGCAGCCATATTTGATAAAAAAAAAATCCATCCTTTTGATTCTGTCCAACTCAGAAGGGAAGACAGGCTGCAATGCAGAATGGCTCTGAGTCAGTAGAATAGTTTCATTTTTCCTCTTGGTGTGCATCTTTCTTAGTGTGTTCTCCTAATCTTAACCAAGTAGGCACTGAAAGAACATTCTGGAAAACTCAATCCCACTGACTACTCTCAATCAAAGGAAGCACTACTTTACTCCATGCCAGGGTTCCCCGGGGCGGTAAGTGGGAAGGCTGACCATCTCAGGATGTGGACACCCTGCGGACGGACCTGCAGCACGCAGGATAGCACTCACACTGCACTTCCAGTTGGTCTAACCTAAAGTTGCAAGGGCACCTACAGATGAAGCCACATCTCCTTTGCAAGGACAAGAAGAGTGATGTTCTGAGAAGTGCAGTGGCCACCGAAAGTCACAATACTTAGAGCCCTAAGATGGGCTAATGTCAGCCTCTGCAGTATTCCCTCCAGAACTCCTACACAGCCTGGAGCTACCAACCGCAAATAAAGAATCGCTCTGTTATTCTCAGGTGGGCTGACCAACGCTGTTAAGAGAGTGTTTGTAGGGGTGACTCTCTCGGGGCCCTGTTAGCTTTATTTACTTTCACATCATGTAAATCCAAGCAAACACATACTTTCTTTGCAAGTGCCACGTGATACATACAGTACCTTCACCCTGGGCAACCAAGTAGAGCTAAGGGAGGTTTGTAAATCTGATCATGAGTATGTGAATTCCTGCTTAATTCCTTTGCCTCAGAAAGGTCCTGAGATCCAGGCTCTTCCAGAGGTACTAGGAGTTGTTAAAACTTCGGGTACCTCTCATTCTTCAACAGAACAATCAGAACATATAGCTACATGGATCTGCGCATGTGACGATGCACACCAACTTCCACAGACCATGTAGGAAGGCCATGGGCACTTACAGTTAATAAACTATATGTACTCGACTGAACGGCGGTTAAGCTGCTAACAAATTTATCTAGGGCTTCTTCAAAGAAGACACTACATGTCTGGTGCCACATGTGAATTTACGCTAGTCAGGACAGCGATTAAGCAGAGTTTGAGAACGACTGCTTGGTTGCCCAGTTTGATTTATTATGAAGACTGAGGCAAAATTAACAATGAGTCTCACCACCTAAGCCACAGTTTTCACACACTACGTTCAAGGCAGAGCTGAATGCTCAGCAAGGACGTCACAGTGCCGTCAGAATGAAAGAATGATGAAATGGGAAGAAAGCTCACATGGAAAAGTGAAAACCAAACCAAACCAAAGAACAGAGAAGCCAAAATTCCCTCACCTTATTACCCACTGTCCTTAGGAAGTGAGAACAAGACATTTGGGAGCAATAGACAGAAGAGGTGTTGCATTAATAAGAAAAAAGAAGAAAGAATTTAATTCATAGCACGATGACCAAATTAAAGACATGTTTTAAGAGAAATCATATTAGAAATGTAATGTTCATTAGTAAATGTCTTCCGAGGTCTCTGGTGTTTAGATGTGTCTGGCCACATGGCATCTGTTGTGCAAACGTGACACGATTCATCTCACGAGTGTCCATGGCCACACCTGGAGACATAAGGCTGGTCCTCATCTCTTTGAGAACTACCTTTACAATCTAAGTTGTTTATAGCAGTCACATTCCAAGTCACCCTGAGACACACGGCTATAAATAATTACTTCTGGAAGTAATGAGAGGTGCCATGGATTAGGATGACAGGCAGACCCTGTCTCCACGCTCTCCAACCTGTACTGCAATACTTAGTATTGGAGCTGTTAAGCCGACTCTCGCCCACTAATCTTGCCTTGCTCTCCTCTCCCTTTGCTCTGGCAAATCCCACAGCCAGAACTGTTCGTCTCCCACCCCCTCCCCGGGACCACTTGCTCTCCCTGATCTGAGTGCTCAACTCTGTCCTCACGGCCTCTGCCCTCGGAGCACACTGCCAATTCTCCTTCTCGAGAAGGCTTTTCACAGACTTGTATTTGAAATCCAACATCTGAACTGTATTTGTCAATCTTGTATCCCACTGAACTATAAGCCCCGGCCGACTTCAGCTTATTCAGCATCGGGTCACCAGGGCAAGGAAGACAGAAAATGTATTTGCAGAAAGGCTCAAGGAATGATTTTCTACGGAGTAGCCACTTTAAAGAGATGTGCGGCCGTGTCTGCCACAAGTGGTAGAGCTACGGATCCGTTTTAAAAGTTAGGTAAGAATCTCCGAAACTCCTGAGCAAAGTAATTTCTAAGCAGATTAACTTCAAGTGAGCAGACTCTATTGCTGGGTTCATGACCCTTAAATCAGAGTAGTCAGATACAACCAAGAGGGGGCAGTGTTGTTCCTTGTCATGCTGAGCCTGGCTTTTCTCAAGGACCCTGGTAGGCTGTGGGAGAGCGGGAGAGTGAATGACGTACCATGGGCTTCTCAGCCTTGACAGGCTTCACCTGGAGGCATTCTTCCCGCTTTGAGGTAGTGTTACTCAGCTCTTTCTGCTCACCAAAGGCTCCCTGAGGTGGCCGGCCGGGGGACCTGGACTGTGAATGGCTGCCAGGATCTCTCGGGGGTGGAGGCCGAGGGTGCATGTCCCCACGCTGCTTTTTGGTGACATGAGCCTCAGGGCCATGCACGGTCTTCACATGTTTCCGGAGAGAGCTGGGGTCTGTGTAGCGCTTGGTGCAGCCAGGGATTTTGCATACATACGGTTTCTATCAAATGCCATAAAAAAACGAGTTGTCGATGGTTATAAAAGTGACTATGACTTAGCAGTGGTTAATTACAATTCTAATTCTTTTGAAAACACTCCCGCAACATTTAGATACTCCTCAGGTCTAATGACTTGGAAAGGCTATTTGGATATTGTTCCATGCCTTATAGAATCTAGTTTGATAGGGTATTATTTAGGGAGCCCTGCAAGTGGTAATAGCGTGCAAATTGCCTTTACAATACTGCAAGTGCTTATGCTGTGAGTGGAAGTACCATGGCTCTCCATCTGGTGATGATGATAATGGAGGGAGGCTTACAGGAAGATGATATCAGGACAATTTTATACATCTTGCAGGAGATGCTCTGTGTGAAGAAATTTCTTCTCTTGGTTCTGAGGTCTAATGATTCTTTGCTTTGTAAATGTGCTATTTGTACACAGGTATTATAATAATAAGAAATAAAACCAAAGCAGCCCAGAGCCAGTCTCATGTTGTTTCACTAAATTGTACCCATTTGAGCAGCATTACAGCTGTTTGGAGTTCAGGGGTCAGCATCCTCAGAAAGGTCTCTGGTGTTTAATACACACCCTTTCCACACACTACCCAGGGCTGGAGAAGGGTTTAGGAAAACCAGGACTCGGAGTCTGTTTTCTTCCGACTTTCCAGGTCTCTCTCTTCATGGCAGAACTACTTTATGCTCATTTTATTTCCACCTGAGTCACCAACCATGCCTCCTGATATAGTTATAAACATATGGGGACTTATAACAAAACATTCATATAGAGCACAGAATTGTTCCCTTTGTTAGTTACCAGTGCCAGAATGGTGATTTTGTTTCCCTGCCTTCAAAAACAATAGAATTATGGGATGTTGGTACGAGTCAAGTCAGCCCTGCCTGCCCAGGGGTCTATGTCCACAAACTCAACTGCCTTAAGATGGAAACCATGAAAAAGCCATGCCTGGGCTGTGGAACCTTTTGTCCACGGTGAGTGTGAGCAGGCACTTCTCCTTGTCACCATTCCCTACACAACAGAGCAGCTATTTATACTGCGTTGCGCGTTAGAAGTAATCCCAAGTGTGAGAGGGTATATATAAATATTGCAGCATTCTATTAAAGAGAATTGTACATTCCAAGATTCTGGTGCGTGCAGGGTCCTGGGCATGGTCCCTTCTTACTGAGTGCCGCAAGAGGACTTTGTCCTTCCTTCTCTGTGAACCAGAAGGTGAGCTAGTACATAAGAAATCATCACAAAAAGCATGATTAAAATAATGTATCTCTTATCCTTGCTAAACACCCTGCCTCTAGGATGCATGTCTTAAAGATGCTTTTTCACTAAAAGCCCTAGACCAGACTGAGTGCCACCTAAAACGCCGAAACTCTGTAATGTGGAGAAGCGAAGATTTTGAGCATTATCCGGAGAGTCTTCGCCTTCAAATGTAAGATTCAGTTGGGTAGAATTGCTTCCCATTAACTACAAATTATGTCTACTCAGGAGCTGTGATTTGCTGCATATACATGATGAGATGAGAGGACAGGATTCCATGCATTAGGGACAGAAGAATGGCTCTGGCAGTTAGTGCCATTACCTTTAGGTGTTTGCACATCAACCCTGGGCTTGCTCAGGGCACCGGCAGGACAGGCTGTTCTGTCGGCTAAGTGCTCGAGGCAGGTGTGTGGGCATGGGGGCGGGGGCGGTGGGGAGGGGCAGAGGGGAGCAGGGGGATAGAGATGGCAAAGAGGGGCACAGGGCATATCTGAAGAGCTACTCTTTCTGTAAACACATTCATGTGAATATTAAGATTAGCCTAGAGATAAGAACACATCTCATGTGTTCATCAGGATTAGCATTTCCAAGGCCAGGGGCACCCACCAGCACACCTGGAACCCTGTACCCTTGCGTATGAAGATGCACATTAAGTACCACCTCCAACAATCTCACAAGAACACAGGTTCTGGAAGTTATGCTTTAAAACAAGAGCACAACTGTGTAGCTTGTCCTTGAAATTATGCGCTAGCAAGAAAATGCAGTGACAGGCCATGGCAACGGCAGCCATGCTGAGGGGGTCTGCTCTTCACATCCTGGATCTTCAACTTCAGGTGTGATTGCTCCTTTCCTGACTTGCATCCTCAGCTGCTGTTTGCATGTTCAGGTACTGTCGGAAAGCTGGTGATATATTTTCTCCTGACTATAAAATTTATTCTAGTGGTGGCACATTCTTTTAATTAGCTCTTGAAAGGCTGATGCAAGTGGACCTCTGTGAGTTCAAGGCCAGCCTGGTCTACAAAAGTGAGTCCAGGATAGCCAGGGCTGTTATACAGAGAAACTCTGTTTCACCCCCCAACCCTAAAAGACACATTCTTTCTCTGTAACACACACTGGCTATAAATTCTCCTACCTCAGCCTCCTAGGTGCAGGGATTACAGGGCTGAGCCAACTAGTCCCTGCTAAATTTCCTTTTCACTGAACACCAAGTGTGTACTATTACATGCAAGACTCCTTGTGCACAAAAACGTGCACCCTCAGTGAATATAAAACCCTTTATGTAATACTTTTTATTTTGTATACAGAATCTTCTTCTCTGATAGAGAAAACGTGTGAATCCTAAAGATGTAGACAAACGAGGACTCCTTTTTTTTGGTTGGGATAATCCTGGGAAGTGACAGTGATTAAAATCTGGGTTTAACTCCCAGCTCATGGGTATATAAGGTGCTTGCAACTGCGAGTAACCCACAGCAAACACTTGCTCAATGGAGCTTTAACTTTAGGAAACACTTTAACTGGGTCCTGAAAACAGAGAATAAGATCCTGTGGTTAAAAAAATGAGGACAAGGAGATATCAAAAGTAAAGGGTCCCAGCAAAGGTCCTGTTCATAAGAGGTCCGAGTGGAAGGGCACCTTGAGCCTGGACATAAATGTACCTCTGCGAGAAACACTAACTGTATGATCTAAACGGGGAGGCCTAACCCTGAGGCCACCGCCATATAATCCAGGGCCCTGAATGGGCAAGGACAAAGTCCTGGACAGAGAAATGCCATATAGCTTTCCTGTGCGGGAACTACTCTCCGGAGCCACCCTGTTGAATTCATAACTATACCTAGCACAGCAAAAGGGCTGCGCATAGAACTAGTTATCAATCTTTGTGAAGGCACAAAACAAGGGCTTTCGAACGCTATACATTGGAATTGGGGTTGACAGAAAAACAACCTGTATGACCATCCTCACTTAGGACATTCTTCATGCTGTACAGTAATTCCAGAACATTCTAGCACTCCAAAATCTGCAGGAGGCTGGCAAATACTAATCTATCTTGTTTTCATGTATCTCCCAGTCTAGACTCGGGGTCATTAAGCAGGAGATTCAACATGACCTGGACATCCTCATCACACCATGGCCTTCTGACATAGCCGGTGTCTAGGGACCTACAAGTGTGAGTTTCAAAAATGACCAGATGTAAATATACATTTTAGATAGCGTAGACGATCTCATGAAAGGCTGTTTTACTCTATGACCAGGACTCCCTCGCCCCTAAAGCCTAAGGGCTCCTGAGCAAAGTGGCTCCCTTGGATCCTGCAAGGCTGTGACGGCGGCCTGTACCTGAGCATGTTATAAACGCCACTCTGGAGTCTCATCCATATAAATTTCTCCTTCTGCAACCGGGGACACATTTTGTAGGCCTGAACTACGTGTTTTAGCTATCTCATTTCTATCCCAAATGAGGGGAGCTTTGTTAATCTCGGTTTACTCAAGGGGCAGTTTACAGAGGAGCGGGAATTTCAGGTACACCTTCAAGGAGAAGTTATACCATTTTAGTCAGATATGTATCAAAGCCCAGCTAAAACAAATTCATAACCATTTCTAGTATTACACTTGTCAGTAGTCTACAGATAAATACCTGAAAACAATAGCAATACAACATATATCACCATGATGAGGCTTTGCTCATGTTATTATCTTAAATAACTGACTTACACGTTAACCGGGCTTCTAAGACTAGTTCCCAAGATCCTCTGGGATTTAGAATGTCTACAATTATTATTTAAGTTGACTTTGTCCCATGAGAATAATTTTAGAAGTGATGGATGTGATGAAACCTCTTTCTCCTAGAAAGCAATAAACTTGTATGCTTTTAGTAGTGAGCTGTCACCTGCCAGTGTGATGGCTCAGTATCTCTCTAGTCAGTACCAGGCCCTACTTTGTGTGGGTTCATGCTATTTTGGCAGAGCAAGTCGACTGAGTTCCAAGTTGATGACTGGCCAGTAGGTGGCAGGTCCAAGCAACAGGAAACTAAGTTTAGCAAGAGTTTTGTAGAATTTTCTCTTCATCTGCATTACTATCCAAGCAGAATCCATCCTTGAGGCCCCAAGCCTTTACCTGCAGGGCCCCAGAGCCCACTCACACCGGAAACAGCCCAGAGGAAAATAAAACAGAACATGTCTATTTTACCACGTCTATTCCACACGGGAGGCTCATTGTTTCTGCCTGTCGCATTGGATCCCAATGGAGGCTTACCTCATTGGAATGTGTCCTGTTCTGGTGCTTGGCCCGATCTGACGCGTTGGAGAACGCCTTGTTGCAGCCCTCGTGTTCACAGACGTATGGCTTCTCTCCAGTGTGAGATCTCAAGTGCGTTTTCAGGTTCTCGAGTCTCGAGTAGGCTTTTGTGCAGCCTTCAAACTGAGGACAACAGGTAAACGTGGACCACTCGGCACAATAGCAGCGGCAGCTTGTGCTCAACCCTCTCTCCAAGTGGATAAAAACTTGACCTTTCAAGGGTCAGCAGCTTTTCAAAACCACAGAACAAAAACTCCACCAAACTCGGCATTTATTGGGATTCAGATGTGGCCGGGGTAGTTGAAGACAAAGCACTGTTAGTGCCTCAAGGCTTCCCTCCCCCCTTTCCTATTTTTTTTAATAGACAGCTCAATGTGGACAATGAATTTCATTATCTGCTCACTGATCTCCTCCAATTCCCACTGATTTCAGATTCAGCACAAAAGTTCATTAATATGGCTTTGTGTCCATACAAAGCCATGGAATCTGATCATGTTTGTAAAGGGCCTTTAAGATGTAAAGTACCAGCGCTGCGCAGTGCCCAGAGCACCCCTGAGACAAAGTGCAGGCTCCCTGCAGCCCCAGCCCACTTCACAGGCTCACACTCCACCACGGAGACTGAGCAAAGCGCGAGCAGAAGACAGCTGAGGGCCTCTGACTACACCTTACCCAAAACACTTGGGATAAGAAGTGGTGTGAGGTTTTTTTTTTTTTTTTAAGACTTTAGAATATATGCACGTACCTTTTGAGACATTATGGAGACAGATGGTTCATTTATGTTCCATGTCATACTCACACAGACTAACAATAACATTATGCAACAGTTTTAGCGCACACATGTTGAGACTACAGGTGGCTGCAAAGGTTGTGAACAGGGTTCTCTACTTGGGACACTATGTTAGCACCCGGAGCCTTGTGTGCGGTAGTTAAACACGTCACGGTGAGGTACACCCTGAGCCCAGCATTTTTTGAATTCTGTTTTTAATAAAGAATGCTTAACTTAGGGCTCATAAGATGGGTCAAAGTGCACGCTGTGGCAACATGGCCTCCTGAGTTTGATGCCTGTAACACATGTAGAGGTGCATGGAGGGAGGGAGGGAGAGAGGGAGGCAGCTCTACCAAGACCCTTTGACCACTACACACACAAATAAGATGAACTGAAAAAAAGAGCAACGTTATGCTTTGCCCTGCAGCGTGCTGAACTATGAAGACATGGCAGCCACGGAAGCCATCAGCTCAGGGAGCGAGCCGGTCACCTCATGCCTGCTTGCTGCTATGCAGAGATGGCCCTAATTAAAGTCCAACTTGAAGGTCCTTGCTACAAACAGTGCTCTCTCTCTGCTCTTACTACCACCCAAGTACCCTTTCAGAACCAGGCCCAACAGCATGCAAAGCTCTTGAAAACAGAGAAGACCTGAGAGCAGAGTGTCACGCTCGCCTCGGAGAGGGGACACTGAGGCTGCCCCGGTGCGTACTCACTGTACATTTGTGTGGCTTCTCGCCGGTGTGCCTTCTCATATGCACTACCAACATGTACTGGGCTTTGAAGGGCTTCTGCTCTCTGGAACATTCCAGCCAGCGGCACACAAACTCCTTCTTTTCTCCATGAATGTGGTCATTATTGATATGCTGGGGTTGAGAAGAGAGGGAAAAAAATTCAAATGTATTAGGCATTTCTAAAAGCAACAAAAGGAAGTGAAAAAAAAATGCTTGAATTTTAAGCCTTGTAGATCACACGAATAACTTCCCTACATCACAGATTTTTAAAAAGTTCTGGTACAGGCATTTCTAAGACACATTTGCTCTTGCTAACTGACTGTGAAGCGAGAACGGGCAAGACGATTGGGAGTAAGCTGGGCGGCCAGAAAAAAAAATATGTGTGCCTGAAATCTGAAAGAGCACGGGTTAAGCCTGAGTTCTGCAAAGAATGTGTACAAGGCAAGGTGAGCTGCTCTGTGCTCTTTGTTCTCTATTGGGTTTTAGGACAGAATTGCAAGTGTCCTCTCACTCTCCTGTGTGTGTGTGTGTGTGTGTGTGTGTGTATGTGTGTGTGTGTGTGTGTGTGTTGGGGTGGGATGGGGGTCCACACGAACACACATGCACCCAGGATTCCACGACGGGGCTTAAGAAAAGGCAACTTTGGTTCAGATTTGGAACAATCCCTTCGTGAACAGTAACCACAGAGAACTGGGCGCTAAGAAAGAATTTATGATGGTCATCAAATGGCTCAGTGTTTCCATCCAGCTCTAGAACTCTAATAGGTTAATTGTGTTCTCAGATTTTTTTATTTTATGTGGATGAAT
The DNA here is from genome assembly GCF_964271855.1 of Acomys minous. NCBI lineage: Eukaryota > Metazoa > Chordata > Mammalia > Rodentia > Muridae > Acomys > Acomys minous. The sequence continues at coordinate 75,492,001 of NC_140490.1, forward strand.
GTTTTCCTCGCAAAAATGTGTGTGTGAAGGCCAGAGAGGGGATCAGGCCCCCAGGACCTGGAGTGACAGGTGTGTGACGGTGCCATGGTTGTTGGTAGGCAACAACTGCTCTTAACCACTAACCCAGTGGATCTCAACCTTCCTAACACTGTATCATTTATACAGTTCTTTATGTTGTGGTGACCTCAACCATAAAATTATTTTCCTTGCTATTTAATATCCATAACTTTGCTACTGTTATGAATCTAGTATGAATATCTGTTTTTCTATAGTCTCAGGTGGCACCTGTTTAAGGGTCTTTTGATTACAAAGGGGTCATGATGCACAGGTTGAGAAACACTGCACTAAGCCATTTTTCTACACCCAATTTTTTTAAAACAAGCAAACAAATGAAGATAGATCTCCCCAAATTCCTCATCAATTCAAGGCTTTAGGGTCAGTTTTAGCCTACATCTTTAGAAGGACACGTGAAGTGCCTTCCAAGAGGAAACATGAAAAGCCTACAGCAATACCTGAGGAGGAACAAGGGAGCTCTCCACATAAAACTTCAGTGAATATGCCTTTAGTGAGAGGAGTGCAGGCCTCCAGTGCCAGCACTCGAGAGCCTGAGGAGGGAGCACTGACAGCTAGACTGATCGCACAGTGAGGCCAAACACCGAAATCAATTAAGCCCACATTCAGTAAGTTTAATATATGTAGACTATGAGGGAGATTTTTATTCTGCTTTTTATTCTCTGGCCATGTTGTGTTTTATTCGCCTTATTTCAAGGCCACCAGGTACACTTCTTCAAGTATACACATATGCATCTCTTAAAATCCATCCGGTAATTAAGGCCCTCTTGAGCTCTGTTGTCGCAGTGACCCAGCATTTGATACACGCCTCTGAACGCTCTGGCTTGGGTACCTAATGGTAATTTTCTGCTACCACAATAGGCCTTCTAATGATTATTCTTCTAGGAAGCTGATTGCCTAAGGATAAAAATTTTGCATGGAAAAAAAAATAGCTTTCTGTGTTGTTTCTACAAGTTAAAACTGAATAAAGGCAGAAGAAGGAAGTCATTACTCTCCTCTCCTTGAACAGCAGTCCAAATGCCTGATGAACATCAGTGAGCAGCATGTGACAGCACACTCATGGAGGCAATCTTATCCTGTAGGGACAGTGTGCAAAAGACCAGGGTGACAGCAGAACCGTTCTCCTGCTGGACTTCCTACTGTAAACCAGCTGTCCCGGGGAGCCGTATCTTAGACGCTACAATTGTGCACATAACCCACAAAGAGAAGAGAACAGATGTGCATCACAGGGAATGCAATGGTGCAGTGAGTAGTCCCAGGCAACCGCCATGGCTAGCACATTGCTCTGGATGGTCCCGAATGTGACCTGAAGGACTTTTGAGAGTCTGCACATAAACTTTTCGGTGAGAGAGAAATAGATAAGCACATAGGACCACTCCCTTATATTGCTATTGTTCCAGTTTTCCTATTATTGAAAATGAACAAATTGGCCCTCGTCGGACAGAAATTGGCCCATGGAAAGAAGATAGAACACAAGGGAGGAAAGAAGAAAACTGGAGGGAAGAGGATGAAATACAGAGAGAGGAAAAAGGAATGACTGTATTTGGAAAACCCAACTCCATTCATGCTGAAAGGCCTGCTAAGTTTCACGTCCTCATGCCCAGATGGCGGCTGGTGCTTGGCAGTTACGCAGTATCTATTGAGCTGAGCTGATCTGCGCAGCAAAGTAAAGATTGCCAGCAAAAGACATTGCCCCAAACACTGATTTATTTTAATGCAACTTTGCTTCAACCGGTATTTAGTGGGTAGTATTTCATTACTATAAAATTACTCTTAGGGATTTAAAAAAAAAAAAAGGATTTTAAAGATATCCAGACATGGCCACTCTTTCCCTAGGGGAGCAGAGGGTACAGTGATGGTGACGTTCTCTCTTCTCATGCCTTCAGGGTGGTGTGTGCTGAGCCTTACACTAGGCTCAGCAATGGGAGTGAGGCAGACATAATTTCTGCCCTAAGGAAATTACAGTCTCCCAGAGGAAAACAGATAATAACTTAAATTACTGTATAATTACAGTTGTGATAAGCATTATGAAGGGAAATAATGGGTTTCATAAAAACACGTACCAGGGGTCCAAGATCAGTGTGGCATGTCAGGGATCAGGGGTCAGTTCAAATGGAACTTCACTGAACCTGGAAGATGGACGAAGCCTCACCAAGTGTGCGGGCTGTGATGAGAGTGGAGGAAACTGGGGGAGGTGGATGGGGGGGCTATGGCAGACAAACAACACAGGAGCACTTGCTGAAGGTCAGATCCTGGTACCTTTGAGGACAGTGGCGACGCCCACAGACAGCAAGAAAGAACTTGCCCGGCAGACCTGGCAGGCTACAGACACTCTTGCGCTTGGCGTGGTGTGCGGGCAGCAGCTCTCGGTGGACCTAAAGGGACACTGCTCAGATGGTCCGGCATGGGCTAGCGGGCCACAAAAAAGCAACATGCTTCTTCCGGTCTCCAGCAATAAGGCTACAGGTCTAAGCCCAAAGAACACGCCTGCCGCCATGGAAGACATCAGGGCCAAGTAACTGGAGCTGCTTAGGGAGCCTCCTGAACAGCAGCAGGAGGGGCCCACAGTGGGTGAAGGATAATAAAAGACTCATCTTCCTCCAACCTGCTGACACACCCAAAAGATTGGACATGAGAGGTCCCCTGAGGTGACCTGGACTCTAGTACTTTCACAGGAAGTGAAAGAGGAAGGGCAACAGGTATCCAGCTCACAGACAGGCCCTGTGAGTGGCAGGGAGGAGGGAGCTCTGGACTAGGTCTAAGCTGAACACACCAGGTACTTGAAAGTGGCCGGGCAGTTAGGAACCTGCATGTAACAGCATTGAAGTTTGCCTCTAAGCAGGGAGAACAAGAGCGAGCGAAGGAGTACAGTCACGGGGAACATCAGCTGTGCTCGTGTTGCCTCAGCGGGGGATGCTGAACAGAGCAGCAGGCAGGCCCCAGTGTTGTCATCTCAAGATGGGGATGAGCAGCAAGGATTGGTGGTAGATAATCAAAACTCCATGTCCTGCAGGACTAGCTTGTAAAGGAGACCGTCTCAAAGGGTTTTACTAAGTTTCCTAAAACTGTTCTTAAATTCAAACTTAGAGATTATGAGTGTGTGTGTGTACGCGCACCTATAAAATTATCTTTATGTAAAGGACATTCAACAGTCTAAAGGGGAAGTGAGTAGGCAGTCAGTTGCCATAAGGAAATAGCAAGGTATCTCTCTGCCTATGTGAGACTTTCAAATGTGTTTAACACTTAAGAGATTTTATTTTTAGGGTTTAGGAATTATAAATTAAAATTCTAAGAAATCATAGGCCTCATGTGGTTGTAAGTTTTTGTTTTTGTTTTTTTGTTTGTTTTGTTTTGTTTTGAGACAGGGTTTCTCTCTGTGTAGCCTTGGCTGTCCTGGACTCACTTTGTAGTTTGAGACCAAGCTGGTCTCAAACTCACAGAAATCTACCTGCCTCTGCCTCCCCAAGTGCTGAGATTAAAGGCGTGTGCCACCATGCCCAGCTGGTTGTAAGTTTTAAATAGTTACTTTCCTTTAAAAATAACTGTTTGGTCTCTGTGGATATAGGTCAGTTGAGCACTCACAAGGACAGAGAGATACTGGTGGCCCGAGCAGTGAGAACCATGTGCCAATTTGGTTCATAATTATCTCATTATGATAAACCCATATATACATATAGGGCTAGCAAGGTTTTCCTGTATAAAACCAGACAGTATGTATCAGGCTATGCTGTCAAGGCTCGCCTGACACCAGCTGTATACCCGTATCTGTGATTTCAGTGAGCTACTCACTCATGGATGCCAGACATTCTCACAGGCCAAGAAACACTTCTTAACATTTTCTTTTCAGTTACTTAAAGCCATAAACTGATCCTTAGATGATGACATCATCTCAAGGGCTATACACACACATCATCACCACCACCACCATCACCAGCAGCATCACCAATAACAACAACAACAACAAAACCCCAGTGGTCTGGATCTGACCTATGGGTTTATCATTTGCTTGCTCCCAATTGAGATGGTTTCAAAGGCTTCCTTCTTATACTAACATTTGCCAGGTTATTCCTCAGACACGAAAAAGTACAAGTAAAAGGATGTAAGTAATCACATTAAAGAAAGGAATCTAGAAGGTGTAAAAACCAGGTTGCTAGGAAAAATATAAGTGTCTGAGACAGAGAGAGAGAGTTCGACCATGAACTCTTCACTTTATGCACCATTTTAGGTTTCAGTCAACAGTGCACTCACTGCCATCCAAGGTCACCGAGAGTCACACACAGCGAATCAACATTGAACATTCAGGCTGATTTCAAGTGATGCTGGCCTCAAATTCGGTGGCCGTGAGCTTATATGTGGCTTCACTGAAAATTTCACTTCCTCATGGTGTCAATGTTAATCAAATATATAAATAATTTAATTGAAGGGAAAATAACACATGATTAAATTCCAAACTAATCCAACACTTCGACATGCAATTTGCCAGAGGCCCATGAACCAGAAAGAGATAGATGACACAAATTACAGTGCTGTGTGTGTGAGCCACTCTAAATGCTCCCTGTCTGAATAAACAGGGGACACTGGGACCCGCAGCATCCCAACAAAGGCAAAGTCCAAGGATGAGACTTCCGGTTGAAAGTGCATCTGGCTTAAGATGTGACAGTTTATAAAATGAGCGTAAGTGGCATAATGATCAGATTAGGAGGTGCTAGTTAGTAACTGTGGTCAAGCCTTTAGCAGGATGAACCCAGGTCATAGTTCCATCTTCCTCACTCACCCTGGGCTGTAAGAGCCTGGAGAAAGGCAGGAGACCTCAACAGCTGGCTAGCCAATGGGGGAGGTGGAAGGCACCTCTTTATTTCAAGGGATTCTCTTTAGGGAGCTCTGGCCCGTTTGTCAACCAAGGCGACTTGGAGAGGGGCAGAAGAGAGGCCTGAAGGAAGGGGAAGCTTTTCTTGTCACTAGCAGCAGGAGAATGGAAGCCTACAATGGACTTCACGGAGCTAATCAGGGCCCTTTCTTCTTGCTTCATTATGTGAGGGAGCTCAGAGCAGGCAGTTTTCCTAACCTTCAGCTGAGACACGCACGGCCCCTCCACACTGTAAGGGTGCGCACACAGCCGTACATAAAGCTGCTATTCAATCAGTTCTCGAAGCTTGGAGGTGCGTTCCGCTTTTGTTCTGGCCCGTCTCCCTTGGCCAGATTTAATTTCCACTTGGAAAGCACGCTCCCTAGATAAGGAGGGTCAGTTCTTAGGAACTCCCTGAGGAGGGGAAGATACAGCGCTCTTCAAAGCTGTGCGGAACATTCATTCATGCCACCTACTGCCTAAGGCGACTCACACATCAGTAGACAAACACCGGCTGCCCCCAAAGCAGGATCCTGACAGAAAGGAGCACATTTCTCCCACTGCTTCCAGGAAAGAAATTCCTGTTAGGTACACCCACAGGCAGCACTACCGGGACAAGCAAATCTTGAACCTTTCAAACAACAGCCAATACCATTTGTTGGCTGTGCTGGTCATCCTGTCTCCACCTGTTTCCCAAGTAACACAGCATTTCCACTAAGCTAAAAGGATCTCACATATGTGTCGCCAGGCTTTTCACAGTACAAGGTACATGTGAAAGCAGAAAAATACTGCACAAGTGTCTGTGATTCATATTCTCTCTCTCTCTCTCTCTCTCTCTCTCTCTCTCTCTCTCTCTCTCTCACACACACACACACACACACACACACACACACACACACACAAAGTATTATGGATGTGACTGACTGAAAGGGGACTAGACAGTAGTGTTTCATGTATAAATACCTAAGAAAGTGGCAGTGAACCATGGCCTAATGGCCTACAGTTCTCAGGCTCCACAGCCTCTTGCTGTGGCTGAGACTTGCTCTCCCCTTGGTTTGACCTACTGTAAATGCTCTGGCTGCGTATTTTGTATCTAGACCCATGAACATGCCACCATTCAGATGTGGTGGTCACATTTTTTACAGAACCCATGGTAGCCATCCCAACTCAGGCTCTGAGAGCAGGTGGGGTTGTCACACTTTGCCCCTTGACTCTGTTTTCGAGAGAAAGGAAAAAAACAGAAACATTTACAACAGGATGTCGGATTGGCAATATCCAAACCATCCCGAATCTTCCTAATGCCATCAGACTAGCTTGTGAATGGGCTGCAGCGAAGGAGCACATGCCAGTCACTTCTCAGGCTTGCTGAAGAACTGTGCTGGGCAGCTTTCTATTCTGCCCTAAGCTGAGACATAAAGAAGTAAACAATCATAAGAAAAAGTTCAATCTCAATTTGTTTCTTGGGTTTATACATCTATTCTCTCTTGATTTGGGCTCCCAGAGACATCTGTGGAAAGGAGAAAATGATTTAGACTTCATTAAAATTTAATTCACAATAAAACCCATTTGGGGGAGGGAGAGAGAGAGAGAGAGAGAGAGAGAGAGAGAGAGAGAGAGAGAGAGAGAGAGAGAGAGAGAAAGAGAGAGAGAGATGATTTACCTAAAAGAAAAGCCAATTCCCTAAGAATTCCTCCCACTTTACATCTGAGCTCAGCTGCCATCTTCTCGTGGGCATTACCTGATAAGCAGTATGCCTGAAAAGTTCTATGACTGTCATGGCGTGGATTATGTTAGAGACACATAGTGATTGGATTTTTTTAAAGCATTTGGAGGCAGAAATAGAAAAACGGCGCAAATCACAAACTATCAGGGCTGAAATAGGCCCTATGTATCAATATGCACTTTAATTTCAGATAAACAAAATAATTTAAATTGTTTTGGTGGCACCTGCCAATCTTTCAAACAGATTATTTAAAAAGCTGTAGCAGCTTGCTGGGGGTGGGGGGGTGGGGGGGGAGGGGATTCTCCAGCGACTTCATGGAATGACCACTCCAGCTCCAGCTGGTTAACAAGAATTCTGACCTGTCTGCCGCTGTCTGACACACCATAAAACCAAACAGGAAAACATCACAAACTTAGAAACAGCACTTTAAAAAAATAAAACGCAACGTCCAATTTCTGATCTGTGAACATTCAGTATTAGGGCGAGTTGGAGAAACCTGTGCTTGCTGGTTAGAAATCCCCGTTGACAGGTGTCTAGCACAATTATGCAACACAATCATTTCTTTTATGAGTAAAGAAATTGAAGTTGTTTAAAAAGGCAAACATTTTCTATGAATGAGGGGCTTTGCATTAAGAACAGAAATAAATGGGATTAAAACACAAATCCGGGGCTGGATAGATGGCTCAGAGGTTAAGAGCACTGGCTGCTCTTCCAAAGGTCATGAGTTCAACTCCCAGCAACCACATGATGGCTCACAACCATCTTTAATGAAATCTGGTGCCCTCTTTGGCATGCAGTCGTTACATGCAGACAGAACACTGTATACATAATAAATAAATAAATCTTTAAAAACATTTAAAAAATAAAAATAAATAAAATACAAATCCAACCCAGTCCCTGCAAACCAACACTGAGGAAATGTGCGTGTGCAGTCCATGGAAAGAAAAATCCATTGTTACTCACAGGGGAAAAAAAAAGTAGACAAGGAAGAGTAAGGTTTGGGCACAGGCTACGATACGGATGAACACTGGAGATGTGCTGCATGAAGGGGCCACGGAGCAAAGTACAAACAGTGTGCAGTAATTCTGCAACCTCCAGGCTAAGTTAACCTACGCAGGAAGAAAGCGGATGGCTACCTGTGCATGGGATACAAGGAGAAAAGAGAATGGTAACTGAGGGCTATGGTGCGATAAAATATTCAATATGCTAAATTGCTGCATACTTTAAGTGGGTGAATTATACAGTATGTAAATTATATCTCAATAAAGACATCATACGCTTACACACAAAGGGGGGGGGGATCACAAAAACCTACGTGCCTGTGCTGTAAGGGAGTCCGAGGAGGATGTGGGGAAACAGGAAAAGCAACAGAAGAAAGGGCAGGAGGTACGAAACCGCTCCAGGGCTTCTCTTCTGTGAGACTAGGGGCGGGGGTCTTCCAAGCAACCTTCCATAGAAGCTCAAGGTTCCGCGTATAAATTCCCTCCCCTCCTGTCCCCCCCTGCCCCCCCTCCTGCCCCCACGTAGGATAAGCTGGAAGGAAACATTCTGAGGACACTACTTCCTGGTAGATTTCACAGAGGACTCAAGAGTGAACAATCTGGGAACAGCATGAAAATGAATTATGCTTTCTTTTTTATTTCTCATCTTCATCGTTCAAGTTATTAAAGTGAGTGAGCAAAGTGTGTGGGGGGAATTTTAAACTTGAGTTGGTAAAGCCAAACAGGAAGCATCACAAACTGACATGAGTTCCAGTGAGGGAATGGGAAACCAGGCTTGATTAGGAAAAAGCGGCTCCTTCCTCTCCTCATGACAGCCCCGAGCACTGTGGGACTAGGGGTGGGGGGGTCTTCCACCCCTCTCAGGTCTGCTTGTTGTTTCCGGGAAGGTACCAACCCGAGATGTAGGATGTAATTTTTCTACTTGATCCTACTCACACCCCCAAGAAGGCCTAGATTCATGTAGAATAATAGTTACGGACCAAAAAGGTAAGCGAGCTTAAGCTTAAGGAAGCCCAGATTTTCCAGCTTTAAAAAATTAACTAATTGATTAATTCTAGTGGAGACTGACTGTGGGAGGGCCTCACCTATGCTACGCAAGTTCTCTGTCAGCTGTGCCACCTTCTCTTTTAAACACAACAACAACAACAACAACAACAACAACAACAACCACCCCTCTGGTCCCTGCTAAATTGCCTTGAATTTGTGCTCTTCCTCCCTCAGCCTAATTAGCCGGAACTGTACCACAGGCCCCCACAAATGATAGTTTTAAGAAGAAGCAGATAAAATAAGCACCCACAAAGCAAAACAAACAAACAAAACAACAAAGCCTCATTGCTAAAGCTGTTTAAATAAAACTTGGCAAAGAGAACATCTCGCTGCTGCGGACAGCCGGCTAAGGGCTATTGCTCTCCTTGAACGCTGTGAGTTCCTGGCTGCTTTACAGAAACACACTTGTCCCTCCTCTCTTGAGCAAGGGTTCTTTACAAGAAACTTTCAGTTTCTTAGCCAGGCATGGCGGTGTGAACCTATAATTCCATCCCCTGGAAGGCTGAGGCAGGAGGATTGGAAGTTTGAGGCCATTTTGGGTTACAATGTGTCACAAAACAACAAAAACTTTTAAACAACATAAAAAACTTTCAGTTTCTATCCAGGAAGGACCAATATTCAAATGCCAACAAGGAGTTATCTAGATGTCCCATCTGACTTCGGCACACGTACCCATGTACCACCCTAGTCTCTTCGCTGTAGTGAGGATAACAAACCCACAAACTCTTTTTTTAAATTTTATTTTGTTAATTTATTCATATTACATCTCAATGGTTATCCCCTCCCTTGTATCCTCCCATTCCTCCCTCCCTCCCATTTTCCCCTTACTCCCTTCCCCTATGACTGTGTGACTGAGATCCAGAGGATCCTAGAAACCTACAAGAAGAACATTATGATAGACAGATTTGGGCCCAGGGGTCCTGCTCAAACTAAGGCACCAGCCAAGGACAATACAGGCAGTAAACTTCAAACCCCTACCCAGATCTAGCCAATGGTCAGAACATTCTCCATAGTTGAGTGGAGAGTGGGGTCTGACTTTCACACGTACTCTGGTGCCTCACATTTGACCACGTCCCCTGAATGGGGAGGCCTGGTGGCACTCAGAGGAAGGATAGCAGGCTACCAAGAAGAGACTTGATATCCTATGAGCATATACAGGGGGAGGAAGTCCCACAAACTCTTTTTAAAGCAAAAGTGACTTGGATTTAACTACCCCAAAGAGACATAGACAAGATGAAGCCTGAAAGGGTTGGCTAGTCCTCTCGAATTCTGTGGATACCTAGAGGAAGAAGATAGTGTTAACCGCGTCATCATGGATGACAGATAATTTAGAAAATCCATCTTCTGAAAGGATCATCTATTTCATTCATCTCTTTGCAGTGAACAAGCCCATCAGGTGCACGGTTTGTACCTGTCCAATAGCTGTACTGGAGGTGCAGGGAAGGTCACCCTTCTGCTCCCAGCTGCTTCTCAGCTCAGCTCCATGGGCCTCTCTCTGAGCAGCCATAAAATGCAGCCTCTCACAGGGACTGAAAGAATTCATCATTCACTTGTGTGGATCATGCCCAGAAATCCAGCATGTCTAGGAAGCATTACCAAACCCAGACAGCGTGTGTATGCCAAGGTCAGGTTTTCAGAAGCATGACAGTGTCCTGGAGTATTAACGTCTTCCCACGCCGTGTGGCTTTCTCCAGCAAAAGGGAGAACGACAGGGGTTTCTTTGTATATGGCGTCTGTATAGTTTCCTCTGCTGAAATAATTCTTACTTTGTTTCAAAATTTCAAAAGTAAGTTCGAAACATAAAAGTATTTATAATAGCACTTCTTGGGTTTTTAATTTTAAAGTGTTTAATTTTCTTACTAGCTTTAGGAATGGAGAATATTCAGATATTATGCCTCCCCCTCAACTATGAAAACAAATGCAACCTTCTCTTTTTTTTTTTAAATGCAAGCTGCTAGGACTTACACATTGTCTAAAAGTAGCAAGATGTTAACCTTTAATTTCTTCATGATCCTGGGAACCCACGTGGAGCTTGGCACCCAAGCACTGGCCCCTGTAAGAGGGCTAACACAGAAGTATGATTATGAAAAAACTATCCATTTAAACGTGAATGGAAAAAATGAGAGCCAGCTTTTAGCAGGCAGCTGCTTTCTCCACTGCTCCATAAACCCAGGCTTCCTCTGCAATGCTGAATTATGATTCTAACATCACAACCACCAGGCCTTCAGCTGTCACACCAATTTAAATGTTTGACATCACAGTCTGATCACGAAAACATTTGTCCAAATTGAAATAGGTCCGAAAACATTTAGGTTTCAAACAGATTTGGATAATCTACATCTCATAGTTTAGGGAAAGACAAGAATTTCTCCCCCCCCTTGGGGGGGCGGTGCGCATGCAGGAATTGGGGTGAGGGAGGGAGGAGAGAGTTCCTCCTCAGGGATATGGGAACCAGTGGACACTGGCTCTGTTTTCCTCTGTTGCTTTGCCAGACGACCCTCTGCTTCCACTGAAGCAGATGCTTTAGTTTGGGTGGGGCTGGGTGACCAGCAAGCTATGTTGTCTGTCCACCTGTCTACGTCAGTTCTGCACAGACAACTACAACTGACTTTTCATATGGTACCAGAGATTCAAATCTAGCCAAGTATTCTTATACAGCAAGCCATCTCTGCAGTCCAAGAATTTATAAAATAGACTTATTCAGAGAGAAGGCTGACAGGTCATTTTGGTACCAACCACAGTCTAAGCCATATCCCTGGACTGTGTGTGTGTGTGTGTGTGTGTGTGTGTAAGTGTGTACACAGGAGGATGGCAGCAACTGCTGACAGAAACACAGGTAAATCTTAGCCCATCTTTTGCCACTATATTGACTCGTTTTTTGCACTACTAACTCCCAGGTTTATTTGAGGCATAACTGTCATATGCTAAGTACTGAAGGTGCAAGATGAATTAAGACATGCCCATTGGATCACAAACAGGGACTGAGTCCTGAGAGACCAGAAGGAATGCTGTCTGAGAATTAACCTTTGCATCCCAGAGCCTTCTTCTCTTTTCCATCCTCACAGCATGAGAAGTGAGCATGCTCAGTGAGCAGGGCTACTCAGGTTCATGTGATTACACCAGAGGAGGGGGAGACCTTGGGACACCGCACTACGCATGCTTCCCAGCATGCAGAACTATTAATTTTAGCATTTTCCAGTCATCTTCATCACCAACCTCCCTGCCGCGCAGAGCTTCTCCTGAATGTTTCAGTCTGTTACTGCTGCTATAGCCAAGTAGATTCATAACGCACCCTAAGTATATGGTACCAACTCACTTTAGAATTAGATTGTAATGTTCTATACCATCCTAGCAGGAGACAGAGTTTATAGGAGGAAAGCAAGTTTAGTCTTTAGTCTATATGCACTAATTATGTGCTGTGTGTAGTACAATTGAGTAAAGCAAAATTCTGAGAAGATGCTACTTGAAATGTATAGGAACAAGTAAAAAAAAAAAACAAAATGGAAAAAGTGCTTTACAAAAAAAGAGGGATGAAAAAAAGGCTACACAACTGAGCTCAATCCAGAGCAAAGAGAGAAGCACCAGAGACCAGTGGTTCTCAGCCTTCCTAATGCTGTTGCCCTTTAATACAGCTCCTCATGTTCTGGTGATCCCAAACCATAAAATTATTTTGTTGTTATTCCATAACTGTACTTTTGCTACTTCTATGAATTGTAATGTAAATATCTAATTTCAGGAAATCGGATATGTGACATCCAAAAAGGTCAAGCTCATGTGTTGAGAACCAGTGACATAGAAAAAAGGATTACAGATAGAGAGTCAAGGTCAAAAAGAGCACACAGCATGCTGGGAAGTGATGTCAAGTGTAATATGAATGGGCAGGGGAAAGAGAGGTGGGAAGGGGAGGGAGGGAGGGAGGGAGGGAGAGGGAGAGAGACAGAGACAGAGATAGATAGAGAGAGAGCATGGGTAAACTATAGGAGGGGAAGAGTACTCTATGACACTCAGATCTCATGTAAATAAGTATTTTTAAAGATGTATTTCTATGTACGTGTGTGTCTGTCTGTGTGTATATATGCCATGTGTGAGCGGACGGTCATGTACGCCAGGAGAGGGCATCAGATTCCCTAGATCTGGAGTCACATGTGACTTTGAGCTGCCCAACGTGGTCTTGGGAACACAAACTCAGCTCCTCTGCAAGAACAGCAAAAGTCTCTTAACTGCCACAGCTACCAAGACTTTAATCAAGGTTACCAATGAAGTGAACTTTTTAAAAGGTTAGCTCCAGCAGTTTCCTGGAGGAGCCAGGTAACGTCATGGCAATACTCACCCTCTCACCCAAGAGATCTCTGTGGTCTTGACCATGGAGAGATAGCACTAGATTTGAGAGACACTTGGGAATAATTTGTGGATACAGATGTAAAGGTACTGTAATTTCTAGCTTAGAAAATTCGAAGACAATATCAACATTGGAAATTCTACAGACTGGAAGAAGACTGCTTCTGTTTGGGGTAGGACACAGTGAGGGCCCTTACAACATCTCTGTAGAGAAGACAACCTTATGAATCTAGGGCAGAAATGTGGCTTGTCTACTATGCACAGGGTTCTGATTTGATCCCCAGCAGACTCCCGCCTTGATGCTCTAAAAGACTAGCAGAAGGCTGAAATCTGCTCTCCTACCCCTTGGTATCCTTGATTCCCTTAAAGCACATATAGAGAATTTTACATATTTCATAAAACTGAATTTGAAAATCCCTAATCTATGTTTATTGTGCGTAGGAGTTAAAAGGGTCAGCAATTGGAAATTGTGTACCATAGTTCATACTAAAACAGAAAAATGGAAAAAGGAGACAAAGGTGAGGCTGGGAGCACTGGTGCAAGCCTGGGATCCCAACACTGAGGAACCCAAGACAGAAGTGCTGCGAGTCCCATTCCAGTCAGGTCTACAAGGCTCCAAGCCAGCCAGAGATTTACAGTGAGACAGTCCCTAGTCTCAAAGAGGAAGTGTGCATCACTTGGTATCTGTGCTGCGCTGTGGCTCCCTGTGCTGGAAGGCATGAAGGAGCTGTAGACAAACAGCCATGGCCCTTTACTTTAAAGTCATTCGTTTGAATTGTCTCTGCCTCTCCCAAGCTGACTGCCACATCCAGTCCCATGTTAAAGCCTGGAGTTGCTGCTGTGTACAGAATCGGAACAGCAAGATGAACACGCAAGAGAGGTTCACACAGACCAGGCACTGCACTTGTCTTCCCACTGACGAAGGCAGAGCCAGAGTGGTTAAGGATGTCTGTCAATAGGCAGGTAAGCCAAGTGCATTCGCTCTCCATCATGTGCTTCCAATGTCTCATCAAATTCTTACCAAGGCTTCTCACATTTGATCCTGGTCCCAATCGCTCTATTGCAGTCCGATTTCCTACTCTGTTGCTCTATTTTACTCCTGGTCTCTGTTATTGGTAAAACACTACAGCTTTATTTACTCACCGAGCTTATTACTTATTGTGTCTTCTGCTGAGCCTTACTAGAATGTGAATTTTGTAAAGACAATTATTTCAGCTGTTTTGCTTAAATGATGTATTCCAACAGTTAACCAGACTTTGGGCCACAGCTTGTGAACCCACAAGCCAGGTTCAGCCACCTGCTCTCAACAAGCTAATTACAAGAGCCAAATTAAGCAGTGAAAGCTGGAAAAAGATGATTTATTTCATGTGGTCACACTGGAAAGATGGGAAAAACAGCCAAGGATTCCTGATCCACCTTCAGGTCCTGAGTGGAGGTGTAGGTTCAGGCAGAAGGCTGGAGTCATACACATCTAAGTGGCCTCTAGTGAATATGGTCCTCTCCACCACGGACCCATCAGTGTTTTTTAGTTTTACCCTCAGGAAACACTGTCTGACAACTCAAAAATCTCTTTGTGGGAAAAAGGCTCCTTTCTGTGTGGCCTAGACTTTAGGCTTTCTCTTCGTTCTATGTGAGATTCCTGGGTGGTATTCTAATTTATTGGGGTACAGTGTTTCTATAATCTGATAACCAAAATAAAGAACACAGGTGTCTGGAACAATATCCAGCACGTAGTGAAAACTCAGTGGCTATTTGTTATAACAATATGCTGTTGGAACAAATGCGGCCCCAGCTTTAATACTTCCAGGCTGTGCTCGGAGAGTTGTGTGCTTGGAGAACCCGAGGCCCCGCAAAGGAAAACAATCTGGCGTTTGTCTACTCCCAAGGGTCTGAGAAAGCTTTCATCAGAGACACCTTTAGTCTCCTCCTGTAAAAGCTGCCTTTAATATTGCAAGTGCAGAATGAAATCTTGGGTTCAGAAAGGCACAGTACAGTTGCCTTCCTTAGTTTGTATTTGTTGCCAGTGAAAAGAATGCTAAAATTTATTTTTGCCCATGATGGTAATGTTAACATGATTTGAAGTTAAGGGCCTTGGCAATGAAGTAGTAATCTGTACTGTCAGAATTATGCTCAGCTGGCAGCAGAGAGCAAATTATCTGATGTTTTATAGTAAGTTTGTCTTGAAATAATTTAAGCTTTAACTGGAGAAGAGGGGAAAAAAAGATCCAGTTACTTGCATGAAGCTACCGTGGCACTGTCCCCTGGCTATTGCTCCTGCCCACGCTTTACGCCAACATTTCTTCTCCATGCAGTGCTGTTAAATACAAAAGACCAAAGGGCATATTTTCTCTTTAATTTGCTTGTGGAAATCTCATTAATGTCATGGAAATTTTGCCTCACCATGACTAAAGTGTTTGAAGAAAGAAATCAGGAAGTAAGGTTGATCGCATAAATTTCCATTGGAGAAATAAAGCAGTAAAATGCTTTACATAGAAACACTGTAGTTTAAAATGTCCAAGGTTGAAACTTGGGGAAAAAAATTAGTAGTGAAGGCCATAGGCTGTGCGGAGTGGCAGTTCATCTGAGAGACGTGACAAGGCGCCTGCCTGAAGCTGGGCATTGTCAACCCTCATGTGGAAAACCATTCCCAAGGTGGGTTGATTTCTTCATTTTCAGCCTTTTCTGTCTTTTTGTTTTATTTTGCCTTCACCTCCTCAACAAAGTAAGGATTTTGTCCCCATTTATTCCTAAAAATACGTTTTTAACTTGGAGAATGCTCCCATAAGAACGTAGTTTTACAAGCATTTTTCATAGGAATATCTGGCTAGTAAAGTGATCAACTTTCTAAAACTTTCACTGGAGTCTTTTCTTTGACCCTTCAAGCTCATGCATTCAAAATATAAAAGGCTTTCACCATGGTCTCCACATTACCTACAGAAAATTAGTGCAGTGTGGCTATATATTGGTGAATTTACAATATTCTCTAAGGTGGGAAACAGTGAATGCATATTTACAAAATAAGCCAGAGACGAGGTAACTGAACTTTGCTGCCTGAATACTTACAGATAGTACTCTTATCCTTGTTTTAATTTAAATTGGGTACAAAATGTCATCTGTGATATTTCATTTGTCATGCACCGCAAACACAATACAGACACGAAAACAATATTCTGCTGCGGAAAGGTGGCAAGCTGGCTGTGGGCCCTGTGTACCTAGGCCCATCCTACCCACCATGGATGGATGCTCGTCAGTTGTGCAGGACCAGAAGAACATGGAAGCCATATCGCAGTCATCCTTAGCATTGCTTTGCTTTAGTCTCAGTTTCCAGGGACCTGGGACGCAGGTACACACATTGTGCCACGCACGCTGATCTCACCAAGCCTGCTCTCTCCCCTGTTTCTGTAATGCCTTTCCCTGGTTAGTTCTTCACTTGTTATCTCCCACAGGAGAGAAGTTCAAAAAGTTCCTTGGCGTTGTATGTGATGGACTCCTAGCATAGAGCCCAGACCTAAATGCTTCACCTCCAGAGATGAAAGTGAGGGGGAAAATGTGTAGAGTCTGCTCATTTGATCCAAAGGCTTCACCAGAAGAAGAAAAAATTGCCTTGAGTTTTTTTTAGTGAGACATTATAAAAAAATACACAGACAAAAGAGGGCGACATGTACCTATAAAAAGAAGACAGGGAAGCCGAAAAGGAGCAAGAGAAACAGACCTGTGTTTGCTATGATTTAATTATCTTATAGTAACAATTAAGAGGGAGTCACTGCCTCCTCCTCAACGAGGAGGAAATGCTGGTTTCTCTTTCTCCCTTAAGAGTTCACCCAGTGGGGCTGGCCAGTCACATGGCAGAAAACCATCTCTTAGAAAGCTGGGTTCGCCTTAGGCCATGCTAAAGATACAGAAGGGATGTCAGCTCTTTAAAGAGATGATGTACTTTTCCTCTTTAGAACCTGCCGCTGCAGCCACCAGGAGCCACTCTGAGTCCTGACTCAGGTGTAACCTTCTCCTTTTCGCGTCTTCTGTGTTTTTCTTTTGAATGTTGGCCAGAGCCCAAGTAGTAGTTTTCTCTGGTATCTTGCGCTGCCTTACTCTTTCTCTAAAGCTCTTCTCACTGTGCTGCTGACGTTCACACCAGCTTAACTCAAACTGTATGGGTTTCTTTCTTCCTCTTCTCCACCTCCCTCCTCCATGTAGCTGCCAACATTTACAGCTTGCCTGTCCTGGGTTTTTTTTTTTTTTTATTAATAAACTTTACTCAACCTTCCTTTTGAAGTCATTCTTACATTCTTTTATTAATGACACTCAACCCCAAAGAGAGGACCTTGATTTCCCTGGTGACATATAACATCTCTGCAGAGATGCCCCCAGATTCTTGTAGAGGTTTGATTTACACAGCCCTCCTACATATGTAGGAGTTTAACCCTCCCAGTCATATTTCAATGGTACTAAGGAGAGTGGAATCTTAAGTGTGATTATCATGTTGAGAGAAGTGGGGCTTGAGAAAACGATTAGATTAGATCATTAGGGTGGAGGTCTCACGATCTAGTGGAGAGAGAGAGAGAGAGAGAGAGAGAGAGAGAGAGAGAGAGAGAGAGAGAGAGAGAGAGAGAGAGAGAGAGAGAGAGAGAGAGAGAGAGAGAGAGAGAGAGAGAGAGAAAGACATACATGCTGGCTTCTTGTAATATGACTTAGCCAGTGCTAGTCCTTTCCATTACAGAAACAGTGTGGTGTTCTGAATTTAAAAACTGACTCCTATAGACTCATAGGGAGGTATGACATCTTTGGAAGAAGTGTGTCACTGGGGGCAGCTTTGAGGTCTCTGAAGCTCAAGCCAGGCCTAGTTGCTCAGTCTCTTTTCCTGCTACCTGTGGATCCCAACACAGAATTCTCAGCTGGCTTTCTGGCACCATGTCGGCCTGCAATGCCACCATTGCTTCCCACCATAATAATAAAGGGCTAACCCTCTGAACTGTCAGCCAGCCTCAAATCAGGGTTTTCCTTTATAAGAGTTGCCATGCTTGTGGTGTTTCTCCACAGAAATAAAACCCTAACTAAGACATGCAGTAAAATATATATATATATATATATATATATATATATATATATATATATATATTCCACAATATAACACTCATCTAGACAGACCACAGACACACAGACAGAGAGACAAACACACACACACACACACACACACACACACACACACACACACACACACACTGTACTGATTATATTTTGAAGACAAGCCAAGAACCTAGACTCCAGACTTACATTCAAAACCAATAATCAACACTATAGTCGTTAAATCAGAGACTCTTGGTTAACAGTGCTTTTGACCTCTGGTAACTTATAGTCTGGAAAGAGACATCAAGCTGAACAAACACTCTCCTCTAGTACAGATAATATGTTTGCTGTTTTTAGGGAGTACCTTCTATGTAGCCCAATGTTCTTTAATACTATATATATTTATTTATATTAACTGTAATTCCTCTTTATTTTGTTTCTGAATCGTCACTGTTAAAAAGAGCCTGGTAACCTCTCTGAATTTTCCCTCTCTTTACAGTTGTTGGTTATTTATTTTCTTTTAAAGAACACTGAAAGAAAAGGCCTCCACTCCCAGGGCCAGGGCCAACCCCCCCTCCCCCGAGACTTTACTGAGCACCAGCATCTCCACCCAGTGCAAACTATGTCTTTAAAATGCTCAACACAGAGACTCCCCCGTGGGTTAGTCAACTGCTGGCTCCTATACAAAGAAAATACTGTCTTTTGCTCCAAAGAACTTTGTGCATCAATTTAAACACAGCAAGACAGACACAATACCCCAGAGAGGAAAACCTACCTTATTACATTCCTGACCTAAGAGAAAGGATTTGCCTGTAGGACATAAAAGGAACCTGAGGAAGAGTGGAAGACAGTTCCCTAATCCTAAACATAAAAACACTCTCTAATGCAGCATGACAATGCTTTAATCGCTGACATAATTGTAAGATGGATATATAACACAGTGTAAGAAAGATAAAGCAACTTGCTTTGGGGCCTTAGAGACTTCTCCACTGTTCCGCTGTAGGCCCTCTGCATCTTATGCTTGCAGGAGTATCAGAGGGAGTTAGTGTGATATTATACGGATTCCTTCTCAGCAAGGCCGCATCTTACTCTGATGTGATCTGAGGCCTCTGGATGTGGCAAGTGTGGTAAGGGAACAGAGCCCTCTGAAGAGTGTTTCACGGCTCTTCCTGCGTTCTAGTGCAAGGCTGTGCAGCCATGCAGTCAGGGGGCAGCGGGACCATGATCTTTACTTCTTCAAACAGGAAAATCCCTGCTGGGAGAGACACCGCCATGTTCTCAGCCTGAGCAGGGGTGGAGTCACTGATTTCCTTTTATGTCTACACAAAAATATTTTCTAATCCAACAACAGTTTCTATCCAAGTTTTCCTCACGAGATGTAGCCTCATCTGAACATACTATCTCTCAAGAAACAAACAAGCAAGCAAATAAACAAACAAAAAACATCAATGGCCGAGGAGCTAAAGATGATAAAGAAACTTGACATCCGGGTACTTCAGCTACATTTTTCCTTCTTTAATATTAGATATGGGCAGAAATTTACAACATCCTTAAAAGTAGCAGCCTTGCCAACTTCACAGACTGACACTTTTACACTAGCTTTGCCTGTAACATGAGGCTGTTTCAATGTGAATACCAGTGGCAGTGTTGGAAGAATCCAAGGGTTATTCTAGAACGCAAGAATCTAATGACCACTGTTTTTTGCCTTCATTTGACTAGCAAAGCTGAACAACATACACAGTGAAAGCAAAATTCAGAAAGAGTGAGTGACAGAGGGCATTCTAGCTGGGCATCGTGTCCTTACGTTGAACATTAAATATGCCCCCAACAATGCTGTTCTGCAAGTGTTTTGCACGTGCATAGCTTTGACCTCTTTTACAGGGAGGGGTTCCTGATCATACGAACTACATCTCATCCCCTTGGTACCCCCTTTACTATACAGTAGGTGCCCATGACGTCGGGTTCCTTACAACAGCATGAACGGGGAATGTGACTTGGTAGCATGCTTCGTGTTTCTTCTCTAAAGCAAGGCTGCCTGGGGGCCAGAACTCTGAGAAGGTCTCCTCCAGGGACTTCAACACTGTAGTTTTATTCCCAGGGTTCAAGTCAGGAAATGCAAGCTCTAGGCAGACAACACTTCCAGGAGGCCTGGTGAACTCAAGAGCATTTTTTCCCTTTAATTTAAATAGTTTATGAGAAGCAGGGGTTAGGAATCTTTAAGATCATATGTGCGCACTAAGTTGGCTCTGTCGGGCCATTCTAGACCAATGTTTGGAAAGAGGAGCGAATGATGGAAACAGCCATTTGAACTGTAGAGTGCTGATGACACTTACACAGCTGAGGTAATCACAGTATGAGGTAGTTCTTGTAAGGTATCCACAGCATAGCTGCAAATCCCTGATGAGTGTCTCAAAGGACACTACTTTCTTTAGATATATTTATGAAAAATAGCTCTTTTGTAAGATTTGTGAGATCCATTCAAACAACGCTTAAGAGGTTCTGTAAAAAGCTGCTTCTCAATGTGGCAAGACGCAAGTTGTGTCAAAAAATGCTAATGAAACATTAATGGGTCCTATTCCACAGCCATGTGTTAAATAATTTCCCCTTCTGTGGTGCATCAAAAATAAATTTCCTTTTGAACTCCAATGCCTCTCAGCTGACCATAAAGTACAAAATGTGTTACTCTTAGGAGGAAAGTAAAACAATGAGACACAGTATTTCAAAGGACGACCTAAGTTTGTGGATGGGGACTCTGGGTGGTGTTCACATAATATTGGCATAAAAGAGATTCAACTTACTGCTCAGCCATGGATATTTTACCTCTACGTTACCCAGCAAATTACTCCTCAGTCTTGGGCACCAGCAGGCAAGGCATTTCCCCTTTCCATGGAGGTGGTAGGCAGTATGAACCAACGCCTCCAATTATTTTGCTTCTTTGCTTACTTTGTCATGCCAACCTTCACTTTTCAATTTAGACACATTTTCTCACGTAACTCTTTAGTCTCTATGGAGTAGGATGATTATGTGGGTTTTAACGTGTTCTGCATTTATATTTAGATAATCGTTAAGTCTTCTATTCATGTGGGTGGTGATTCTTGTTGAAAAGAGGGTAGGAAAGAGGCACATCTTTTACTTTGGATTAGGTATGGCTTCATAAGAGGACATTATTATCAATAGATGTGGAATTATAGACGGCAAAACTATTAACACAAGAAGCATGGCATGTAGACACAATCTGCCGGAAGAGCACCAGTAATACCAGTAATATGCTGAATATACTGAACAGGGCAGTAAGACTGAACACCTGTGGAAAGCCCAGATCCAGGGCAGCTACAGCACTGGCAGGAGAGACAGGCTAACCCCTCTCACAGAGCTGGCATCCTCCAGGACAGAAGCAGGCTTCCACTGCAAGGAGCTCCCTGCTACACTGTGCTCAACAGTCCCAGACCTGTGAGCGGTACTCTCGGCAAACATGGAGCAACTGCGAGAGACCTACAAACTGAAACCAGGCCAACAAGATATGGCTAGAACACGGAGATAGAATCTTGCAACAGATCTGCACGGGGTTTAGCAAGGCAGAGACCTAACTTTCGTGCAGATTTTAAGTGGCACACGGGAGCTGAACAGGGTTGGGAATGACATTCCCAACTAGAACCTCTCGATGTGAGGTACCACCTGTGGGGACCCACCCATAGCTGGACCAGAGTCTTTGACCCAGTTATACAAAGAAGGCCTGTCTTTAGGAGGGGAGAACTGGAGAAAACATGCTTCCAGAAACTAGGACCATAACTGGTACATACTACTTCCACCCGTTTCCCCTCCACACCGTTTCATCCTGTGTTTAATAACCAGTAACACTTGAGCTGGCTAGTTTCATCTTGCTCTGCTTATAGCAAACAATCTTTCTACATTGTTAAACTTTCTTCTTTAACTTTCTTGTTTTATTCTCCCAAAGAACATGGGGTGGGTGGGTTTCAAGGGTCTCTCTGGCTCACCCCTGAGAGATGGGACTGTCCTAACATGGGCTGGTGGGTTTCAAAGGTCTCTCTGGCTCACCCCTGAGAGACGAGACTGTCCTAACACGGGCTAGGTTGGTTTCAAGGGTCTCTCAGGCTCATCCCTGAGAGATGGGACTGTCCTGTGTTATGAGTGGCAAGTTGGCTCTAGTTTCTGCATTGTTGCTGAGATAAAATCCTTGACAAAAAGCAGCTTTCAGGGAGAGGGTCTTGGGCTGAACGAGCTGGTTACATCATACCCATGTCAGGAGCAGGCACACACGCTCACTGAGCAGGTCACTCTTTTTACTATCACACAGTTCAGAACCCAAACCCAGGGTGTGGCCAGCATTCAGGCTGCGTCTTCCCACCTCCCACTTCCAAGTTAACATAATCAAACCAATGCCATGGACAGACCCACAGGTGGGCCTGATTAGACTCCACCCTGAGACGCTCTTCCCAGAGAGTTCTAGATAGAGATGAAAAAGGAGCCACAACAACAGATACCAATCAAATTCAGAAAACCATGGAGATGGTTTTTTTAAAAAAACTTTAAATTTCATTAAGTACAGAACCTAAAAGAAATGGGTCAATTTTTCGATGTGTATGATCTATCAAATTTAAACCAGGATGAGACAGACAATTTAAACAGATGTTTGACAAGCCGCAGGGTTGAAGCAATAAATAATAATATTCTTCTTTGTGAAAAGCACAAAACTCTAGAAGGATTCCCTCCAAAACTGTATCTGATCTTTAAGGAAAATGCTGCTTTTTACACAAAGCCAGGATTATATGGATACCACAGCCAGATGAAGGCACAGTTCTTAAAAGAAAGAAAATTACAGACCAATCTCTCTGGTGAATATAGATGCAAAATTTCTCATAAAACACTTGTAAACCGAATTAAAGTACACGTCAAAAAGGTCATTCACCATAGTCAAGTTGTTTCTATCCTAGTGATATGGAAATAGTTCAACATGTGAAAATCAGTGAATGCAAATTTCATATAAATCGTCTCAAGGAAAGGGATTCTGACAGCAAGCACAAGATCTGTGCAAACTCCAGCCAGACAAAGCGCCAACAACGAGAAGCTAAGGTGGGGGTGGGGGTCGGGGTGGGGGTGGAAACGCTGGCAGAGGAGCTACTGGCACTTGAAAGCTGTTAGGAGAGGGAGGGTCAGTTCTCTTCAACTATATATCCTTGGTAAATCTACGTAAGGGAAGGCCCCACTCCCAAGCATAGTTGGGCAATATAAACTGAACCTGATGGGAAAAGAAAGAAAGATACCTCAAGGTTGGGTGGGCAAGGATGGGAGGGAGTGATGGCAGGAATCAGGAAGGGTGTAAATTTTCAAAATACACCTAATGGAATTAACAAAGTAATGTTTAAAACCCCAAACCCAAACCATGCCAAACCTGCATGTGAATGGAGAAGTAGCAAGACAAGGGAGAAAAGTTATGCTAAACACACAGCATCAGCACCAGCTGAGAGCTGGGAGACCAAACTGAGGTAGCATAGCAAGACTTGAACTTCATAGCCTCAATTAGAATTTGGATAGAAAAATCCTCCCCCAAAACATGTGCGGAAGCTTTGGTTGCTTCTGAAATGTCTAGGGGAAGCGCTTCTGTCATAGGATTGTGACTGAATCACTGGATTAATCCAACAGCAGCTTCAACATTCTCCTGGAAAATGATGGGGACTGAAGGTGGGGCCTCGGAAGCAGCAAGCCATCGCCAGTGCGTCCTAGGGCTCAGTCACCCCAGACCCTCTCCTGCACCTCCTGATGCAGTGACGGATAGTGTTCTTCTGTGGTGATATCTCAGCCCTGACTTAGGTGCACAGCTCTGCAGTCAGCTGACTCTGCAGTGAAACCGTTAAACAAGGAGCCAAACCGAATCCTCCTTCCTCAGGTCCTTGCAGATATTCTGTCAGAGTGACAAAGGGCTGGCACAAAATCATGAAAGAAGGAAAAGAACAAAACCAATTCCCCCCCAAAAAAACCAGCTTCAAGGAAACAAAACAGAACCATAACAAAGAAAAAAAGTCTTCTTTCAAAGAGGAAAACTGCGAGTTCAGCTGATTTTACCACATACTGAGAAAAAATCGGACGCTGTGGCTAACTGCGGTAGAAGGCAGAGCTCAACACAGCCTCCTGGAAGAGCCACAGCAGGGAAAAGACTAGATGAAATCCTGAGGCAAGTGCTGGCCTGTACCATCTACACTTCCTCCCCAACCGGCTCCAGCAAGTCTTGCAGAACTGTGCACTGAAGGAAACACTTTGGAACGTGTTCACTTCATAAAGAAATAAAAAATTCTCTGCAATATTCTTGACTTAGGTGACTCTTAATGTAGTTCTTCCTGTTGACTATGAGATAGAAATACTTTAAAGAACTGATTACACGAGAGAAGTACTGAAGAGACAGAACTCCTAAAAAAAAAAAAAAAAGCCCAAAAGACTATTATAAAACTAATACACAAATCAGGAAGCAAATGAATTTGTATGGTAAACCACCAGCTGTGTAATAATAATTAACTAGTCAGTATTAATTGAAGTTTGTCAGAAATGAAATGATTATTTCTCTATCTTTGCATCTCATTTTAAAAAAATTAACCAACACACACATAGAAAAACTGAGGGTGCACATAGAATTCATTCATAAAAAAAACCTTCACTCAACCTGTCAGGACAAGACAGCCTTTCTTACAGTAACAAACACAACTCTCAATCTTGGAAAGTTGTTTTCAGCAGAAAACAAGATGATGGAAACTGTTACATTAACAAACAGCCTGGCACATTAATGAGAACAAGTAGGAGGTGCTAAACACTTCAATTTAGAGTAAAAGGACTCCAATGGAGGAACAGGATTTATACTTAGCTTCTCTTGATAAAATATGATTGTTTGAACAATATAACACTTTAACAAGGCAAAGAAAACCCAAATACATCAACAGCAATTAAAATAAGGATGAACACAAGAAACTCAAACACATGATATCTGCCATAGTTGGACCAATTTATGACAGAATGAACAGATAACGGGGTAGACAGACAAAAAGGAACATGAATGGCATGAGAAGGAAGGCTGGTGGACACACACACACACACACACACACATATACACACACATTGACTCTACTACACACACACACACACACACACACACACACACATTGACACTACTACTACTACTACACATACACACACATTGACCCTACCACACACACACACATTGACACTACTACTACTACTACACATACACACACATTGACCCTACTACACACACACACACATACACACAAACACACACATTGACTCTACTACTACTATACACATATACACACACATTAACTCTACTACATACACACACACACAAACACACACACATTGACACTACTACTACTACTACACATACACACACGTTGACCCTACTACACACACACATACACACACAAACACACACAGAATCACAACATAGATCCTCAATAAAATATTTAAATCTCTATGGACAAGATGAAGCCATAAAACAAACACACAAACTTTAAAACATTAACCATAAAATTCCCACATCTACAACTATAAAAAGGAAAGTGTACATGTTGACATAGTTAATAAGAAGCCAATTGGCTCTGTCATTTATTGGCAGTGCAACAAGGATCAAGGTGTTTAAACTCCCAGTGAGAGCTATTGAGTAGATTAGCTGAATGGATCCATGCCCGCAGGCCAGAGGCTGGCATGTAGTTTATGGCACCAAACCCAGTGTTAGCTGGATGCTCTTAGCATGACAAGCTGCACCCTCACCAGAGAGCAAGCTCCTTGAGGACATGGCTCTTGGCTGCTTTGCTCCAGAACTTCCAGAACTTAAAACAATGCCTGACTGACAGGAAGGCTCAAGAAATATTTGTTTGTTTAAAAATGTGAATTATCTACAAAATTAAACCATAAAGAACACAAACTTCAACTCTGGCTATCTTGAAATATCAAAGAAATGTTGATGTAGACAGACCTGGTCTCAAAAAACCCACAACAAATAAAAGATATTACAACAACAACTATAACTACAGACCAGTATCTCTAATTTACAAAGATGTAAAGGTTCTCAATATACTAATTGCAGGCAGGATCTAGGCATATCATAAGAGACCATCCACTAGGCTTTATCCAGTAGATTCAGGGATGGTACAACATACTTATGTTGTAATAATAAATGTAATGAATCTTATAGATGGACTTACAGACAAAAATCACATGATCATCTCAACAGACGCAGAATAACATTTTGGCAAAATTGAACATGATGAATGTCTTAAGAAAGTAGGACTGGAGGGAACGCACCTTAGCATAATAAAGGTTATATACAACAAACGCAGCCAACATTATCCTAAATGGTGAAAAACCTGAAGCAAATCAGGAATGAGACCACTCAACCTTTATCATCGTTCTTTTTCAAAATAGTGCAAAAAGATCCACCTACAGCAATTAAGACAAGAAAAGGACACTAAATGATAAAAACGGGAAAAGAAGAAGTCAAATCACCCTTATTTGCTAGTGATATGATGTCATGCATAAGAGATCCCCAAAATTCCACCAGGAAACTTCCAGATATAGTCAACAATTTGATCAAAGGGGTAGGATTCTAACTCACCTTACAAAAACCAGTAGCCCTTTTAAACATCACCAACAAACATGATGAGCAAGATGTCAAGGGACACTCTCATTCACAATATCTTCAGAGAAAAATAAATGACTAGAAAAGAGCCTAAGGAGGTGAAAGATCTATACAATGAAAACTTTAACTCTCAGAAGAGGGGCTAGAAGATGGAAAGATCCCATGCTCAGGGATAGGCAGAACTAAGGTTATGAAAAGGACCATTTAACAAAAGCAATTTACATATGCAACCCCATGCAATGCAACAAGACAACCCAAATTCCTATAACAGTCTTTAGAGAAAAAGAAAGCTAAAATTCATATGGAACCACAAAAGACAAAGCGAGAGAGGGGAGGGAGGGAGAGAGAGGAGGGGGAGGGAGAGAGGGAGGGAGAAAGAGAGCTAGAGAGTGAGAGAGCAAGAGCAAGAGAGAGAGAGAGAGAGAGAGAGAGAGAGAGAGAGAGAGAGAGAGAGAGAGAATAAAGTGCTGTAGAGATTATCATTACAGATTTCAAAATGTATTACAGAGCTATAGTAATAAAACCAGTATGGTACCAGTATAAAAACAGAATGTAGTCCAAAGGAACTAAAGGGACTATCCAAACACGAGTAAATATAGTCACGTAAGTACACACACAAACAGCATTGGACAAAGCTGTTTCCTCTCAAGAAAAGACAGTGGAGAGAAAGGCACCCTCAGCAAATGGTGCTAGTGAAACTGGATCTCCCATGAAGAATGGAACTAGATGTAGATCTGCATCTACCACTCTGCACGGACGTTAACTCCAAACGATCAAGGCCCTAACTGTGGAAACAGAAACACTGGAACTGCTAGAAGAAAACACAGGCCTCGCCCTACAAGAAACCGCTGCAGGAAAGGACTTTCTGACAACTGCAGTTGGCCAGGAATCAAGGCCAACAATGGACCAGTGAGACCCGATACAACTGAAAAACCTCTGTACTGCTGAGGAAACAATCAAGTGCATGAGGAGGAAGCCCACAGAGTGGGGTGGAACCCTTCCCTGCTACACATCCGACAGATGATTAATATCCAGAATACATGAAGAACTCAAAACCTATAACCCCAAAGCAAACAACTAAGTCCAAGAATGGACTGTGAAGCAGAATGAACAATGTGCCCCACAAACTCCAAAACGATGGCTAAGAAATATCTCAAAGAAAATCATATAAGTGTTCACTATCCTTAGCAATCAGAGCAGAGAAAAATGAAACAATGAGATTTATATGGAAATGGACGGAACTAGAAAATATTGTATTAAGTGAGGTTACAAAAACACATTAAGAAGCGCCATGAGTTCTCTCTTATGTGTGGTTCCTGCTTCCAAATCTTCAGGCGTGAGTGGATAGCTCTAGTAACTGAATAAACCAGGAAAGGAAGAAGGAATGAGGGGCAGTGAGAGGTGCGGGCTCTAGAGAGGGGAGAGCAGGAAACAGGCGTGATAAAGTGATAAAGGGGGAAAACACGAAGGCGGTGATTGTGACTGAGGAGGCAACAGAGAGGACAATGCACAGGAAAAGGGAGGAAGTAAAGATAAACAACACTAGGGATGTTTGAAAAAGCCACATGGAATTATTTTATATTTACCTGAAATTACATATAATTTGTCCAAGTATATGTGTACACTTATATAGAGTTTAAATGAAGTTGAGGTACTTGAAGTGATGGTGCTTTCTGAAAGAGCCAGAGACTAACCCATGTCCCCAGTGTGAGACGTGAGGAACCTCCTTCTGAGTTTCCATCAGGGAAGTCTGAGAACAGCCCAAAGAACACAGGCGACTCCAGTCGACTGCCTCCTGGATTTGATGCTAAGTCCTCATAGCTAAAGACACCAACCACATCCAGCTGAGAACGGGCATGATCGAGCTGGGTCGGATCCAGAAGCCTCATCCTTGAGGACTATCTTCAAAGTTCCAGGAGGTGGTGCACAAACTACCAAGGGAGAGAAGCACTCAAGGATCCTACACAGCCGTGACGCCTACAAAACACAACAGTGACCCCTATGGCAAGACTACGTGGCTGGTGAGGCCATGAGTCCTAGACGAATGTGTACCACTGCCACTTTTCTAAATGAGAACAATTTTGAAGTGCATTCTAGATCTTATCCTTATGCCCACAGCTAAGTGTAGCTCTCAGCCCTCGTCAACGATACTTTACAGCAGCCGGAGACCATGACAGAAAGCTACAACCTGTCGAAATGCAGAGAGCATCCAACTGACTATGGGTTATCAGGATCCAATGGATACGTTTCCAGTGCAAATGCATCCAAACCTAAGGTTCAGGGAAGATAGGCAGGAGAAATTCGAAGTCATGGACCTCGCTCCTATGAGGACGTATAGGAAATTTCAGACTGCATATAGGGAGCATTTGTCATCTCCACGAATGAGCTCCCTAACTGATGATCCAACACCAGTGGTTAGCCCTAAGATGTATCTATGAACAACACTAAATGGACTCAGCAGGGTGTGTGTGTGTATGTGTGTTTGTGTGTGTCTACATGTACACATGGAAATATATTTGTAACAATGATAATTAAAGAAAACGAATCAGAGCCATGGTGATGTAAGCCTTTAATCTCAGGACTTGGGAGGCAGAGGCAGATTGATCTCTGTGAGTTCAAGGTGAGCCTAGTCTACAAAGCAGGTCCAGGACAGCCAAGGCTACACAGAGAGCCCTGTCTGGAAAAAACAAAAACAGCAAACAAACAAACAAACAAAAAAGCGCCAGAGTTTTGAGAATGAGAAGGGAGGAATCAGAAGGCGGAGAGCAAGTGGGAAAACTGATATATCAAATCAGTATATATATTAAAGTACGTATAAAAACACTATATATATATAATTTAAAAATAAATGTAATAAATGAAATAATTATTTCAGAAGTTATAGTAAAGAAAGCCAAAGCCCAGCCAGAAAAGTTCCAGAGAAATGTACTTTTAAATGCATCAACTAAAAGTATACATAATAGAATTAATAACTAATTTAAAAACATTCTTGGGGGAAATAAGAGGCCCCCCAATATACCCAAACAAAATGGGAGAAAGTACAAATATAAAGTGAACATGGCAGAATGAAGAATACAGAAAACATTTCCAAAAGAATCGCTACAACCACCACTTGCTAGCACTTAAGCCGGACATCTCGCTGACATCAAAAATCTACAAAATTGAAAAACAACTCTTACTCAAATACGCCCAAAGTTCTAAAAACAAATTTAACAAAGTTATTGAGGATTTTATATTCCAAAAGCTCTTGACCAAATCAGTGTTACTGGAATGCTATTTAAACACTATGGTACACAATAATGTGGCTATGCAAGGCTCCCCAGACACAGTAATGCAAACGTAACATAGAACATTAAAGAGAAAGGGGGAGATGGAGGGTGAGATAGGGAGGGAGATAAAACAGAGGGAGGGAGGAGGGGGAAGAAGAGAAAGAGATCTAGGGGCCATGCAAGTAGCACAGCAGGTAAATGGTCTTGCCACCAAGCCTGACCACCTGAATTTGACCCCTGGGTCACGCTATCTTCTGACCTCCATACATGAAGTGCAGCGCTTGCATACGCAAACAAATATGTGTACGCACAAAATGGATGAAAATCTCACCCATCAGAGGTGAAATTCAAAATTAAAGAGAGCATCCTGAGCCCCAGCAACCATATAGAGGGGTTACTCTCTTGGCACCCGAGGAGGTGCAGGCACAACCTAAGAAAGAAGTACACATGGCACGGAAATGAACTTCTTAGCAACACTCACAAGAGTGCTTCACTTACATGTGCCAGATTCATGAATCGCAAATGAATAGTAAACAGACTGTGTAAAAATGAATGTTAAATGCATTCCCACTAAAGCCAGGTTCAAAACAGGGCTGAAGCCTAGGAATGGAACAGTGCTTGCGCTATTCCAAGAACCCTATTCTATCCCACAAGAAACAAGTATGGGGTTATTCTAAAGATAAAGTTATTATCACACATTAAAAAAGAGATGTATATTTATGTTAGAAAATCTAAGGTAATAAAATACCAAACCAGAGTATGCTCACTGGACACACGTAAGTATACACACACACACACACTGAACAAAACACAGTTATAGAAAATATACAAGGAAAAAAATCAAAACAAAAAATCCTTCATTCCTGGGAAGTGGCAAAGAAAAACAAATTACTCCTAAGGAGAAGGCAGTAGCCAGGCATGGTGATTATCTTTATGATGACAGGCAGAGGTATACCCATCAGGGGTCCTCGACAGCTACTTGTTCTGCTGGGGTTACCTGGGACTCTTTTGCTCCCCAATTTGTTTTTGGTCATAGGGTCTCATCCTAGAACTAATAACCCTATCTGAGACACACTTGCTCATTTAATAACATGTACAGCATACCCACTTTACACCAGACTATTCCTAGCCATAGAAATATAGGAGTAAATCAAAGTTTTAATTTCATGGTGATTATAGCCTCATGGCACGAGATAAACAAGAAAATGGGGAACAAAAAATTCTAATCTGGAAAAGGGCAGTGGTGGGTATCTTTTGAAGGTTGTTTAGGAAGCCCTCGGATATATCACATGGTTAGCTCTCTGGTGAAGATTTTCTAATCCAGGGGGAAAGGCAAGTGCCAAGGTCCACAGAGGGCATGGCCTAGATGTCTTAGTTAACAGTGAGAAGACCCACTGGGCTCAAAAGGATATGCAAGAAAAAATATTTGGATTGTGAAAATTAATAGGAAAACCCATCATAGAGTTCCTTAATTGCTCATGATTAATTATTTCCCCCCAAATCCTCTTAAACTTTACACTGCACTGCAATTAAACATTTTGAAAAGAAATTTCCAGCATGCTGGAGCCAATGACTGAGTTTAAATGCATCCATGGAGGCCAGTGGTTTAAAGCATGTTAGAACTACAAACAGACCACTTGATCCCAACAGCCAAACCAGAGGGCCGAGAAAGTCACGAGTGTGACGGAATGGGGAATGCCAAGGATGTCAAGTCCTGGACACTGAGGCCCAGGTCGTTTCTCTAATTAGTCGCTACATTAACATGCCCTTCACCAGAGAAACAACGGCAGGAATAATCCACGAATGGCCACTGCATGGCTCATTTCTGGGACATTTGGGCAGATGGTGCCAAAAAGCTAAGAAGTCACCCCCGAGAGGAGCACTTCACACTTACATCAGAGTCCTAAACTGTGCCCTGCGGGTGATTTCCAACCGTTCTGGACGGTGGAAGCTAAATCAGAGCCTCTGGGACTGGACTCCTGTGGGTCTTGGGGGCCGGGGAGAGAGAAGAGAGCTACTCTTTGGCATGCATCAGGAAGCAGCCAATGCCTGACTGCTAGAAAAAGGCCCAGTGTCTTGTCAGCACAGGCCGCCTTCTGTCCATTTACCACTGCCCAGTGACCTTCCAAGAGCCACTGCCTGGGGCAGGAAGTGATAAAATCAAGTAAGAATATCTACTTTCTGTAGCTCCAGATTCCTTTCCAAATAATCTCTTCTAATCATCTCTAGTTTTAAAGCCCAAGGACAGAATCAGGTAGGGGACCCCATCTCATGAGAACATTTGAAGAGGAAAGTAGGGGATTAGGGAGTATTTGGAGAGAAAGGAAGATTCTGTTAAGTCACTCCCATGTGCACTGCACTCGCCTGTCACATGGGAGGTCCTAGCACACACACACACACACACAGACACACACAGACACACACACACAGACACACACGCGCGCATGCGCGCACCTGGGAGTCTAAATTACATAGTAGACAGAGCAAGTTTGTCAAGAGCAAATCCCTCCCTTTAGCAGGCCTTGAGGTCTGACCGTGCACGTGGCTCTTGATGCTTACCTACGTTTAGAGGCCCAGCAAGAAGAAGGTTCTCAGATTCATAAGCGGGGTAGGAATGCAGAGCTCCAAGCCTCTCCTAACTGGTTTAGAGTGGGACTCAGGAACAAGTGGGGGATCTGAGGGCATCTAACCTACAGTGGACTAGTGAGCAGCACTTGTGACCAGGACCCCAGGGGGAACAAACAGGTCACCAGGGAGGACAACGCCTGCAGGGTCAGGCTATCTCAGTGATCCTGTCTTAGATAGGACCCAAGGAAACAGTGGACTCAAAACCCATAGGGCATTTGTATCATTAGCCTCAGCCAAGAAAGGCCTCTGTCTAGGCCTGAGCTTTGGAAGCACTACTCTAAGTCTCCTGCTGGGGGCAAGAGGTGTGTTGGAGAGAAAACAAACCAAGCACCCTGGGCAGGTCAGCTGACAGCTCTTTAGAGCGAGGCTGTCTTGAGAAGGAGCCATCACTAATTACCACCTGGTATAGCCTGCCAGGCACCTCCTACAGCATAGCAACCAAGCGTGAGCTGTCAGCTGCAGTGCAGACTGCAGCTATTCTAGCCAGGAACCTCACCAAAACCGAAAGGGACAGAAAGAACAGAAGCCCGGCCACACCCTCGGAGTACACTCAGACACGAGCAGGAATTCCTTGTCAAGCAGAACAGAAAGCCAGCGGCTGTGGTCTGTACTGCGTGTGCCCCAAGTCCAAGGAGCAGTGACGGGAAGCCAGATCTATAAAACTTTTCAGAGTCCAGTTCGGGAAGAGAAAGGGTTAAAATAAGATGTGATTCCCAAACTTTTGCACAGACTCTGGGAAGGAAAAGAATTCCCTAGCAATCCTGGCCTCCGCCATCATGGTAGACTTAATGGAAAAATTCAGAGTAAAGTCATTTTAAGAACTTGTTGGCTTCAATCTCCATTTACCTATACTGTGTGTAAGCACTCATTTGTATTCTTACATGTGTTTTCAGGATTAGTCATGAACAAACCCAAAAGGAACCAAGATTCCTCAGTGTGGAGGTTAGGATCCAAAGCTGGAAATGTTAAGAAATATGGCTCACCACATGGACCAGATGCACAGAGCGTAGGTTCCTCAGGGAAGACAGTGGTCATACTTGCAGGACCCTAGAAGGGATGTCAAGTCTACCTAGTGCAGGTCAGACTAATCTTAGCACTTGAAAGTACCTGGATATTTAATCCTAGTATTCAAAAGGCAAAGGTAGGTAGGGGTCTGAGTTTGGAGCCAGCGTGGTCTACAAAGTGAGCCTCTGCCTCAAAAAAAAAAGTTATTTGGATCTTTCACTTCTCAATTTCTCAACTTTTCAGAGACTCCTGATGAGAAAAACATGTTGAGTATACAATCAATGATGACATTCAATCCTTTCCTGGGATGCAGAAGTGTCCTTGGGGTCCACTGAGAGTCTGCAAAAAGATCTTATCACTACCTCCTCTACCTCAAAATGAAATATTCATACATTCATTCTCACCCTCTGATCCAGAGAAGAAGGAAAATGAAGGACATTAGCCATGTGAAGTAGACTAATAGGGCCTGAGATAGCCTAGGTCTGTCTTGGGGACAGAAAATGGACTGAAGGAAATTATTAAGAAAATGAGGATAGGAAGAAACTTAGGAAGAAGGGAGGAAAAGGAGGGAAGAAAGGAGGCAGGAAGGAAGTGGGGGAGGGAGAGAAAAAGGGAGGGAGAGGTTTAGGGATAGATTGGATGATAGGTATTACCATGCAAACATAAGGACTTGAGGAGCAGGGTCTCCAGAAGCCATGCAAAAATAGCCAGGTGTTGTGATGCATGCCTGCAGTCTCAACACTGAGGGGACAGATGGACCGCTGGGGCTTGCAGGCCAGCTAGCCTCGCCTAACTGCTGGACAGCACCTAAGGGACGATGTCTAAGTTTGACTTTGATGTCTGGGCTCCATACACATGCATACACGGGCATGCAACATATGGCATACCTATACATGCACACACATACAAAGGGAGAGAAAAGAAGCAAAGGGAGAGAGAGGGGAACACAAATAATTGCATGCTGCTTGTTAGAGAGCTATTTCCTCAGAAATGGAGGATTCCTCCCTGGAAGGAAGAGGAAAGTGATACTCAAGAACTAAACCAAACTTACAAAGCCTTAGGAAGCCAGTGAAAACTGGGAGCTGATAAGATTGTAACTTAGGGCCTCCCGAAGTTTGTAAGGCCTTAAGCAATTGCTAGGAAGAGGCAATCTGGCTGAGGGCTATGCAAGAAGATCCAGGGATGAAGTCTGAGTTGTCACCCATGGTTTCAGTGATGCAGATTCCTTTTGGTCACATACGCTTCTGTAATTAACCTTTCACCTTTGCTCCTATCAGCAGCCCCAATAAACTCAGTGGGTCACTAGCTGGACCCGAGGAGTCATTTTCTCTGGTCTGTTGCCAGCAACCCTATCTGGGGTTAATACTGGTTTGTCATGTCTCCTGAGGGAAACTCAACATTGCTATACACAGAACAGATGAGAGCAAGTTCAGCGGAGAAATTAAAGCTGTAATCCTGAGCATGTCTGAACAAATACAAAAGCAAGACTGAGGCATACTCTGATAAGGAATGCAGTTTGAAAGCAAAAACAATTTAAAGAATTGTATCAGTCCAAATATATAGAGGCCCCATGACTTCGGACTCTTAACTCACTTGAAATATTGGTGGGGGGGGGGAAGCCTCTCTCTTTTTTTTTAATATCTGAAAAGCATTTACAAGTATGTGGACTTAATAATGTCAGTATTTTTTAAAGTGTCACAGGGTGGGGCTTAGGTTATAAAAAAATCTTCAGTGTATAAGGTTGATTTCTAAAAACACTTAGTTTCCATATGCAATGCGTAAAGTAGGACAAATAACATTGAAATAAAATGAAAAGAGTCGAGTGGAGGTGGCTAAGAGACAAGGACGAGCAATGCCTCGGAGTCCCCAGGTTCTTTCCCAGGCCCTCGCAGAGGTGAAGCAGATGTGCCTGGACAAGCATCTGTCACTTTCTCATCTCAATCTACGTACTTTTCCGTCTCCCGTGTGTATGATTTATGACCTTTCTTTGTCAAAAAAGGCCACTGGGACTTAACGTCTTGCTCCTGTGCACCCGATTTCTTAAGAGAGTTTCTGATTGCTGAGTGCCCTCCCTGAGCACCTTCCAAGCCTCCTGCAGGGCGTCCTCTCAGTTTTCTTGTAGCCAGGCAGGCAGGCCGAAAGCGTGGACTTTAAGCTGAGACAATGTAGTGGTAGATACTGCACAAGGCTCTGTGGGCTGCGTCCGCTCGCCGTCCGAACCCCCGGCGGAGCCTCACCTTAGCTACTGTCCATGGAAAGTGCTTAAAGTGCAACTAGGAAGCAACAGCAGAGCCGGGGAGTGGAATGTGAGACTGAGAGCAGGGTTTCAAGTCCCAAGAATTCTACCTTCCCCACTCGTGACTTTGGATTTAAATGTAATGTAATCAACATCACACATCCTCATAAAAACCAGGGGCAGATGCACGCTTCCTGGTTCACAATTTAGTCAAGAGTGAACACGTGTTGTGTTACACAAGGTAGCCAATGTTTACCTGTTTTGTTAAAAGGCTCTTGGGTATGTGGTGAAGGCTCCTATTTACTTTCAGTGGGACCCAGTTGGTAATAAATGTGCAGAGACTATCCAAAAGCCGAGGTAGACGGACGTGAATGCAGGACAACTTCACTTCTGCACTGAGCAGCCATTGACAACAGTACAAGGAAGGCAGTCTATAATCAGTGGTCAACCTAGCACTTTCTTCAGCTGGTCTCAAAATAGTCTGCTACTTTCTCACCAGGAGCTGTGAGAATCTCAATTTTGAGATTAGAGTGTCCTTGGCAAAGTACTTTAACATTCAGGCTTTCACTAGTGAGAGCACCCTGTGACCCAGACACACTCAAGTTTGACCACTATTGGCCAACAAGGCCTATGAAGGAGGTTGGGCCTAGCTTCCTTCCTAACAGGAGACACACACACACACACACACTGGTGCGTGATCTATTGGGCTTCTCACTGCCAAACAGGGATAATTTAGGACAGTGAGAACCTTAAAGGAGGCGAAGAACCTTGGCTACTTTCTTGGTGAGTTCTTATGCTACATTTAACTTATATTAAATTTATATTCTGGGCTGGACAGCAGACTATTGTTTTGTTGGTTTTGAAAAACATCTACAATGTTCCACATGAGACTACTCATAATAGTAACTTAATAAATAAAAGCATATCAAGTATTAACAAATGATGCTTTGTGTACGGATGGAGAATTAATCAGCATTAAGCCACTTACTATCAAGTTAGAGGACTTTCTGTACTTAACTGTTGGTGTGAGAAAGAATCAAACATTAGGCTTCATTGAGGGACACACACAAATTAGCTTCTGCAAGTTATTTCTACCGAGCAGAGCATGAACTCTCCTACCCCCGACCCCTCACACAAATCATCACTTAGAAACAGAATCCCGCCTCTGCCCACTGCATCTAATACTTTAAATACTGTCTTTGCATTTGTTCAGGTTTGCTCAACATCATTTTAGGAGTAGAAACTCACAGATGGTAGCATCGCTACTAGTTCCGTACAGCTAACCTGGCCCGATGCCCAGCAAGTTTGTGGTCCCAGCGAGGCTGACTGGAGACTATGTCTAAGAGGCCAACTGTCATTGACCTGGCAGTTTTGTTTGTTTTTTTTTTTTTTTAAAGATTTATTTATTTATTATGTATACAGTGTTCTGTCTACATGTACCCATGCAGACCAGAAGAGGGCACAAGATCATAGTGGTTGCTGGGAATTGAACTCAGGACCTTTGGAAGAGTAGCCAGTGCACTTAACCTCTGAGCCATCTCTCCAACCCTCCCCCCCCCCCCCCCCCGCCCTGATCCGGCAGTTCTTAAAGGTAACTGCCACAGTGAAGGCTATTGCAAAAATAGTTTAAAACAGACATTAAGGCAAAAAGCTTGCTTCAAAATATTCATAACATAACAATAATCAAAAATTTGAAATAATACTAATGTGTATCTCAACCAAATGCATTAAGACAAAGTATTTAGAGCCGCACAAAGAAATGTTAATTGGTCACGTGGAAGAATAAAAAGCACTGAGGCAGGCCATGACATGCATAAGCCTTGAAAACTTTATATTAAAACAAACAAAACAAAAAAATAAACAAACCAGATACAGGGCACATATTTCCTAACCCAATTTAAATGAAATACCCAGAGTAAATATCCAGAGCAATAGAAAGTAGATTCTGACGTTTTGGGGCTAGGTGAGCAGGATAAAGGCTGTCTGCGGGACTCTACATCCTCGTGGTGTGGTGATCATGTTCCGGGGTGAACAGCGGTGATGAGTCCACAGCACATGAATGGATATAGTGTCACTGAGTCGAGCTCTTTATCATGGGCAAGGCGGTGGGGCGCTATGTTCTGTTTTACTCCAGGCTGTACCTTTTTAGCTGAACTTCTTAGTCCAATGTGAGAGTCACAAAAGATTGGCAACAGCAAAAACGTTTTGAAATATGACATCATCAAAAATAACTCAAGCTAACGCACATGATGAATCTAAAGAGGTCCTGGCAGTGGCCGTCCACGCCCCATTGCGCAGCCGCATTGCAGCCTTGGTTCTGAATCAAAAGAGGTCCTGGCAGTGGGCGCCCATACCCCACTGCGCAGCCGCATTGCAGCCTTGGTTCTGCATCTAAAGAGGTCCTGGCAGTGCTTGCCCACTCCCCATTGTGCAGTCGCACTGCAGCCTTGGTTCTGATTACACAATACTTAACCTGGCACCGCACATGGCCACACCACACCTCGCAATGAGCACACTGCCCGAAGCACCTTGGCTCAGATGAAAGAGTACCGTAGGTTACAAAATAGTATTTTTATGAACATACAAAATTTCCTTCTTATAGATATAGAATGGCTTATTTATAAATGATAAAAACATTCAAAATAGTTTTCTACCATTACTTTTCAGCAAATGTCTGCGTCTTACTAAAACTGTATGAGAATGTTTGATTTAAAAATTCCTGTTTGAGTTACATAAAAAAATAAATAAATTTGGCTTGGGATTAGGACAGATTTTCTAACACTGTCTGAGTTGGTCCTGAGCAAAACTTCTGCCATTCTGTACTATAGAATTATGCAAAGTGGAATTCTTATGACTGATTATTACAAATTCAAAATACCAAATGTTGAAGATGTTCTACACCCTGCAAGTTTAAAATATTCAGCCAAGATACATTTATTATGTAAAAACAAATATCTACCTCATCAGTATGCAAGCTTATTTCTTTCTTTAATAAATGATAAAATTACATGTGTATTAAGGAATTGTTAATATAAATTTCTTTCTGATTTATTATCAGTAAATATTTATTTATATACTTATTTCACATACCTATATACTTGGGGTCATGAGAATTTTTTTTGTTAAAAATGGGTAGAGAGTAAAGTTTAAGCAGCCCCCCATGCTTGCACAGAGAACCCAGCAGCCAGGTCTCCCAGGCTGGTCCTCATCTGTCTCCCTCTCCCCCTCCCTCTCCCCCTCCCTCGCCCCTCCCTTCCCCCTCCCCCTCCCCCAGCAGTCACACTGCTTGTGCCTCAAGCAGAAAGGATAAACCTAATGAGCCCAAATGTCAGCACAATATAAATTACGGCAAGGGGGAAAAAGCAACAACTTGATGCATGGCTGAGGAGCTGAGAGAGGAATGTCCACCATTGTTTGTGATTATGGATCACATCGCCATCTACTAGCAATTTTTATTTAATCAATAATTTCCATGCTGGACAGACAGCCCTGTTACAGAGAATCGACAAACAGGTACTGATAGCGACAAGCCTCGTTATTAATCTTTTCCTCTGCAGGCTTATCAGCCAAACTACTGTAAGAGGCACCACCATGATGGATATTAGAAACCACCTTTTTCCTACCCCCACCTTCGTCTCTTTCTTCCTCTCGTAGGCCGCTCCGTGGAACGTAGACTCCACATTTATTTGCGTAACCTGGGGCTTGAGTGGCATAAAAAGGCAGTTCACATAAGCAATTTCACAATCTGTAGGACCTAGACCATTGCTTAGGGTCAGCCATTAGAGGCTAATAAATCATACTTTCTCTTTGAGTTGTCAATCGCCAACAAAACCTTTGTACAAGCACTGGAGTCTGTTATTCCGTAAAGGCTTTTCATCTTGAAATAAGATGCTCTGCACTGATAAGAGAATAATCCCCTCCTGATCAAGAAAAATCAAATCAAATCTGCATTTTACCAATTAAAGCTGCTGCCAGGAGCCAAACAGCTCAGCACTGAGACTTCACTGAAGTTTATCTCCGCTAAACACAAGGAGGAGCACCATTAGGCCACGCTTCCTTTCTGCCTTGACTACTATATCTTGCTGTGGAAGCCATACTAAGCAAGCAAGGTTCCAGAACATTCAACACTTCCAGGAAAAGCAACCAGGAAGACCTGATTCACGTGAGCCAGGACCACTTCTCTCTGTATTATGTCTTGCTTCCGAGAAAACGGGAGCATCACACTGTATCAAACAAAAACCAAGGCGGGGTTGAGGGAAGTGTCCTTGAGAGACACCAAGGGAATCTTGTGCGGCACCATACGACGTTCTCAGACTTCAGGATTATGAGCTCAAACTGGGCAATAGGTATACCAAGAAGAGAAGCAAATGCAAACAGGAATGTATACACAATCCCTACAAACCTCCCACTGGCACTAAAAACCTGACTGTCACTATAGTAGCCAGCTGCTGAAAGTTTGTCAATAGTCGTTCACTCCTGAAATCCCTGATAAGCCAACTTAAAAAAAAAAAAAAAAGAAGAGCCTCAAGACTCTTAAGGAATTAGCACAAAGCCAAAGATAAGGACTCGGTCCATGTGCAGAACCAACTTTGAAGTGACTCTTCTGTGACTGTCATTTACCACAAGCATATAAACTGCCTGGAACTGAGAAATGGTTACAACTGAGAAATCATCTCCCAAGCTTTTACAAGGACTTTTCAGTAACCCCACTGCAGGCCTGCTGTCTGACTCTGTTACTACAACCCTGCCATCTTCAATGCAGGGATAGCTGCAGATTCCAGGCCTTTGCAGCTACACTCAACTCAAGACTTCCTAAAGGTCTCCATGGTGACAGCAAGTCCCCCTCACCGAAAGCACTGGAGTCTCCTTACTCCACACGAAATAGAGGGTAGGACTGCTGGCCTAGCAACCCCATCTCCTTGCTCCTTGCTCCTTGCTCTTACCTTCTGCTCTTCGTGAACATCGATGCCTGACACTCTCCATCCAAGATGGATAAAATGAACCATTCTGCAATTTTATTTAAACCGAGAAAATGTCAAAGAATCCAGACTACCAGGTGCGTTAGGGATACCCATGGATGAAATTCTGCAACACTGTCCACTCCTTCCTGCTGTCTTAACATGGAATACTAAACACCTTTACTACACCAATCTTTCCCTGTCTGAGCCTACTTCATTCAAGGTCTCTGTAAGGCCTTCCATCTCTTCCTCAGCACCTGTGCCTTGTTTCCCCATCATCCCAATTACATATGGACAGTACTTCAAGACAGCCTGCGCTGAGGCTCCTTATCGGGCATACAGACACCAAGATGAGCATGTAAGTCCTAGCTCTCCAGGTCTCCATGGAGACAGCCTAGAGTCCCCAGCTACCCATGTGGCTTTTTCCTTCTAGAGCTTGTGCTTACGATCTGCATACTGGTCCACCAGGTGGAGGAAGCATGTTTGCAGGAGGGATCCGCAGCCTATGCAAGAAACACGCGATACTGAATCAATGGAGCACTTCCTATGTCTGTTTAGTGAAACACAAGTGAAAGTTTTCCCTGGTCTTCCTATAATTCAGTTTATTTGAGTTAATTGACTCTATTTCCAATAGATTCAGTTTCCTCGGTCTGAATAAAACCTACTATCCGGCACTTGAATTATCCCACCTTGTCCTAATCTCCCAAACAAAGCTGAATGTGAAAACGAAGAAAATAGGTTGAGTCCTATCTCCACTGTAAGGATGAGAAATGGGACCTGAAGCTGCAGGTGAAGGGATAAATCTGTTTTGGGCAGATTTAGGAATGACATCGTCACCTCACTTATCTTCAGTCCTCAGAACTTAGCATGGTGGCTGGGCAAGATAGGGTTGAAACCGGCTGGTTTACGGTTAGGGCCTTGGCCCATATATAGTCTTTTGAGGATAAGGCTCTTATACATTTTCTTGCTGACATTAATTGTTGTAGAAAAAAAAATTCACCCATGGCAGCATTTGGCTAACCTCAGAAAAACACATTTGTCCCTGAATCTTCAAAGTCTTTACATTAGAACTGGCTTCCTGTCCCTGGAACTGGTTTATGTCAAAGCAGGCACGTTATTCCCCAACCTTACTTGATGGCAGAGGCTGGAGTCTGAGCAACTTCCTTGGGTCTGCAGAAAAAAACATAATTGGGGTTTTTTCACAGAAAAGAGAGGCTTGTATGGCTGTGGGTCTTGCTGAGAGCTACTCAGCGACCAATCTTAGCAAGTGTGATTTCCAAGAAGCCCTGCCAATGTGTCCATAGGCATCTTTACCCTGATCCCCACCCACCCACAGGGGGAGTGTCTCTCTCTCTCTCTCTCTCTCTCTCTCTCTCTCTCTCTCTCTCTCTTTCTCTCTCTCTCTCCACCCCCCTTCTCATATTTTTCCCAAAGATGTTTAAAACAGGTCGGGCCACCCTTTCTTTTTAATCAGAACGTTCCAAAGTAGGAGGGACTTTTCTTTATTCAACATTGGAAGTGGAAGAGTTTTGGGGACAAAAAGAGGCCATTCAGCCTTCCAGGTGACAGCTGATAATATGTGCAGACAATGCTGGTTATCCCAGTTAGGGATGAGGTGTTACAGGCACTCAGTGGGAAATGCCTTTCAACATCTTACAGCATGTCTACAACAGAGAATGATCCATTCCAGAGCTGAGGACGAGGCACTTTGGCTTAGTGGTACCCTAAGGAGAGTCTTTAAAAGCATTCCAGGACTCAGGAACATACAAAGAGCCTGTAAAGGTCAGCATTACACAAGCAAGAGGAGGGAGGGGCCTGGAGCCTTCTCCAGTTCCCTGAGAAGGCTTTGTGAACTGGGGGAGGGGGGGGGTGGTCTGGTCGCCAACTTTCAGATACCAATTTCATGCTGATACCCCTACTTGGACACTACCTAAGAGCAACATAAAGCAGGCCACACTGGCATAACAATCTCTAAATAGCCTTGCATTTTTCTCCTTTATAAGGAGAATCACTAATATTATGTTGAGGGCAATTGTTATACATGAAACTAACAGTTGCATGTTTTCTTACCTACAGCTTCCATTTGGACTGACCAATCTTTAAGAGTCTAAAGGCTTTTTATCTTTAATTGTGCTCGTGTTAGTGTTGAGACTGAGCAGGACATGGCACTCTGTAGCCCATACAGCATTTGACTGGCTCCCATCAAACATACTTCCCAGTCTAGCAACGATTAATATAAAAAAGCCTTTGAACGAACACTGAAGGCCCGAAGACCAACAGAATCACGGCGCCATCCTCCCCAACCGAACCTTCAATAAACAAACATGAGCTGGAATGGCCTCTTTTAGACCCAATGTCTTTTTCTCACTGGGTGCACGGTATGTGATCTCTGCTTGGCCTTGGACGGGATTTCTTTTCATGATGTTTTCACAGCCTCAGAAGTGAGAGAATAACACCCGGAAGGGACGAGTGGTGCCTGGAGAGTCATCCTGAGAGGCAGGGCAGAGACGAAGCTTCTACTCATGAGCTAAGCAGTGGGCCGCACAGCCCTCATTCCTTGACCTTTCAGTCCAGTCTCTTAGACATATTTTCATGGAGACACTTTGCGCAGGTGAAATGTGGACAGTAATGTCTCAAAGAACATGGCCTTTTTTAAAGGCAAAATCACTGCAGAGTGACTCTGAAGTTCGGAGTTTTTACCTAGATTTTCACATGCCATGTTTTTAAATAATTAGAGCAAGAAAAATAACTAGCAACTCCATGTAGAAGGAAGATCAAAATAAGTACTTGTTCATTTTAGATTTTTTTTTTTGTGCACATGAAACCAATCCTTGCCTCATGTTGGAGAGCATTCTCCCATACTAAAACCAACTTTCTACCAGGTAAAGACGTACAGTGCAACTTCGTACAATGATAGAAGTTAGGCAGGAGACATAAGGGGCAAACTTAGAATTAGAGCATTAATATGAAAACGATATTTTCGCACCAAACTTTCCTGTGTTTTTACAGTTCCAGTTATACACCCAAACATCTGATATCAACATGAAAGCCTTGATTTTTTATGCTGCAAGTGTATAGAATTTGTTTCCAACCGGCAGCAAAAGTGAGTGTAACGGAACTTCAGTGCACTTTAGAAGATCAAAATTTGCAGCATATAAAAACATTTATAATCCAGGTAGGTGGTTAATAACTCTTCAGAAAAAAAAATGATACCATGCTGGAAAGATCCAAACAGTGGATTACATTTACTTAAATGCCACCCAGTTGAAGGCGGAGGTCGAGCATATCTCAGGATCACTGAAGTTCAGTCTTAAGATACCATCCCCACTTACAGCTGCCCCGGTACCTTCCCTGGGTCCTGCTGCTAGAAATTACACTGAAGAATAAAACTGCTAAGGAGTACTTTTTCTCTTTGCAGTCTGCTGGGAAAGATCTTGTATATATTAATTGCTAAATAAGACTAGAGAGTTGATTTGTTTGACCTAAAGGAAATGAACGACAGTGTCGTAACAAAAGACAGACAAGAGGTACAGTGACTGCCCCGCGTCCCTTCTTTCAGATCCCAACAACTGTGTTTTCCAGCATACGTAGCCACGGAGCAGTGGTGACACCACTCTCTGCCACTGAAACATGCACGTTTCAGAGAACGCAAGATGACCTTGAACTGCATGCTACGATAATTTCAAATGCCTTCACAACCAAAGTCAAAAGCAGAACTTACTATGAGAACAACATTCAGAGTAAGAGCAGATCTTGGCCAAGTCTGGACGGCAGGCTGAGCCTCTTCCCGGGACACAAGCTACAGTCGCAAGAAACAGCAAAGGCCAGTCCAAAGGCTCAGAGAACTGGCACTGCCCGACTCAGAGGGGCATTTACATTTAAAATGTGAGTCCTTTGTAATATCATGCACAATAGAAGAGTCTGGCTAATT
Organism: Acomys minous; assembly: GCF_964271855.1. Lineage (NCBI taxonomy): Eukaryota > Metazoa > Chordata > Mammalia > Rodentia > Muridae > Acomys > Acomys minous. Next base: position 75,536,781 of record NC_140490.1, read on the forward strand.
CAAAACTGAAAAGAAATAGGGGCTTTCTGCTTACCCTGAAACGTAAGAATGTGTGTCTTCCAGAAATCAGGTTCAGATCTTGACAAATCAGTAAGAAACACAACCAATCAAAAGCACCCATAATGAACTTTTTAAATACACATTGTTTTTATGCTTCTGCTGCTTTCTATTTTAACTGTTACCAAGAAGTGTAACAAACTACTGGTGAACAAAAATACATGTCTATTTTCCTAGCTTCTGGTAATAAAAGCAAATTTATCGCAAACTTAATACCAGCTTGAGCGCAACTGGGCCCAGCTTACGATTATCTTAGTGAGAAATGAAATGAACAGATCCTGGCAGCGGCACACCTAGAATAAACATCCATTTGGGAAAGGAAAGGGGCTGGAAAGAAAAGGGAAGAAGAGGAAAAGGCAATATTCTGCCTATCTGTTCAGACAGTAATAGACGGGGTAATCTTCCCCCTGGAACACGGAGTGCACTGCACTGGAAGGGAAGCTACCGGCAGGGAAGAGGCTGCCAGATCCTAATTCCCTTCTTCAACTTTGCGATTTGCTAATGTGAAACACATGTCTCTCTCTTTTGCACCAAGTTCAAATGGCTCTGGAATTGCAGCCTTGCAGCTCGGCGACTGAAGCAGAACAAGGGGAGAAGTTGTCAGGACTTTAAGGGCTTTCAGCAAAGCCCTTCAATTGCAGCCAGCACCCTATTCCGCGGCAGGATATCAATTATAGATAGTGACTTGCTTTAGCAGGCAGTCGGGATTGTCAGACACTAGATAGACAACCATGAGGAGCCATGAATCTTTCTATTAACTGTACGCGGGTGGGGGTGGGGAGAGCGGGCCGTGGCTATAAATAAGGCAGAGCAGCAGAGTGGCTTAACACCTTTGCTGCTTGGTTGTATGTGGCACAAAAAAATCCAACTAATCAGAAAACCTCTGCTCTCCAAGCAAAGTGGCAAGAACCAAAATGGTTAATGCTCCCCTCTGTCCCTAAAAACAGGCTTTGCAGATGGCATCTATCCCATCCATCACCAGAGTAATTAAGTAGACTTGAAGTACCTGTTACTTCAGTCAACAAAATATAAAGCGCCTATTCTGTCCCAGGCCACCACTAATGCGTCCGGCAGCACCCGGAGCAGGAAAGGCGACTGCAGGCGATGCCCAGGCACCTGAAACACATAAATGTGGACTCTCTACCCTTTAGACCAGGTCTGGGAGATATGAACCAGAGGGTTAACATTGTTAAGTTTTAACTTTTTCATTCACTTAATTTGGTTTGCTTAGCCTTGCAACTTAGCTTAGACTAAAATTAGTATAACAAAGGTACCACACTGGGTTCTGACTAAATTCTGACACCGACCTCCTCTGTCTGACTGAGAGTTTTAAAGCTCTGTTGTGGATATATGCAGTCATGATGCATGAAACCATAAACACTATGCATCAGCAGCCTTGTCTTTTTTTTTCTCCTTTATTAATTTATTCTTATTACATCTCAATGGTTATCCCATCCCTTGTATCCTCCCATTCTTCCCTCCCTCCCATTTTCCCCTTATTCCCCTCCCCTATGACTGTTCCTGAGGGGGATTACCTCCCCCTGTATATGTTCAAAGGGTATCAAGTCTCTTGTTGGTAACCTGCTGTCCTTCCTCTGAGTGCCACCAGGTCTCCCCCTCCAGGGGACATGGTCAAAGGTGAGGCACCAGAGTATGTGAGAAAGTAATATCCCACTCTCCACTCTACTGTGGAGAGTGTTCTGTCCATTGTTTAGATCTGGGTAGGGGTTTAAGGTTTACCGCCTGTATTGTCCTTGGCTGGTGCCTTAGTTTGAGCGGGACCCTTGTGCCCAAATCTGCCTATCATAATGTTCTACTTGTAAGCAGCCTTGTCTTAAGACTATTCCAGTCCTACGAAGACATCACAGGAAGTTCAGCGTCAATATTACATAAAATAACTACAGTAGTTACTGCCTTTACAGCATAAAATGGAAAAAACCAAAACGGAAACCAGCCTCCCCAACATTAGGTAGTGAAAGGGTTAAGGTGCAACTACACCCCCATCCTCACTGGGAATGTTCTTGGTATATGCTACTCTCTGAGAATGATTCCTCATGGGAAAAAAAAATCCTAACTTCTCCCCTCTTAGTATTACAGAGTGTTTGTGCTTTCCATTAAAGCAGTCAGCACGAATAAAGAGTCATTAAGCCAGACTCAGTTTAAAATTAATACTTGAATAAAACCAAAGACAAAAAAAAATCCTATTAAATTACATGTGTGGAAAAACCTGAAAATATACCTTAATTAAAAACATCTGACTTACTTCTTGGCTCTACTTGCGAAATCTATAATTCTACTTACACAAACACAAAGAGGCATGATTTCAAAACAAAACGGGGAGAAGAGATCCTGCTGTAAGATGTGAAATCTGACATTCTGTAGACCAGGTTTCTCATCATCTGCTGGGCTGAACGTAACAACACTAGATAATACAGGATACACGGCACGTGCAGATCTAAGCTACAAAACCAACACTTTAAATGCTCATGCAACGAGCCGGGCATGGCGGCGCACGCTTTTAATCCTAGCCCTCGGGAGGCAGAGGCAGGTGGATCTCTGTGAGTTCTCGGCTGGCCAACCTGGTCTACAAAGTGAACCCAGGAAAGCCAAGGCTACACAGAGAAACTCTGTCATGAAAAACCCAAAGGGGGAAAAAAAAGCTCAGATAACATATAAGGCAGAGAGATTTTGTAACGTTAGTGTTTAATCTAAGTAGGGTAAGTCTACATAAACGCAGATTATCTACAAGGCAAAGATACTGTGATATAGCGGATGAATACCAGTGTCTCTTTTGTGAATGTGTCAAGAGACAGACTCACTACAGCAGTGGCTCTCAACTTGTGGGTCACAACCCCTGCGTCACCACCCCTTTGGGGGGATTGCATATTGGGTGTTTAATTGTGATTCCTAATAGTAGCAAAATCACAGTTATGAAGTTGCAAGGAAATCACTTTATGGTTGGGGCTTAGTATCACATAAGGAATTGTATTACAAGGCCGCAGCATAGGAAGGTTGAGACCCACGGCACTACAGGGGTGCTTGGTCAGATTCAATGTCACAGCAGGAGCATACGAAACTGTCCTAACTGGTAAAACCATCCTCAGTGACTTAACAGGACCCTGTGCTTCTGTAGAGAAGTCATCCCAGCCTATATCTCCATATTCTAGACACCCTAAACGTCGTTCCATGTCAGCTGTTCTTGGTTACACTTGTAAAGAAGGCTCCTCTGGCCTTTGAGACTGTGCCAAGGACAATTAAGTCTTGGCGAAGGAGCTACGGGTCTAGCACGTTATCTAAAATAACACTAGAAGCACTAGGGAGGCAGAGGCAGGTGGATCACTGTGAGTTTGAGGCCATCCTGTTCTACAAAGCGAGTTCAGGACAGCCAAGGCTACACTGAGAAACTCTGTCTTGAAAAACCAAACAACCAAACAAAAAACAAATAAAATAACAGTAAAGAGCTGGCTTCAGTTTGCTAAGAGGAGAAAACGTGCCCCGGTGTGGCTACTGTGGGTTTCCATCATTAAACACAGTTTTTCCATGCAAGCGCTAACCCAAAATGTTGCCTTCAGGTAAAAAATAAAGCATTGCATTGCTACATACAATAATAGGAGGCTTCTTAAACTTCGAGGTCTACAAGAGGAAAAAGAAAGGATCCATCTGTTTGTGTAATTTTTTTTGTATTGTTACTGGATCTTGGAAGGGGACCCAGACTTAGTTAAAAGGTTAATAATAATTCATGTCCAGCTTACTATTACTCAATAACCATCAAAGCCTCTAACTCAAAATAGTGTTCTCTGGCTTACAGGATCAGAGTCATTACACTTGCTATTGAAGACTTTATTGAATTTTACACTAAGCTTTAGCTGACTGCACAGGTCAAGCACTGTGGCTCAGGGTTTTCTTTATTCTCAGAAAATCATAAAGCCCTCTCGGCTCTCAGTGCTGCCAGCTAAGAAACTTGACTCCGCGCAGGGTCAGAGAAGCTGACCTCAAGCAAAGGTCACGGAGCCGGGAAGCAGCGCCCCTGAGCACCAGTCACTTACATGCACAAGCTGGTCCTGGGTGTCGAACTCCCTTGTGCAGCCTTCCCAGTGGCAGTTGGTCTCATAGATGACTTCAGGCTCCTGCTTGCTTTCATCTTTGTCGCCCTCCTCCTTGACTAGGGTTGTTCCTTCCGGTTGTTCCTGGTGGGGTGAAGGCAAGAAACAGAGAGGGGGAAATCAGTGGGAGACACAGGAAGCAGAAACGTGACTTCTTTATCTTCCTCTGAACTCAAGTTTTCAGGGAAATAAAGGAGAGTGGGTGCTAGCGGCTGAGTCTTGAGGAATCAGGGTTCAGCGTTTGTATGTATCTTTTTTTTGGTATCCTGAATACTCCTTCTGAGATCATTTTAAGGGTGTGATGCAAGACACTAGCCTAACCATAAAGACAAAGAGCTGAATACACCAGGCCCTGCAGCCTAGAATATCAATTAGATCGACATCTTAAAACAAATAAACCTGGTGCTGGAGAGATGGCTCTGAGGTTAAGTGCACTGGCTGTTCTTCCAGAGGACCAGGGTTCAATTCCCACCACCCACATGGCAGCTCACAATTGTCTGACACTCCAGTTGCAGGAGAACTTGACACCTTTATACAAACACACACGCAGGCAAAACACCAGTGCACATTAAAAAAAAAAACCCCACCCCAAAACAAAAAAACCTAAGGGGGGAAAAAAAACCAGCAACACACATAAATAAAAATTATTTGCCCTCGCTCCATGTTATTTTGCTTGTTGCGCGGATTCTCCTTCCACCGTTTATTCATCGTTGTATCTGACGACGTAGGAGAATGGCTTCTGAATACTTTTAGTTCTTTTCCCTGACATGGGGGGCACTTGGAGGCTTTTCTCTTAGGGACCAAGCTTTCTTGGCTTAGCCTGCGGTCTTCAGGGAGATGCTGGGCTGCCTCATGGTTGAGGACGAGGAAGGACAGCGCCTGATGCGCTGGGCACAGACTTGCCTAGTCCTCTGTGACAGCCTCGCAGCAAATGTAGTTCAGAGAACCTCCAGGGTCCTAGGCACTGGCTGAATGGAGAGATCCGAGTCCTGACGTAGGGTTTTATGATATACTGTTCACAGACACGGCACGGCACAACCAGCGAGGTTGTTTGTTGTCTATCAAACTGTAAGAAGGATGGTTTCAGGGGTCCCTGTCACAGCTTTCCCCTGCTGTTCTCATGGAGGACCTGGGGCCTAACTTCAGGAAGGACCGGGTGGAGGCTTACAGATGACAGCAAGGGTCAGATTCTGTCAACTCTCATTTAGCGCTGACTTGGGGGAAGCAGCGCGGGTTAAGCTCCTCATGTCTGGCTCAAGAGCATCCAAAATATCAATCCAGATATAACCTACACATTCTTCTGTGGAGCCAGAATGATATGGCCATCAGTACAGTCCGGAATCTCTCTGGCCGTGCTTCCGTCTCTTCTGGCTGTCTGAGATCTTTGACTAAGTAAGAAGTAGCAGAGAGCCGGGTGTGATGTTGCACGCCTTTAATCCCAGCACCAGGGAGGCAGAGGCAGGTGGGTCACTGTGAGTTCGAGGCCAGCCTAGTCTACAAAGCGAGTCCAGGACAGCCAAGGCTACACAGAGAGACTCTGTCTTGAAAAACCAAAAGGGAAAAAAACAAAACAAAACAAAAAAAACCCAGAGAACATGATCAATGAAGTAGGTGTCTCAAACTCTGCCTGATCTTAAGCATGGGGTCAGATGCTCAATAAGTTAGACCCAACACCAGGGATAACATGCCTAACCATACCCATGATTAGTAAGAGAGGAGTCTGAGCAAGGACTCTGAACTGTGGTGATGTAAACTTCTGAGCTGTCTCACTTATCAAGACCACGTACCCCACATAATTTCCTTCATTGCTGGCATTTGCTTTTGAATTAGAGAAAATGAATTCAATCAATCCCTAATGAGCTCACTTTCGAACACATGGCCAATATCAAGAATACAGTTGGTAAAAAAAGATGTGTATGAATCTGAAAGAGGAGGAAATGACCCAAAGTCACTGTGAGAGGAGCAAAGGCTGGTCTACAAAGCCTGGGTGTCTCACCTGCTGGCCCCGTGACCCTGGGCTGGGGAGGTCCTCATCTGGCTTGATCTTGGACCGCTTATTATGCATAGGGTCGCCGGTGCTGCTCACTGCGGACTCACTTGTCGGCTTGTTCTGCTGGTCGTATTTGCATGGCCAAGGGAAAAATTTAGGTTCTGATTAATAAATAGAGCCTAAGTGTAAGTGTTACTGAAAACAAACAAGCTTGTCTGACAATATGGCAATGATTCTAATAATGTCAGTCCATCCACAGGACAGTTCAGACGGGGTGGCCAAGGCTAGACAACGCCTTCAGGAAGTATTTGCCACTTCAATGCTTGTGTCTTTAAGGAAGTTGAAGAGCAGAGTGAGAGCCCTAGACTTCCGGAAGCTATGATCATTTCTAAAACAGTTGACTTTGGGTGGGAGATCAAATATTAGTGAAGTTCTTCAATTGTGGTTCCTAGCGTTCTCTCTAAATCACACCGGGCTGACAGGAGTGGAGAGCCTGGAGTTGATGTTTACCATAGAGCATCCTACAGCGCTCAGTAGCAGCCTGGTCACAGCGGGAGGACTGGACAGTGGCTAAGAATCCAGACAAGCGGACTATCAACAAAAGATGGAGTTTACAGAAGGTTGGAATGGGGCCTCATCGGGTAGCCTACTTTCAAATCATTGAGCAAATGGCTCTGAAAGAAGATGCCCTGGTTCACATTCACGAAAACTGAATACTGTGAGATGCCCTCGACCATGATGAACTCTGTGACACTAACAGCCAGTGCGATGGCAAGGCCTCTGCTGAGCAGACAAAGCTGCGTCCCTCACCTGTGAGGACTCAGAAGGGCCAGAGCTGACCTGGACAGGATTCAGAACCGTCGGGATCCCAGGTATAGGCCTCTGTGTTGGAAAGGTTGGAGCAGGGTGGATGAGTGGAGGGCTGTGTCCAAATGCCGAGCCTAAGCTTTGCTGTCGGCTCAGGATCTGTTGGTGCATATGGAGAGACACGGGGGCAGATGGGTAGGTGAAGCTCAAAGCAGGGCTGTGGAGGAAGACAGGAAAGACATAGCGTCACTTATGCTGACTTCACAAGCTAAGAAAATGTATAGCTTTAACTGAAGCCACCCAAATCACCGTGGGTCTGTCTGTAACAATGGGAAGAAGTTAGAAACAACCACTGCCAAGTGCCTTGGATACTTTCACGAAAAGCAGACTGCTAAGAGGAGAGGCATGCACACAGCTTGCCCACATCACAGCCCTGATGTAAGATTCTAGGGAGTAGAAATAAGGGGCATTGGCTCAATAATAACTATTTATTGCAATAACAAACTTTATATAAAAAAAGAGAATGGGTGACTACATGCTTTATAGTACTTTTATGTGCTCTGGGTTCCACTTGTTCCTGTGCATGGAGCAATTCCTTTAATCTTAGCTCACACCGATCGCTTTCATATGTCTCCAGATCTTATTACAAGGGGAAAGAAAATCAATTGGTTAAATGTGTTTTGAACACCATGCTTGTCATATCACTCATTTGTTTGTAAAGATGGAAAGCTTGGTTCATCCAGAATGCCACCTAAAGAATTTCCATCAGTGCCGTCTGGTTACAGAAGCTGATGGATTAAGCTCTCCCCACTGAAATCAGTGATCAATGGGCCTTGATGGGGGAATATTCCAATGGGAGAGCGCAGCTCCCTGCAGCAGAGCGGCCTGAAGTGTCTATTACAGCCCATTATGCATGCTAATGCCTGCCACCACTTTATTTTGCTGCGTTTCCAGGGGGTGGGGTGCACAGTCAGTTCCCAAGAAGTGCCACTTTTACCTCAAGACACTCCAGCCAGTGGCCAGTGGCCAGATACTTCTTTGTGTGAGCAAGTTTAGGGATCAAATCCTCTAGGAGCAATGCTGGACTCTGAAAGACTTTTCCAGTGGCTTAAAAATACATGGAGAACTAATAGTTGGCTACATGGAAAGTTCTCCTCTATAAAAATTAATCTGATCATAAATTAGCACACCCATGTAACTGTAATGTTAGCCAGAAAGAGGCAGAGTTCCTCATAATATTAAAGGTAGAACTCATGCAAATTTCCAATCTGGTGGGTTAATTACTATTGCTGCTAAGCACATTAACCGAGAATAAAATAATTACAATAGCAAAATTCAAACCATTTCAACAACTTTAAGTAATAAATCCAGAGATATACTCCCTTCATTAACACGACTTTACATTTTTGTCCATTTGACTATAACCCATAAAAGGGCGGCTTCAATGGGAATTCATTACTATTATTCCTACAGAGAGTTTTTCGTTACAATAGCTTGCCCATTTAAGACTGAATACCATTAAGAATACCCTTAGAGAAATCCACCAGGCTTTGAGGGACTCTCTTTTCATTTTACATTGTATTTCCTTAATAAAGGAAAGCAGAAACATGGTTAAAAAAAAAAAACAGTGATTGCTCCCAGTTAGAATAGGTAGTAATAGTCTGTTCTGCGGCGCTATAGTTTCTGCCTGTACTTCTGTAAGCAAGCATGAATGATTACAGCAAGCCTCACCCAAGGTAGCTGCGTGGATGATTGATAGGGCATTAATCAAAAGATGCATATCTACCTCAGAATTTGTTCACGAGCCCTCTTCTAATAGCTGATTTCATGTTCACTGAGCTCTGTGCCAGTTTGTCCAATTTATTTTTCAGTGTACAAGCCATTCATCAAAACCCACAATGATTTAACACCTCCACCTCCTTTGGGTGAGTGGGCGTCACTAAGTGTAACTACCGTATTCTACTCATTAAGGAAACAGAAGCTGAAGACCCCACCTCAGGTATAATTAGCACGTCAGCAGTCCCTGCATTAACCTCCATACACATTTTTAGTTTCTCAGGGGCCTGAACTATCCAGCAGGCTTACGGAAACACACGTAGGCAGAGGCCACCGACACTTCAAACTGTGGGTGACATGGGATTCTGGGGCTTAAAACAGGGTATCTGATTGGGAGTCAAGCCTACTAAAGAACAAACCACAAACAATCTTTTTTTTTTAATATACATGCAATTCAACAGAATTCACTGTATGCTGAACACCATCCAAGACAGGCATATTTTAGAAAGAAATATCTGAGCAGATGAATCAAGGCTCAGCACTCCCACAGACGTTCTTAGCACCACAGGTCTCCTTGTCTATGGGTACATAGGAGTTTGAAATTCTCACCGCACTTTGGTAGTTCATTGTGGGGCTTATTTTTCACTAGTGAAACCAGGGAACTGAAATAAATATGTTCTAAACTGTACGTGAACCACTAGGCAAAACTTTGACTTCTCAGCCTTTGTGGTTTATTATAAGCCAGGAACGGATGCTCTATTCTCTGTGTGTCAAGCTCTGGGTACGAAAAATGGGAATCTCCCAGGATACCTTTGATGAGCTTAGTACAGCAGGCCCAGCCTGGCTGCCACTAACACAGCGGCAAGCAGAGGGGCAGGTGGGCTGCCCAGCTCCAGATCATAAACCAGTTTAGAGTCTCCTGTGAAAAGCATGCAGTTCTAGGTCCTGTCCCAGTATCTATACCAGCAGATTTTGCAGTCAGTGCTGCTCAGAGCACTGTCTACAGATCTCAGGCTGAGTTCTTAAGGAAAAAGCCAAAAGTGGGCCAAGTTAAGATGGGATATAGCAGCTATGTGCAGAAGAGGCCAAATATCCTGTCTATCAAATGATGCCTCCATGTGTACAGAAGTTGGCACTCGCTGTGTTCCCTACCCAGATCCCTTTGCCTCTACAGTTAAGCATGAAGATATGGGCTCCTGCCTCCTGCATGCTTTTAGAGGCTGCTCATGTTCCCTGGCTCCAGGGTGACATCTCACTCTGAGTCTCTCTTCTGACTGACTCTGGCTGTTCTCTCACAGGATTGCTGGTCATTAATTTAATGGCACGGATAACTTGATCTGCAATGTAACCACACTGTTCACAGGCTCAAGGGATTTGAACATGAACATCCTCAGGACATTGTCACTTCAAAAAGAAATGCTGTATTAAGAAACAGTCTTCCTCTGAGAACTACAATCAGACGCCATTTGCACCAAACAATATCAGTGCATCAAAGCTAACATTTAACTTTACTACATCTGCTTTGGCAACAACATAGACTTTTTGATTACAAACAATAAAACGAGGGGGGAAGATTAATTCCACTTAAAGAGTCCCTCTCAAAAATCCTTGCAAAATAGTGCATGTATTCGCTCCACAATTTTCTACAAATACAAATAATATTGATACAAGTATCAATATTATCAAAATTCCTTCTAGAACCCAGGACCACCTGCCCAGGGAGAGCCGCACCCACAGTAGGCTAGGCCCTCTCTGATCACAACTCATCGAGAAAATGCCCACAGACTTGCCTACTGACCATCTGATGGAGGCAATTCCTCAGTGAGCTTCCCTCCTCCCCTTCTGTGTAGGTTAAGTCACAGTCAGAGGAGCGAGCGACGGGTATTCCTTTATGCATACACTTGTTGCCCATGTCACCTGAAAAACTAATGCTAAGTTCTGTTGAACCTTCACTTACTAAGGAGTAAAAGAGCAGAACAATGTGGGTTTTAGACTGGTGGCTGATCAGCACCAACTTACGGTTCCTGGAGTGTTTGTTTAAGAGGGTACGGGATGCCATGACTTACACACGGAATCATGGGCAAAGCTGAGTCGGAACTGCTCAATCGGGTCCATTTCTCAACACAGCTCTGAGCTGAATTCAGAGTGAGCAACAGACCTCCGTGAGAAAGCAGTTCATTGGTTCATTTTCCTAAAGACTTGCAGACAAGGTTTCTGAGCCAGAAGGATGGCTCGGTAGTGAAGAGCACTCACTGCTGCTGCTGCAGAGGACTGTGGCTCAGCATCTAATGTCCACATGGCGGCTCAACACCGTAATTTTACTTCCAGGGAACCTGATGCACTCTTTTGGCCTCAGTGGGCTCCAAACACACATGAAGTACACATGCATGCATGCAGGCAATGTGCTCATATACATATTTTTTAAATCTAAGTAACATATTCAAAATCAGAATGTTCTGATTTATATGTATACTTTATTAAAAAAAACCTTAGGCACAAGATTTTTACACCCATTTCTTTACAATGTTGAGCTAAGTGATAAAGCATGTGCTTGGCATTCTGAGAGGCCTAGGGTCAATTTTCAGCCCTCTCCCCCCAAAAAACTGAAAATGTGGCTATTTACTCACAGTGCAGAACATAATACTGTAGCTTCCTGCACAAGTGTCTCCTGCTAAAATCTAACCAACTATCCCAAAGTGGGTAAAATTGGAGATATTAGCAGAAAAAAGATATGCAAAACAGTTAAGTATCATTAATTACATACAACGTATCTCACTCATTAAGTCAAGAAATTTGAATTGAGTACCTTTTACATGTCTTGTTATTTATAGCTAGAAAGTTATATATTAATTATAATCACTATGGAAAAATTTCAAATGCACAATCATGTCTGATACACATTATTTGGTTACACCAATAACTTATGTGAGTCTACACACGTACACACTCACTCTGTCTCTCTCTCCCTCTCTCTCATTATGACCAGTCAATAAACCACATTTCTGTTTAATTCCTAGAACAACAGATTAATATATAAATGGGATACTTAAAAGTTCATACCGTACAAATAAATCATTAAACATTTAATCAACCCTACTATAAACAGGCATTTCAAAGTCATTGTATTCAAATCAGAGGGGAAAACTCTCATTAAAATCATTTACAAGAAGACCCTAAAATGTTGCTTTTAAATGTCTCAGGAATTTCATATATAGTGGGAGGTAGGAAGGGTGAGGCTGGATTTCTTAATAATTGGGCTATCAATAAACAATGCAGTTTGGACTGATGCAGTCCTTTACACTGGAAGAGTTGATTGTTTTTAACATTAAAATGACAACAAGGGCGGCTACATTACTCAGCCAAGGGACCTACAACAGTAAAAGCAGTAGTACATTACAGTCATGAAAAGTATTATATTAAAACCATCTCATTGGTTTGTTAACTTTTAAAACACAGTATTTTCCCCAAAGACAACAGTTTCTCTTTATAGTAACTACACAGTCCCAGTGGTGGCCAGAGGTGGGTTTTTAACCCTTTCTTGTTTCAAACCACAACAAAGCTGGGGGCTATGGGCAGCTATGCCCATATGCCATGCCTTTGATGTACACTGATAACAGCAGAAAGCCTTCTGGGTTTCTGATTTCATCTTTGAAATCTCTCAATAAGCTGAAGTGGGCTGAACAGAGGTGGACAGCAAGGTAGCTAATGAGAGAACTAAGTTACAGGGGAGCCATAAATGGTCGGTGAAAAGACAGAACAAGTCACAAAGGCAGTGTTCCTAAATCACAGTGGACTGCGGAGTCTATGATAACGCTTGCCTTAACTGTAAACTGTACTCTCCGTAATGGCGATCAATAGCCGCCGATTTTCTGATCTGCCACGGCAGTTAACTTTCCTATCTAACATGGGCTTGTTTATCTTGAGACAGCATCTCAAAGCTCTTTATGTAGATCAGGCTGGACTCACAGAGACCCACGTCTGAGTGTGAGGATTAAAGATGTGTGCCACAGCACTCTGAAAAGAAACTCGCTTGATCATATCATAGTGCTACAATAAACTGGGGCAGAATAAACCCAGTTCTCTAAAGACAGAGGAACCTTGCTTTCTGGCTCAAACCTCTCTTAAACCTGCTGCTCATGAACAGCTAAGTCTGGCTGTAAAGTGAGGCAGCAATGAGGTGTCAGAGGTGCCACGTCTTGAATACTCGACCTGAGAAGTGCTGCATTCCATTCACCCAACTTCCTAGTCACTAGTCACATGGGTTGGGCGCTAAGAAAGCCACTCAGTTCCAGCTCTGGAACTTACTACACAATAGCTGCCGCTCACAGAGCAACACTCTCCAGCTTTGTAGAGAATGGCCTCACAGCTTCCATCAACTCTGTAGGTACAGATGTAGGCATACATATGCACCCACGTGCTTATACTTGAGAGCAAACGAAATAAAAACTCCTTCCATCAATAAAAATTCCTAAGGCACATTTACTGGAAAACTCAGCTAAGCCTCAGACCCACACACTCAAAACGAATGTGCCTTAACATTTTCGTTCTGGTGCGCACACTGTGAGTTACCTTTGAGGATGTGTGCTGTCAGACTTCCTATTGTGAAAGTGTTGTACAAAACTAAGACGCTACTTGCCACCAGGCAGCCATGAACAGCCACAGCGATGGCACATCCTGCAGCAGGAGTTGCACTTCAAAGCGGTGAATGGCTGAGCGTGTCCACATGGTTAGAAAGGGCGTGCCCCAGTGAGCAGCACCAGCTATTATTACTTCACTCGTGTGAGCGGTACTTCCAAGTATTGTTTTGGCTATGTTCCAGCCACTCGAGAACTTCTAGAAGAAATACCAACCTGGTGAGTAGGAGGAAGATCAGAGGACCCAGCAGACTGAGACTGCTAAGTACAGGCTTTTGACAGCCCCCTCACCCCTTTGAGCATGTCTTCACAGCCATCACTAGCCCGCCAGAGTCTCTGAAGCTTCCCACTGTTCTTTCTGCATTGGTCTTAGACTTTGCATAACCTAGCTCTGTCTAAGTCCTCAAGCTTGTGCCCTGCCTGTCCTGCCCTTACTTGACTGTCTTCTGGTCCTCTGGTCCAGTACCAGTTCTTCAGATGGCCTACTCCCCCCATCCTGGGATCTACATGCTCAGCATTCTTCTTAGACAGGTGCAGAAAGCTTTTCCTAGGGTGGCTCCCATCATCTTACAGGGTCTCAGCTTCCTGGTACCCGGGTCATCTCTACAGCAATGGCCAGCAATCAAGCAAGCTTATTCAACCACCCGCTCATTTATTCATCTCCACTTAGAGTCATTTCTTCCTGCAAGTTCCAGGAAGGTGAGGCTCTCACTTGCTCATTCAGCAGCCACTGCCTGCACCCAGCTTGTTGAGGGAATGAATAATTCAAAGAGAACTGCCTCTTTAAGAAGATACTATTAACTACTTGACTAATATTAAGGAGGAAGAAAGGGCACCTCATAATTTTTGTGTCTCTAGTATAAGCAAGACATTTGCTCCCATGAGCTGCACACAGCCAGAGAACCTACACTCGTTCCTACCTCCCATCAGGCAGCTTCCATACACCTGGAAAACGCATCCTTTATTCTACAAGGTTCTTACACCAGCAAAGGATGAGTGTGTACAAAAGAGAGGGCAGAGGGCACAAGAGTCACCAGGCCAAGCTTGCCTGGACAGACAATAGGACAGCTTGCGAGAACTGTGAGGTTGGACATTTGTGGGTGATTGGTACGGTAGAACAAGAAATATAACGTTTAGGGAGATGATTCCCCTAACCGTGCCAGATCTTAAACAGCCTTTGAGGAAGCCGTCTTTACGTTACCACTGAACTGACAGTGAAAAAGCCACACTGGTGTATGGGGCATGTGCTTCCAAGTCATTCTCCACCCAATTTGCATTGGGAGAAGAGGAGGGTCATGTGAAATGCCTTCTCTTCCCATGATGGCTCAGTGTCTGGGGGGATGGGGTTGGCAGGACCTTTTCAGTCCAGTGTAAGTAATGAGTGACTTACAACGTCCGGTTTAATTGTGGATTGAGGACCATGCTGCTTGATGCTGGAGTCTCCAGTGGAAACCTTTAAGTGAAGGAGAACTTAGAATTTCTTTAAAAGAAATATTTTATAATATGGGTTTTGTTTTTGTTTGTTTTGTTTTGTTTGTTTGTTTGTTTTTTAGTGGCAGCAGCTATGGGATAAAAGGGGCTTGAGATACATACCCCGTCTGATGGACCTAAGTGCTATGGTCAATGCACCAACAGATTTTTTTCAGAGTTCTTGTATTTTTAAAGATTATTTTAAAAATACAAAAATAATACATCAACAAGACAGGCATTCGTAATTTTAAGCCTTTGTTTTCTATCAGCTTCTCTGTCTCTGTTCCTAGATATAATGTATCTATGTATGCATTAAGTACACTTATGTGTAACATAGTCAATCTGTGGGACTGCAGAGTAACATCCAAATAGATCTTAACTTCTGGAAAACCAGAATCACTCACTGAAAAGGGGTGAAGGGTATTCTCACTGTTCCCTGTTGGGGGGACCTCCTTAATTTACTCATTCAGTAACCACCTGTGGTGCCCTGTCAATGGGAGAGGACAACAGTGGTGCAGAGATGTGAGTGACCAGTTCTGGTGCTCTGCTCCACCTCAGGAAGATGGAGTCCAACTGGTACCTGAATGATCACTTTATTGCCTAACAGCATCCTTACCAACTTAAAATGACATTCCTAGCCTATGCACTGCCACCATTAATAGTGAATAGGCACTGGAAAACTGTGAAAGTCAGGTGTGTTTGGGGTGAAGCACTGAGCACTGGAACGCTGGTGGCACTGGTCCCCACCAAGTGTGTGGAACTGTCCAGCTTCCTCCTTCCGTGTGTCTGTCCTCACATCCAGTTCAATGCAGACATCAAATGTACTTCCTGCTCAGGTTTTCTTGTATTGTTCCCCTTCAAAAAGGCATCTGCCCTGAGGATGTCCACACGCATCTTTCCTTTCCCTGCCATTTTCTGGTCCCCACTTGACTTTTTCTGAGTTGTTTTATTTAGGCCGAGGACCAGCAACACACCAAAGTTCCTCTGGCAAGTGGAGATGATGTACCCATTAGTACAATTACTACATTATAACAGCACATGGCAGCTCATCACGTACTGGACTACTTTCTCTGTAAAAGACATACTGTCTGAACTAATGTGTACCAGAGACTAAGGTGACCCATTAGGAGAGAAAGGATAGGTGTAGTGGATGTACCCATGTTTTTGTTTTGGTTCCAACTATGAGATGGGGAACAGTGAGAGAACAGGTGATGTTTGTCCACTAGAAGATGAACCACCTCGTGCATGGGGCTCATCTTAGCACAGACTCTGAGAGGACACACATATATGAGCCCAAGACAGGAGGGGGCTTTTTGGGTCTTGGTATTGTTTGGCTGTTCATTGCTCCAAGAGAGAATCGCTCCAGAGAACGCTTCGAGGCTCTAGGTTCCGGCTGCTGTTCCAGGTTCCAGCAGCAACTTTGGTGGAATTGCTGGTCTGCTGAGATTCTGCTGGCTACATGGGAGGTGAATCGCTCCAAAAATGTCTACTCCTCCTGTTCCCATTAACCTCTTTTCTCTTCTATCTAAGGTAGGTGGGTTGGAAGGGAGGTATGAGCGTAAAAGAACCTCAAATAAAGTAGGGTTGGAAAAGGTCGAGACCTACAGATGTGCATGAAAATAACTCAAGGCTAGAAAGAAAATGAATATGGGACGTGGCCCTGGGTCACCTGACTGCCACAAGATCTTTTGAGACCTCACTGTCTTTAAATCTTTTGCCACTTTTAATGAAATGATCATTGTAAGTCAGGGTGCCAGCAGCCTGTGAAGTGTGGTGCCTCCTTCTCACAACAGATGTAAGACATCATGAAGATGCTGGGTACTTGGACATTTATGTGGCACACTCTATCCTGAATCCTAAGACACTGTAAAACATACAGCAAACAAGTAGGAATAACTAAGAGAAGAAAGAACTGTTCACAAAGTAATTCTGGGCTAAAGGTGTAGCTCAGTGGTAGAGCACCTGCTTAGCACAGCCAAGGTCCTGAGTTCAATCTCTGGCACTACCACCTCCCCACAAAATGGTTTGTGTGACTATCATTTGTGTGGATGTCGCAGTATGTGACATTTCTACATAGATGCTTTAGCCAAGCCACATAACTCCAAATTCTCAGCAAATTAAGATATAGTTTATGGTAGAAGATGCCAGAAGAACAGGAACAAACTGCCACTGGTTGGAAAGGGAGCAACAGGCTGACATATCACTGATGTAGCACACCAGGCCAGTGGTACTGTCTCTTAGAAGTACAATGCAGGGTCATTTCTCTTTCAACTTTACCAAATGAGGAAGAAATTTTGTCCCACTATGGACCCATATCACCTTTAATAAAACATGACCCTTTCAGACACACTGGATGTCTTACCTGCAGCTGTTAAATATGCAAATTAGGGCTAAGGCTGGGATCTGATTACAGACAAACACCCAAAGCCTACACTTGTAACTTTACTAGCGGATCCTGAGACACCTTAGACCTATGTGCCGGTTACACATCGCTACCTGAGACACTCCAAACCCTACACTATGTGCTGACTATAGTCATGTGAGCAGGCATTTGCTTCATTCCATATTCCCACTTCTTATCAGTCATATGAAAGCACAGCAAAAAAGGAAAATCATGGTTTATTATAATACTAACTTCCCTGCCAATAAGAATTGCTGATAATTGAACCAGAAAAGCATCACAACTGCACTGAAAAATGTTCTAGTGGAAAATGGTATTAATTATACTTAATACAAATGGAGGCAGTACTATTTTATTTATTTGTATTTTTTGAACTGCTGATGTTATCCAAACATGTAAAGTCACATGGAAAACCCATCAATGGATAACTAGAGCTCTTGCCCATTTAGAGAAAAGAAAAAAATATATTTTTACTTACTAAAAGCAAGGCTAGAGAAAAGAGCCATTAGGTTCTATGTTCCATTTATTTACTGTGCCTTCTTGGGGTTTTATTTTGTTTGTTTGTTTATATTTTTGACAGAATGTTCAGTAGCCCAAGCTGGACAAGACACTATGTAGCAGAAGCTGGCCTGATGTTTCCTCCTCCCAAGTGCTGTCATCAGCCAGCCTCACTAGTATGTACTCTCAAAATGAGGAACCGTCCACAGCCACAGAACCACAATTCCAAGATTGCTGGTGAGTGAATTCTTAGACCACGGTGGAAATAGTAAGGAAAATGAGGGCTAAGGATTACACCAGCATTATTTAGTTAACTATTAGAATCCTGGTAAGATCTGCAGCTATCACTTAGAACTAGCCTGGCTAAAGCAAAGCAACCAGCTGATGGAGCAGTAGACTATCTAACAAAATCTTAGCATGGATTCAGGATGTTCCATCTGTATTCTGGGATGCCAGTCCCAATCTGATCATTAGCAATAAGAAGTATTTTTTTTTATTTATTCATTTATTATGTATGTATACAGTATTCTGCTCAAATGTATGCCTACACACCAGAAGAGGGCACCAGATTTCATTACAGATGGTTGTGAACCACCATGTGGTTTGCTGGGAATTGAACTCAGGAAGAACAGACAGTGTTCTTAACTTCTGAGCCATCACTCCAGCACCAAGAAGTATTTTTATAATAGCCATTTTTATATCCTGTGCATTCATGTAAGGGCATGTTTAAAATTGCTTCAATGTTCAGCAAAGATGGTCAAAGTTTTTATCTTTAAAAGAAAGTTGGGGGGAAAAGTAAGCTGGAAATATATAATTAAAAATATATAAATAAATATGTCTTTACTAGATTTCCTGTTAACTCTCTAGTGACTGGCCCAGTGGGACCCCAAACCCTGTACATTGGTTTTCTGCCGAGCTAAAAACACTGTTCTGAAGTCTTCTGCATTCCCAAAGTGTCCCTCTCCCTTGAGAGCAGTACGGTAACTTTGTCTGTCTTTGTCTTTTGTCCACACACTGGGCAACCAGGCAGAGTTAGTTTTTACTCTACATAACTATTTGCAAAACAAGACCTGAATTAAAAGATCTCAAATTCTCATTCTCAAAGAAGTGCATCTCATCATAACTGAAAAACTGCCACATAAGAGCCACTGACTAATGGATACTAATAAATTAATTCTGGCCCACTGTTGAGGTACTTGACCTGAATTCTGGTATGGTAAGCAGCCTGTTGCTTCTTTCTTCCTCTCAGACCACTGGGACTGCAAAAGGACTGCTGGTTCATTTGAGCACCGACACTTCATGACAAAGACACATAACGGATTCAGGAAAATACGCACCTGATAGCGCTTGCCGATAAGTGCCCATAGGAACCACTTGCTGAAGAGCTGCTACGGGAATTATTGAGAATTGTGACCAAGGAGTTAGGAGATGTTCTTATCATGGTCTGAAGGTCAAAGCTATGATCCGACAGTGGCGATATAGACAGTGTGCGTTTTCGGCTGGGCCTGGCTGACAGCCTGGGGCTGGGAAATCTGGTGCCTGTTACAGAAACAAAACAAAACAGAACTTGATTACCTACAGCCAGAATCTATACACTATTGACTGCCGCTTCTCTGTGCAAAAAGGAGAAGGACAAGAAGTTGGCAATGTGTGGTGACAAGCATCTCTCCTCCCCCTCGTGATCTACTGGTGACAATTGAAGAAATTAGAGCAAAATATTTATCTTCCAGGGGCTTACCACAGAGGAGCGCTGTTTATTAATGTGCAGGCAAAATGATAAATTGCTCAACAAAAGGGAGAGACTTTTATGTGTTATCCTTCTCATTTCTAATGATTTATGAATCTGACAGCTGCTTAGATATTCCCATCATTAATTCACCACGAGCGACAAAGACAGAGGTTCCCAGAGCTGCAACACAATGAGTGCCCTCTCAACTCTAATACACACCATTTTAAGGCAGTGAGTTGAATGGCAAAAAAAAAAAAAAAGAATGAAAGCATGCTAAAATAAGCAATTTTGCCTTTCTCCGTGACTCCAACAGTTAAATGCTCCCCATAAACGTACAGCATCAGGAAAGCAACTTATAAACGCACTGCCCTGAACTCATTGTATTCACTTTGGGGTGATTTTGTACCCCGCGAGTCATCAGAAAGCCTCTGGCTGTCACGGTTCAGGGCGTACTATGGACATCTAGTGGGAAGAGGCCAGACTGCTGCCAAGTCCTTCGCGTGCACAGAGCAGTCCTGTCACACACGGTCTTGGTTTCAGAGGTGTCAAGAGGGAGGGTTCGTTTCCTAAAAGCCTCCTCACCTAAGAATATATATTCTATGTTGTTGATGGTGGTGGTTTCTAAACTTCCCAAGGGGGGTGTGGCATAAACCGTGCAAGCATGCTAACGAGGCCTGACTTGCCTAATGACATTGAAATGGACCTTTCTTTTCCATTAAAGAACTACCAGTCTTTAAACTTCACGAAAAACCCGTTGACAACTTCTTAATCTGGAGGTTAGTACCTCCACCTAAGCCCATGGCCACTCAATACAGTGGTTTCTACCTGAAGGTTCACAATTAAATAGAATTTGCACTCAAATTTGTTAGATGTCAAGGTCTTGGTCTTGGGGCACAGCAAAGAATGTTGGCCATTGGTCTACCCCATCTTTGGAAGGTCAGTTTACAAGCTCAATGAGGAGATGAGAAGGGTGTCTTGCCAGATAAGAAGCAAATCAATTATTATTCATTTAAAGTACAAATAGAAGATTTTATACTTCAGAGCTTACAGGGACATGGCAAATTTGCCTTATTTACAAAACTAAATGGTGGCATGGTGGCGCACTCCTGAAATCCCAGCACTGGGGGAGGCAGAGGCAGGTGGATCTCTGTGAGTTTGAGGCCAGCCTGGTCTACAAAGTCAATTCCAGGACAGCCAGGGCTGCACAGGAAAAGAAGAAGGAGGAGGAGGAGGAGGAAGAGGAGGAGGAGGAGGAAGAGGAGGAGGAGGAGGAGAAGAAGAAAGCAGACCACAACAGATCTCAGACAAGGTAACAACAATCCACCATGCTCTGAGATAAATTAACGAAACAGAAGAGCTGACTATGGAAGCCCTTACAGTTGATCTCACAACTATAAACAGCAGCAGAAAGTGGCGACACCGTCCATGCACAACCCTGTCCCACCACTCTGAATGACAAGCACGGTGCCTTCTCAGTGTAAGTACGGATGGTAATCCCACTCTCTGTGCACTTCTACTACCTAAATGGGCATCTTGTTTTTATTATGCCTTGAACGTAACTACTTTACATTTACTCACTGCAATAAGCTAATTTCATCATGAAAGGTTTTAGTGGAGAAATACTTGTCATTTCCAGACAATCGAAAGGACAGACCATAACCCTTCGCAGTAGCCATTTACCGTGGGACTCAGACATGGCAAGATAAGGAAGTCATTCTTCATCCTTGCCACAACTGACTTTGGTAGAGATGCTCAAGTTTGACCCCAGCCTTCTAACCGGAAGTGACGCAGGAGGTGATGTAATCTGATGCTATGAAACACAGGAAGCTTTATATCTACCATACATTATTCAAAATCGGGGCCCAGAGCCTAGGAAGACCTTCTCGTCAAACTCTTCAGGTCACAAAAGGCTGGCTGGAAAATGTTCCCCCTTTCTGTCTCTGAGAATAGCACTGTTAAGTCAGTTTCTGGTCATATGTACAGCATGTACTTCAGGAGTCCCTGCCTTCCCGACCCCTCCAGCTCCCCACCCTTGTCCAGGATGCTTCTTATGGGAATTACAGGCTCCAGGCAAGAGCTATCAGAGTTATGAATAGACCTGCTTAGTCTCTGTGTTACACCAAGTACTTTTCCTTCTGTGTCAAGTCATCCCTCGCGAGTCACGGCACATGCCAATTTTGCAGAGGTAGAAATAGAACACAAAGCCTTCCAGGTGCTAGGTGAGCGCGCTACCATCACCCCACAAGCCCAGCCAGAGCCTTCCTACTGCTCCAGCACAGACTGCTCCAACCTGGCTTCTGTTAATTGTTTTTGTTTCTCTATTCTAATAAAAATTTCTGACAGAGAAAGAGGAGCTTTCTTTTCATGTGATGAATGATAGGACATCTAAATTCCTACTTAATGACACTCAATTTACCATAGACTCTGGCAAATTAAAATTCCTTTAATTAGTTTTTACAAAGTAAAAGGGTAGCTTCATCCTTTATTTAGATAAAAAAAAAAGTCACTGCCTGGCTAAACACATTCTTATCAAATAGGCGAAATAACGCAGGCTGACCTTCCAAGGAGTCTTTCTTATTTTAATCCTTTATTTGCAGATTTTTAAATAACTAATTTGCATAATAACGGTGAACTGCCCCTCCCTAACAATTGCTAATTGAAATGTGGTTATGATGAATCTGAAACTTGAGCTCTTTATGCTACTGATTCTAACCACAACAGAACCCCCACAGAGGGTGCGACCCAGATCTTTCTCTTGGTGGGTGGTACACGCTGCCCAAGAGAGGCCAGCACCAGGCCACACTCCTTTGGGGGTGCACCAAAGTGGTCCCTTTTGATTAGCAGACTCAGATGTCAGTTTTTATTCCTGTGTGGACCATCCTCTTTATTTCACAAATCTGAGGCCTAGATTAACAAAAGCACACCCCTGACAAGGATAACTCCAAACAGACGCTAGCTTGAAAGGCAAGTGTTAAGCGCCACTGCTAGAAAAACCTGCCTTATGACATGGCAAGGCTTTAGCTTAATTCTTCAAGACCCTGCCAAAGCACACTTATTCACTGAACAGGTCCTTTCAGAGATGAGTGCTCTGTCTAAAAAGATATTATCATATCTAAAAAGATATTATCATAGGCCCACTGTGACCCAAAGGAATCCTAGTGTGCCTGTAGGTACCCCCAAGTGATATGCAAATCAAACGGTCTTTCCTTTCCTTCATTGCCAGGTACTAAAATCTGGAAAACTTCCTGATTTCTTCTATGTTCTTAACAGCTACATAGGGTCTTCATGAAACACAGTGTCTTAATATAAGAGTATGTGAATGGAAATAAATCATGCCTTACAGTTTCTTGATATTTTTTTCTTAATGCTTAATTTCTAAAGGATAAAATCCTTGAAACCGTGGAGTGGCCATGTAAAGTCCATCCAGGTAACAAATCTGTTCCTTCATTTTCATACCACAAGAAAGCAGAGCAGGATGATTTCTTCATCAGCTACATTTCTAGTCCAGCCACCAAACTACAATTCTATGCATATTTTATTTCTCCAGGAGGCACACGTCATTTCAGGCTGGCTCCGTCTGTGGAAACTTACTTTAGATCGAAAATGTAGCCCATCACCTGACCTGGGCCGCCTTCCCTCCATTTCCTAGTTAGCTCTGACTACCCCTCCAGGACGCCAGCAACCAGGCTTGTCACTTACTATCCATAGCATGAAGGTACTCCATGTGGATGGCGCCCGCACCGGCAGTGGCAGCTGAGGGAAGGATGTCAGCATAGGGGCTGCGCTGGCCTGTCAGCAGGGCCATCTGGTGATAGTACTCCGCGGGGCTCACTCCAGCATGGGGTGCTACAAGAGGAAACAGGACAGTGACAGTTACAAGAAGGACGAGCAGACACTCTTTTCGGAAGCATCCTCAGTCCTCTTGTGGTTCAACCTTCAAACACAACGCTTTTTACCACTCCGTGCAATGACACTGTTCTACGTCTGCGTTCACTGGTATAATGTGTCTTCATCTGAGAGGAAAACTGGAGGAATAAAAGTAATAAAATACATTTAAAAAGTTTTGTTCTCCGTTTAAAGAAATTAACATGAGTTCAAAATGATTAGGACATATATAGTCATGTGTCTCTTAAGACGGGACATGTTCGAAGAACGTGTCATTCAGGCAATTTTGTCATTTTGGGATCACAGAGCAGACACATATACACTAAGGAAGCAATGACATCAACTAGACGGTGTGATTTATGGGGAGTCTAACACACACCAACTTGTCCCCGCGTTGGTACCAGAAATGATGGGCTGGAAGGAGACGGTCACGACTGACTCCCTCCCCGTGCAAAGAAAATAGTTTCAGATAGACAATTACTGTATGTTCATACTTCTTACAACAGGAGACAACTCAGACAACTGTGATATCTTTCCAGACATACTTAAAATACTTCCCTAGGCTCCTGACAGGAGTGTCTGAGTTAACACTCACTAACACAAGAAGTCGGAGTTTACAAGAGAGAAAAAAGGGCAGCACAGCATTAATGACACACAACTGAATGATAAGCTGCAATTTCATGATCCAGAATTTAAAAGCTCTCTTTTTCATTTTTTCCCCCACTAGAAAATCAAAAAGAAAATGTACCTATCAATCTGCGACAATTTCCTGGTAAGAGTCAGTGTTATACGAGTAGGATAATAATTGGTTTCCACCTGCCAATTTACGTGCAAAAGCAGCAAGATATTGGGGCTGTACTGAGGGTGGCCTCTAGACTTTCAGAAATATGGATTCAAAGAAGGTAGCTAGGAGCCAAACGTAAAGTCATGTTTGTAAAGTGCTTAAGGCACCGCATTTGAGCAGTGGAGGTTTACCTTGACTAGCTACAGGGAGAATCCTGGCAATAGATGTTTTGATTGGTGCCCACATGCAATACTTTTTATGCATGATACATAGAAAATATTAGACTACAAGAGGAAAATATTAGTGAAATTATTTGGCTGGGTACTGTGGTGGTTTAAATGAGAATGGTCCCCCAAAATGAATAAGGACTGAAACTTTTTGGGAAGGACTGAGAGGTGTGGCCTTATTGGAAAGAAATGTGACATTTCAGGTGAGCTTTAAGGTTTCAAAGGCTTACACCACTACTAGTTGGCTCTCTTTCTCTGTCTCCTCCCTGTGGATAAGGAAGCTCTCAGCTACTGCTCCATTGCTATGCCTGCCTGCCTGCTGCGAGGGGGTCATACGCTATCAAACTGTAAGGCCCAGTACATGTTCCTGAAAGTTTCCCTGGCCATGGAGCCTCTTCATAGCCATAGAAAAGTAACTAAAATAGTTCCTAATTACAGTCTCTCATGAGGCAGGAAGGGGAAGGCAGACCCACCAATCAATCAATGGATATTAATTCACAGTCATTAAATGCAGGCAGTGAGCATGATTTCCATAAAGTAACCACAAGAACCAGGTGAACAGTGAGGTTTCTACATGTCAGACACAGGTCCAACTCCACTTGCACCCTGAGCTTCTTCCTCACTCCTGTCTGTTTTCCTTATGGATATTTTTCACCACTTTCCTTTACCAAGAAGAAAAAAAAATCAAATTCCAAGCATAAAAACAAACATGTTTTACCTTTTGCAGGTTTTTTAGATGGGAATATTGCTGAAGTGAGAAAATGTATCCCTTGGTTACACTACAAAAATATTCACTGCACTGAATTCTTAAAAAGAAAACATAAGGGACAGTAGTTGTTTCTAGATGACGGATATTCCTGGAAATACATGAGGAGAGACACTTCCTCAGAAGCGTAGTACCCTGGCCAGTGTGCACAGACAACCTCGGAATATAGTACCTCTGTTAGGATTAGGGATGCGGAAGTCATAGCAAACAGCAAACCTCTTACCCTGCAGCCCCCAGCAGTGGCCCGTGTTCTGCAGTAAGGCATGCATACCCCCATCAGCAATTCGTAAGGCTTATGCAATTCTGTGTCTTAATGCAGAGTTGGGCAGTTGTAGGCAAAGGTTTGTACATACATGGAAGGACACAGTGAATCTTTCCTTCCAAGCCTTATGGAATAGGTTGTAACTTGACAGGAGGGTACGAATAACCAGCTCCAATTGTACAAAATCGTGTGTAAAGTTAATACTAGCAAATGAAGCCTACATTTTAAGCCTAAAATAAGCTTTACGGTAATAAAGACTAACTCTTTCTCATTTCCCATTGTTCTTGGCATGCTCAAGGGCTGAAGGGGTCCTTTTCCTCCCCAAAGCTCTATGCTACTTAGAGTGTGGCCCACCATGGGCCAACGGCATTCACATCTCCTGGAAGCATTTATAAGAGCAAAGGCTCAGGTCCCCAACTCCACGCTGTTCTTGCCCCAAGAGCTTTCAGTTTCATCAGGATCCCCAGACAATATAGGCATGGGAGTTTGTCAAGCTGTGTCCTCAGAGCCATGTCTATATAAAGGTGTCTTTCCATCGCACAGAGCATAAGAACATTCATTAGAAGATGGGCAAAGCACCCCGGGAACTCACGCAGGCCTGGGGATACCCGCAGGGCTTGTCTGATCATGTGTGCAGTGCAGAAGAAGGGAGCACCCAGAGCAAGGAGGGGAGTCAGTAAGATCTCGCCCATAGTCCTAAGTTATTTACTTCCTCTCTAAACTGCTACACTTCCACGAGAATATGGACACCACCACCCACCGAAGCAGTGTGAGCTGTAAGCTGGGATTAAATGTGAACTTAAAGCACTTGTCCTAGTGGCTGCCATGTGGGAAAACCTTACCGTGCACTGGACCTGCTTTATACAACATCACAAGGGGAATGCAAGAGCCATGGTTGATCTTCGGAAGAGGACTTGTGGGAGACTTACCATCTGTAGGACTAAGCCCCCGGGCAGCTGAGATCATGGAGAGGGAGGGGCTGCTGTGCAGGGAGCGGATGTAGTCCATGTATGGGTTGATGTAGGGGTGTGGGGGGCTGAAGGGGGACTCAGAAGCTGCCGTGGGGTTCCGGTGTGGGGAGATCCTAATGAAGGGCAGGTCTGGATACGTCGGGCTACTAGATAGGGCAGAAGGCCTGGAAACAGAGCAGAAGAGACAGACATGCATGAGATGAGCATCTCCAATATGTAACATACACGTGTTCTTCATGTTTGTGAAGAAACATAATGTTTTAAATGAACTCAAGGTGCCCTGGTAAAAATTGTCAGGAATAAACCAATCTTTATCACTCTTACCTTAATATCACAGGATGGTGAAATCCAGGTAGAATACTATCTAATTAGCTGAGCAAAGAAAATTGACTTCGGAGCTATTTCATAGCACTCTGTTAAAAGGGGGAAAAAGGAGCTAGCCTTAGCCACTTAGTTACAACTACCTGTGGTAGTAGGTACCTGTAATACCAGAAATCACAGGCTGAGCCAGAAGGGTCATAAGTTCAAGGCCTATGGTACATTTATTAGCTCAAAGCAGCTTAGGACACTGTCTCAAAAAACGGATGAGGTTTCAGCTTAGTGATAGAACAAATGCTCATCATGCACAAGGACGTGGTTTGATGCCAAATATAACACACACATATGCATAAACACACACATGCACACATGCACAAACACACATATGAAGAAGCACACATGCACACACACAAACACACACACATGCACACACACACACACACACACACACACACACACACACACACACAAATACACAAGGTCAGCCGTTAGCTTCCCCCATGAAGAAAATCCTCTTAACAGCCAACTGAACCATGACTCTATTTTCCAAAAGACACAAATATTATCTGCACCATTTAAAATTTACTTTGTACTTCATAGTGTTTCATTATTAAACAAAACAGAATCTGTCTGGTTTGAGCCTCTAGATGGCAAAGCTGCCTGTAAGAGGGAAGGCCAAAGGCATGGCCATGAGAGATGGAGGTCAGTCTTTATACCTATGCGTGTGCTTCCACGGGGCTCACAGGCAAGGAAAAGCGATTTCCAGCATTTAAAGGCAACTTGCCTTTTCCATGAGGCAAGACTTAGGATCAGGTTTCTGCTAGGGCTCCCTTTTCACATGGCTCCTTATTAATTATGTGTAGTGAGGATCCAACAACTGAAAAAATCTGGCCCTAGACATCTGGAAAGCAGTCAGGGTTTCGTCAAGCTCAGGCCTTGGGAGCAGTGAGATCATGGAAAAGGTTTGCTTTCCTCAAATGCAAACTCCACAACGCTCCCTGACGGACTTGATCTCGGAGAGCCCTGTCTGTAAGTTCATCCTCACCACACACAGACATTTCACCACCCCTGGGAACCCAAGGAAAGCCATGTCTAGAAAGGCAAGTCTGGAAAATTCTGCAGCACTGTGCCCTTCCCTAATAGATCCTTCTGGGACGCTCCAGGGAACTGGCTCTGACAGGTTAGACTCTGTGTACTCATGGCTTGCCTCCTCTGCAAGAGGAACAGACCCAGAGAGAGGCGGAGGTGCTGAGAGCACATGTTTAGGAGTGAAGTGAACGAGCAAAAAATGCCATTTCTCTGCCTGGTGAAGCAAAGATACTGCCACTAGGGCCCCGGCTCTGTCATCCTGTCAGAACAGGATCACAACGGAAATGGCTTCAGCGAATGTACTGGCCAAATGAAGCAAATTCCAATATTCTCCTTCTGGAAAATATGCTGAAATAAAGTGCTGGGAGTGCAGGGGTTTTCTCATTGGTATTTGTTACCTGGAGCTCTTATGGTGCAGTACACTAAAGCCCCAGGTTCTGAAATTTATGCACAAGGGCTAAGACGTCTCTACCACACAGTTCTTAGCATCTGGAAATGTGTAACAACACATTTATATAAGCTTGACTATAACATGCATGCACGGACAGCTACTGCTTGCTATGGATGCTATTGATGTGCCAATTTGAAAAGTTAAAAGGCCTTTTACTCTATCGGACAAGAATAAACAAAAGCTGTGGGTCTACAGCCTCTCTCTACTGCAAGAGGAGTTTGCTGCCCGTCCCTAGAAAAAGCACCCCCTAACCTACGCGAGGGCTTCTGCCCCTGGTTAAATCAAACTCTATTCAGACAGGTTTAGCTTGCTTACAGTACAAGGGAAGCTCACAATCCTTCAGAAACAATGGTTAACCTTCCCAATCTGACTCAAAACATAAAGCTTGTGTTGAGATACCACCAGACACACAAAGAGTCCGCGCGTCACAGAGTCCTTGACAGGACAGCTCTGGAAAGCGCAGTGGTGGTCCCAGCAGGTTGCCCAGTATGAACTACAAACTGGGGTGGGGGGCACACCCCCTTCTTGGTGGGTTGTTTTGTTTTTAATTTTGATGAGGACTAGAACCTACTGGGTTGCTAATATTCTGTCCTCATCGGCCCCAGTTCCACTGAGGAGAATCAAGCCCAAGCACACAAACCACACTCCTAAGTACATGGGGACCATGGAGGATGGGCGGGGCAGCCCTCATCCCAGAGGGAAGCTGGGAACTCGGCTCTCCAGGGTTGCTCTCCTCATTGCATTCTGTGCAGGTTGTTACAGGTGTTCTACAGCCTCCTGCTGAGCTCTTGTCACAGGGAGACTAAAGGAACCACTACAGGAGCTTCCTACAGGAGCTTCCCAGAAGGATTCCAGAGCAAGCCACTCCTGACAAGAGGGCAAGCCCCCAGGCCATTCATATATGAGTGAGAATGTAACAGCAGAAAGGATACTACTCCTCGACTTGGAGCTAAAGCTGGTAGACTTTAGCTAGCGGCCACATGTGACCCTTCCAGACAGATGCACTCAAGAGATAGGGGGTCACTGTTTACAAACAAGGTGACTAGGACAGGCTTTGGAGGAGTGCGAAACAAGCACACAGCCCATTAATTGTCCTCAGCAAGCAAGCAAGCCATCTGGTAAATGCAAGGTGCCCATTTCTGCAAGAATGGGACCATGTTTCACAGTGGTGACTCAATGGGGGCTCCTCAGGAATCCTGGAGACAGGCATAAGGAAGGGCAGGAGAGGGAAGGCTTGAGGTAAGCAGGGGCTGGCAGCTGTGTAACCTAGGCACAGTCTCCATCCTCTGCGTTTTGCTGCCTGGGGGGCTAGAAGGAGTACCTATCTTATGGTTATAGAAGTCCCATGGCTGTGCTTGGTCCACAGGCTCGCCCGAAACACACAAGGGCATCTATACTTTTGCACATACAAAATCATACTGTATAACACATATGCATGCTCACAGGATTGGCAAACATGGCATGCTACGTCATTTCTAACCTTGAACTACCTAGAGCTTTTGCTCTTAAGGACATTCTAGCTAGGCATGGTGGCACATACCTTTAACCCTTTAATTGCAGCCCTCCTGAAGCAGAGGCAGGCTGACCTCTGGATTTGAGGTCAGCCTGGTCAAACTTGAGACCTGGGGGGGGGGGGGGACTTCTCAGAGCAAAATCAAACTGTAGTGCAGACTTCCGGCACCCGTAAGCCACACTCTGACAGATGCTTGCCATTTTCAATAGTCTCTAGGAGCTCGGGCCTTCACTAGGCATCTTTCACTTAGTGGTAAGCATTTTGCTTCCTTAAATGTCCTTTCCTGATGAAAACCAACCTCCCTCCTTCCCTCCCTCCCTCTTTCCCTCCCTCCCTCCCTCCCCCCTCCCTCCCTTCCTCCCCCTCCCTCTAGTGTGTGCTCATTCTGTGCAGTAATGAGTTCATCACAGTGTGTTATACATGTGTGTAAATGAACTCTGATAATATTCATTTGCCATTATTTTTTTATCCCACCTCCTCATGTACACCAGCCCAAATAATTCCATTTCGTTCTTAAAAAAAAAAAACAAAAAAAAAAAAAACCAAAAAAAACAAACCCAAAAAACCTAGATTCCACATGACAGAAAATGTATGTTTGTCTTTGGTTCTGTCTTGCTTGAACACAATTTTCCATTCCACCATTTTCTTGGAAGTGACATAATGCTGTTTGTTTTTAAAAACCTGTTTCTTTCTTGTACCATGTAATACTCTAGTAATAAGATGAGCCACAGTTTACTTATCCATACCACTACTGAAGGGACCGTGACCAATTGCAATCTTTGGCAATTATGATTCCAGCTGCCATAAGCATTTATTCATAGTAGAGGCCACTTTGTCCTCCTCCCTGAAGAACCACCTTAGATTTCCCAGGCCTCCCTTAGCAGAGGCAGAGAGCCACATGAGGTGGCTAAGCTTATGAGTTCACGTGTGAAATGCCTCTTAAGAAAGGACCTAAATGTGGGCTACAATTCGCTCCCACTCACACGTCAGTCTCCTAACCTATGACATGGGTGCACTGAGACACCAACAGCTTCCTCCCTGCCGCTGTGAGTGCTAGAAGCCACACACACACAAACCCAGTGCCAATGATTTTAGAAAATGACCAATAAAACCTCTTATGCTAGACTTAATAAATAGTGTCCAAAGGAGAAGTTAGCTTCCAAACACAGCAGCGGCTGCAGATCCACATTCCATACTGCTCAATTTCTCTGTGTACTCTGCCTAAGGTGGACTTCCTCATCTGACCCTACGTGGTGGTTTGAATAAAGCTGGCCTTTGACTATTTGAATGCTTGGTCATCAAGGAGTGATGCTACCTGGGAAGTGTCGGGAGGTGTGGCCTTGTTGGAGGAAGTGTGTAACTGGGGGTGGACTTTGCTGTTTCAAGGGCCCAAACCAGGCTCAGTTTCTCTCTCTCTCTTCCCGGTACCCATGGATACAGATGTAGAACTCTTAGCTACTTCTCCAGCAACATGTCTGCCCATACGCTCCCTGCCATGATAGTGGACTGAGCCTCTGACACTGTAAGTAAGGCCCAATAAAATGCTTTCCTGTATAGAGTTGCTGTGGCCATGAGGTCTCTTCACAGTGACTGAGCACTATGACCCCCCTAGCAAGCTGGGTTAGATGACACCACTTTGGTGTTGACAAAAGCAGTAACTTTAAGGACACGCCCATCCGTCCTTCAACTACGATGGCTGAAACTGCCAATGTCACTGTCTATAAATCAGTCTTTCTGTACAGCTGCTTCTTACATGACCTAACAGAATCACTTCCACATTCTTGGTAGCTGTGTCTTTAATGGAACACACATCTGTGAACAAAGGTTAAACTCCTTAAACTTAGCAGGCACTGCTGTTTGAAGAAACCAG
The DNA here is from genome assembly GCF_964271855.1 of Acomys minous. Lineage (NCBI taxonomy): Eukaryota > Metazoa > Chordata > Mammalia > Rodentia > Muridae > Acomys > Acomys minous. The sequence goes on from NC_140490.1 coordinate 75,568,382, forward strand.
TCAAGTCAGTGACTGGAGGACAGGTGAATTCTATTACTAAAAAGAAAAGAAAAAAAAAATACAGAGGCAGCCACAAAGTTACATATAAATGAACTATCACAAACCTGACTTGGTAAATATTTGTCAAACTTGTTTTTTTTTTAAGTATTCAATTGTTGGTTTAGACTTTCAGTAGAGCTACACAAGAATAAAGTGAAGGTGACTAGAGGCCTCCAGGAGCTCTCTGCCTTCATAGTCTGTGCTTGGATTTGCTCAATTGCTAAGATCACAAAGAGCAAACAACATGTATTCAGGAAAAACAATGATGTTTCACACTGGCTGAAAACCAGACCGAAACCATGTCATGCACGTCATAGTACAGCAGCATAGAAATAGGGCAATGGCTCTCTCAGTAAAACTGTGTTCACTGCTGAGGTGGCTTCCAGGGCTGGGGTGAGAGGGCAGCTGTTTCTCTGCGTCTTGAGTGAATTCAGAGGCCCGCCTTCCCCATGCAGGCAGATGGCCCCTGTAGAATTCCTACCCACATAGCAAAAGCTCCCTCTGCAGATTCTACAATTGTTTGTTCAAGGCCTAAAGAGTCAGTGCCATCTTGTTCCCACCTATTGGGAATCTGAGAACAGTATACTAAGCACAATTTTAGACAAGAAAAGACTTTTTAATGATCTCCGTAGAGGCAATCAAACACTATAAAATTTTGGGTTTTGTTTGTAGATATATTTTAAGATTGATTTTTATAAGGTTAAGGATGTAGATTCTTATATCATTTTAATATCATTTTAATATAACATTTTGATATGTTGCCACTAATGAACAAAACCAACAAAAAGCCATTGCAAGAATGGTTGGACTTCTTAGTTAGGATGAGACATCTCTCTCTAATCAAGTTTACTATCACTGGTCCATTTGTCTTACGGGGTTACTACAATCACAATTCGCAATCCCTCATACTGCCCATATGTATGAAGGACTCTGTTCTTTCCCTCCACCATGTGGGATCCAGGGACTCAACTCACCATCAACAGGCTTCCGGCAAGTGACATTACCCACTGAGCCATCTTGGTGGCCACCCCCCCCAAAATAGTTTTAGTAAACCTAGTTTCCCTACATGTTTGCCTCCCCTATAGCAGGCAAGCCAAACAGTGAATATGTACAGTTAATATGCTAGGCATGGTCAGAAGTTGGCATAGTCTGACACTTCATTTCTTCCCATCAAGGTGAGTGTCTCTGTTGTCTCTGACCCGGAAGCACTTGGCAGCCTGAACTACAGCTGATTGTGTGGTGGCTCCGCAGCAGCATCTCCTATACTGGCAGCCAGAGCGTACACAGGGCAGCTGGTCACTGTGGTCCGAGGTGGATGCTTTTCTCCCTTTTTGCTGGCGGGAGTGGGAAGTAGGGGTAGGAACCAGGGAATTTATTTCTCCGTTTCCCTGCTCAGTCTAGTCTGGCGTCCCCTTCCTCAGGCGCGGCTCTGGCTGCTGATGGACAGCCCTCCTCTGCAGCTGCAGTCCGCACCCAATCATGTCTCTCTTCTTAACGCTCTTCATCCTGGAGGTCATAACTAGTGTTTGGTCATCCTCTTATCCCTGCTCAATATCCATTCCATTAAATTGCCGGAGCCCTAACTGACAGATCCATTCCCAGTCCCATTTGAAGGCGAACAGTATTTTCCATGACTACATAACAATTTTTTTTTACATCTTTTACAGATCTGCCACTTTGGGTTTCAGTATTTTAAATGGCATCTGTAAAACATATACAGATGTTTCAATGATAGCTTCACTGGATATTATTTTTCAGTGAACCACTTGACTATGATTTTAATCCTTGGCGAGATTACAAGAAACACAATCTATAGTTGCATGGGTTCCTTTCCCAGTGTTCATTTCTGGTCAGAATTGAGTGGGAGGCTGCAATGTACCACATACGAGTGAAATGCTCCGACAGGGCAGAGCACAGGGACACTACCAGGGGCTCCTAGGATGCAGCGATGAAGCAGGAACAGCAAGCGGGGCTCAAGGCAGACAGGGTCTGAACAGAGGCAACCGCCAACGGCTAAGTTAAATTCTGTGTCTATATATATACCTTAGTGCTAAGGCACTGTTTTCTTAAGTGTCGAATTTAAGAATTAAGAGTGATTTATTTACAAGAAGGAGTAACAATTTTTTGCTTTACAAATGAAACATCAGAGATTTGAGGACGATTTCAGTACTTTTGCTTTCTAATGATATGTAATTAAAAAAAAATCTTTGTTAAGACCATGTATAGTGCAGCAAATGAAAGCCACAACGAGTTACCATTAAACACGTATTAGGATGGCTCAGCCACCGTTAGCATAGGCTGAACCCACCTTGTGAGAACACAGCGGTGGATTGTCTACTTGAGTAGATGTGTGTATTGCTATCCAGTGACATGCACCCGATTAATGAATGCGCATGTGGCATCTTGACTAGAAGATCATAGTAGCATACTCTATCCTCTATAAAATTAGGGACAGCAATCTACTGACAGAATGATGGACAAATAATTCACAGAATACCACGTAGTTATGAAAATGAATGAAATGCAACCAGGAAGGTCGGATGGAAGCAGCCCAGCCCCAACTAAAAGATTACTATACAGTAAGATCCCATTTATACAATGCTTAACAACAGCGGAAAACCAGCATGACAAACGAAAAATACCAACGTGTTCAGCCCTGTGCGCATGGTATGTGCAGCGTGGACATCAGGCGTGCTGCAGTGTTCTATTGCTAGTCCCATTTAATTGGCCGATGCTTTCCTCTATGAAGACTAACTACAGATCACTGAGCTGTGTGCATTCATTGTGTGCCCTTTTATGCACACTTTTTGAACTTTTTCAAAAGGAAACGTACATTTTCTCAGTGACACAAATGTTGACACTTCTCATAGTAGTTGCCATCAATTAAATTTAAAATAAATTACAGATATACAATATTTTTCAAAGTTTATAAAAAGTTTGGTGATTTTAAAAGTTGTATAAATACTATAACATTTTCTGTTATTGCATGAAGACAGACCTGTTAAGTTAGTGGTCTAAGTGCGGGGAAGACAGTGGAAGACAAGACAGACTGCGTATATGAGCTTTGGAAGCAGAGAAAACTGTTGCTAGGGTAGACTGGAAATTTCTTGTAAATGGAGAAGCCAAGGAAATATCACACGTACTGACATATCTTCTACCTATGTACCACACTATAGGGCCAGTGTGACAGGTTGACACATATCCTCTACTTACATGCCATATCATAGGAGCTATGTGATGGGCTGCAGCTAAAATGGGCATCAGTCTGCCCAGAGATGACTGCCAAAAGCAATTTGATAAAAACGTTACTGCAATTATCTCTATTAGTAGATTAAAATTCCAAGGCTGAAAAATTAAATAAAAGCCCATCCAACTGACTACGATGTACAGTGCTTTTGTTGCGGTTGTTGAAAAGGCCTTTACTAGGGGGCTGGAGAAATGGCTCAGTGGTTAAGAGCACTCACTGTTCTTCTAAAGGGCCCCAGGTTCAATTCCTAGGACCCAGGTTCAATTCCCAGCACCCACAGGGCAGCTTACAACTGTCTGTAGCTCCAACTCCAGGGGATCTGGCACCTTCACAGACATACATGCAGGCAAAACACCAATGCACATAAAATAAAATGTAAAAGATAGAAAGAAGAGGCTTTTATTGAACACACTACTGTCTGAAATGAGTCTTTGGGGGATAATGGGCATGTTATAGTTCTTCCTCCCCAGTTAATTAATTTTACAAAAAAGAGGGGGGGGGGGTAAAGAAAGGCTGAATAAATGTGACACTTCAGATCTATTTTTATATGTAAGTATGTATTCTATTATTTAGTGTGAGCACAAACATGTACACGCACACATACATCATGCCACACATTTTACGGTGAGAAGACAACTTGGAGGAGTTGGTTCTCCCCGCCCCCCCCTCCCCCACACACACATAGGTTCTGAGAATGGGAACTGAACTCCTCAGGCCATCAGGTTTGATGGCATGTGCCTTTACTGGCTTGGCCATCTCGCCTGCCCTCTAACGCTTTAGAGCTAGGGTGGGGAAGCTGGTGGGCAAGCCAGCCGACCTCATTTACATGACAGGTGACAAAATGGTCTCTAAATAACAAGTTTTGAATTTTATGATAGATATTTGCTATAGTCAAAATTAAAACTTTAGGAAGTCTAGCTTCCAAACAAACAGGATGCCAATACCCTATGTAAAATACCATTTTTGCAATGTACGATAAAAACAGAAATTTTCCTTTTTTCACTTAAAAAAGTACTGTGTAATTAGCAACATAGTTGGCATGATGGCTAGTGTTCATTGTTAACTACATAGACAGAACATATAAGCACGGAGGAGACAGATCTTTGAGCATGCCTATAGGGAATCGTCTTAATTCTGCTAATTTAGGAGGGAAGATCCACCCACTGTGAATAACACCATTTGTCCTCTCATTTCCAAATGTACACCACGACATATTCTTGCATGCATGTGTGTGCACAGAAAAAATAATAAACAAGTTATTAAATGTAAAAGCATATATTAAGTGTTAGAGACATGTCGTGCCCCACCAGATGCTGAATAGCCAAGTGCTTGATTGATCACACTGTCATAACAGGCTGCACCCTTGGACTGCAAGCCAAAGCAAACTACCTCAGGGTATTTCATCACAGCAACAAAAGAAGACACTTAGACATATTAAAAGTAGTGAGTTCTAGGACAGCTAGGGCTATGTGGAGAGACCCTGCCTCAAAACAAACTAAAGGGAAAAATAGTATCTTAATACATTATGCGTTTTATACCACATAAGTATATGCAAGCACATAATACTTATGATAATCAATTATCTTGTTCCAATAGCTTAAGTCCATAGAGACATACTTCAGTTATAAACAGCCGCTTCCTAGTAGGTGAGAAGTCGGCTGCTAACACAGCAACTCCGTTCCTAGCCGTGGACCCGCGAGCTGAAGGGTGCCAGCTGCTCTCCAGTGCTGGAATCCCAGGCTGTTTCTGCAGAGGCTTCCCAGGGGTCTGTGCTAAAAGTACACAGAGGACGGATGTCCTTTCCTCTCCTCCTTCCTGTAACTAGTATGTGCTCTCTTTGATTAATCACTCTTTTCCTATGGAGTTTTCTTCCTAAGCCCCAGTGTGGAAGCCAATCTAGACATCTCTAGATCTGAGTATTGAGTGACTATGATTTTTCAACTCTATTTAAGTCTACTACCTGGCTTCAGTGGATAAGAGAGGCTTATTTTGCTTTAACTTTTACAAAGGAATCACAAGCTTTCCTTCTTATTTGTAGGGGATACATTCCAAGACTCCCAAGAAACAAGGGAGTGTGGTGTAGTGAGAGATTACAAACAATTTTAAGAATATACTTTAATTGACTTTACTTAAAACATACGGTCAGCTTATATCCGAAAGTATCTACTTAATATTTTTGAACCTCAGAAACCAGAGTCATGGATGTAGAGAGAGGTAGTGAAAACAGAAAGCGAGTAGCCTGGAACCTGTCAGATGGCAGGTGCGTAGGAAATATTGGTCCCTACAAGCCCAAGCCGCGTGGCTGCTGCTGCTATTGCTACTTTAGGAAGGGTCGTCTGGGGAAGAACAGTCACCTCACTGCCACAGCCTGCTTAAAATGATCTTCCACTTGGCCCCACAACGTCAGCTGTTCCAGAGCAGATGACCCCAGCTACCAGACACCCCTGACATTCTCTAGGGGCACCCACAGTGCACCTCTTTGATGGTGATTTAATCCAACCTTAGTAAAACTACCTGTGTTCCCTCAAGTGGGCAGAGTTCTTCCCTAATTTGAGTTCAATAGCTTCCCTTTCATTTTTAAAAGAAGATATTTTAAAATAAATATATCTTATTTTCTGTGTATGTATGTTCTGCAAGCATGCATGTCTGTGAACCGAGCGTATACTTAGTGAGATGGTTGTGAGCTACCATGTAGATGCTTAGAAATGAACTAGGCTTCGGTGGAAGAGCAGCCAGTGTTCTTAACCATGGAGTCATTGCTCCAGTCATAGAATGCTTTTCTTTGAAAAATAAGCAAGACGGGGCTGGAGAGATGGCTCAGTGGTTAAGAGAGCCACCTGCTCTTTCAAAGGTCCTGAGTTCAATTCCCAGCAACCACATGGTGGTTCATAACCATCTATAATGTGATCTGATGCCCTCTTCTGGCCTGCAAGTGTACATGCAGGCAGAACACTATGCATAATAATAAATAAATCTTAAAAAAAAAAAAGAAAAATAAGCAAGAATTTAAAGTAATTTTCCTACCAACTCTCCACTCATTCTAAAGATTCAATTTTCTGAAATTTGATGAACTTCTAAATTCATATCAAAGATAATATTCAAATAGGCAAAATCAGACGGGAAGATGGCCAACAACGCCTGGGTACAGCCTTCCAGAATCCCCAGGAATAATATGGACAAAGGTGATGAGAGAAGTTGGATGGCATATGAGTATGCTTGTCCTTAATAGCAGTAAAAAAAAAAATACCCAGAACTTTTGTAGCAGGACAGAAAATCCAGCATTAAGCTTAGAGGGGGACAAGAAAAAGGAGCTCTAGCCAGTCAACTCAAGGACACACAGCTCATGACACATAGGCTAAAGACATCTACACACTGGCTATAGTCATGGGTGTATCATAAAGAGCAGAGAAAAAGAAGAATTCCACAAGGGGTGGATATGCTTTGCTTTCATTCAGGAAACAGCTGTGGGACCCATTTCAGAAAGATTCCTGCTCAGAGATTAGCACAGTTACCCGGCCCCAGCGGCATGGGGCCCACGGCCCAGAGGAGACCCCTGGGTCCTGGAGTAAGGCCGGGGTGGCAAGGCTGACTGAGCGGCCTAAGGGAGGCTTGAACATCCAGTCGTCAGAAGAAGCAGATGAAGGTTGGAACAAGTGAGGGCTACTGTTCGAAAAGACCCAGCTCAGAAGACAGGCCTTCACAGGCGGGGCTCCGAGTGGCGGTCACGCCACTGGTCTCTAGCTGTGAGTGCTGGTCCTGTGCTTATGTGACTTCTGTTACACTATGAGCTGCTCAGAGTCTCGGGTGTCACCGGGTGTCACGAAGAAAGGGGCAGATGCCAGAGCAGAGCAACTAGGGAGGGGGAGTCATGCAACAAGAAGCTACCTCCTCCGCCTTCCCACTCCTCCATTTTCTCTACACTAGCAGCAGAGGTTAGTCACTGCGGCATGTCTAACCTCCTCAGCTAAGCCTTCTCCAGAACCAGGCCTGGCATTCTTCATCTAATTCTGTAGCTTTAGTCCAGTCATTTCGGTCAGCACCCTCCTCCTCAGTCTGCCTCACCACCCCCTTCTTGATTCCAACAAGTTCCTCTCTAATGCATTTTTTCTTTAAAGCCAGGGCCATTAGTCTACCTTGAGTTTCTGTGTTGCTCCTATTGATACTGCACCCTTCTTTTCCACACACATCCACAATAAATAGTACAGTAAGTGTATTTGGTACTTTTAGTTCTCCTTTGCCCCTTAAAATCATTGGTGCTGATAAGATGGCTTTTTTTTTTTTTGGCTCTTACTGTATGGTCATTGCTGGCTTGACTTTGACAGTGATTATCTCTGCAGACAATATCCCAACTGCTGTGATACAGGGGATGGAACTCTGAATCCCAACTGCCACTCGGTCGGAGCAAGACAGCACCCTAACTCTACAACACCCTGGTCCCTACTGAACAGAGCAAGGGCCCATTGAAAACAGTGAGGGCAGTTTAAAATAAATAAACTCATGAATACATTTTCAAAGAATAAGTGCATCCAAATCGTCATCTAATTCAAGTTGTGCTACTTTCAATGCCAAGACGCAAGCAAATGAGCAATGCAGCTCCTCAAAAGCACTCCTCTCAGGCAATGGGCACCAGAACTGCATTCAGTCCTGAAGGGCTCGAGGGTGGTTACAAGTTTGCTCTAGAAATGAAAGAAAATACACATTTCCGATTGAATCTCAGCAGACTACAAAGAGCTGTGAAAGTAAGAAAGACAGTATAAAATATGAAAGATGAGCGCTAAAGAGGTATAAATACTTTTCAGTATTAAAAATGTAAATGAAAAACACATTAAATGAAATAAAAAAGCCTCAACCATGGAATGGACCAAAGATAGGAAAGAATATTGGAAATTGAAAACAAGTTGGAGAAACTGTAACATTCAAAGAAAAGATTAAATTTATATATATACATATATAAAGTAGGAATACTACCTTCAAGATGGATAGGACACTATGACAAGACTAAATCTAGGAATTAGGAGGAAAAAAAAAAAGAGGATTTCATTCTAAAGACCTAAGACATTGTCAACAAAATGAGAGTAGGAAGTTTCTGGAGCAACAAAGGTTCCATTCAGAAAGCCCTTGTCCATGCCCGTATCTGGAACTGTTTCTCCTACATTTTTCCTGTAAGTTAACACAGTACCCACTGGTGACAATACACATGCACACATGCATGCGTGCGCGCGCGCGCACACACACACACACACACACACACAAAGAGAGAGAGAGAGGGAGGGAGGGAGAGAGAGGGAGAGAGAGAGAGAGAGGGAGAAAGGGGGTAAGATTGTTTAGAGCAGCTGTTCTCAGCTGTGAGCTGCAACCATGGGGGTCAAATGACCCTTTCACAGGGGTCTCGTAAGAACATTAAGACACAGATATTTACATTACGATTCATAACAGTAGAAAAATTGGTTATGAAGTAGAAACAAAAGTAAATTTATGGATAGGTGTCACCAGAACATAAGGAACTGTGTTGAAGGGTTGTAACGTTAGGGAAGTTAAGAACGACTGGTTTAGAGGAACAAAATAGACCAAAAAGGGGAGCAGAGCGGGAACAGAAAGGGGTGGGGACAAGAGGAGCTGATAAAAGGTTTAATATACATTCAATATATGCCTATAAGAAATTTTATTTAAAACACAAAAAAGGCAAATAACACCCTAGGTCTATAACAAAATACACATAAAAATACAAACATCTTGATTTTGAAACATGCTGCCACTCAGCAAACAGCCACGTCCCATCAATGTAAACTTTCTGACCCTTGTCCAGGTGCCACATCTAGGTAAATAATGAAGAAGCCTATCTGTCACATGTTGTAGAAAACCTGAGTTTGAGCCATGACATCCACAAACGTAGAAGGGGAAAATGACTTGTATGTGCACATTTTACAGACACATGTGCACAGGTGCGCATATGAAATAACGGAGACTGTGACAGCATGGGCCAGAACTGCAGAGGTTCAAACCAGTCAAAAATCCCAGCATAAAGGAGCTGAAGTGGGCACAAAGTCCTACCCTTAGCCAAGAAATTATTTACAAATATCTGCTGGGAGGCAGGGGTGGGGTTGGTATTCTTCAATGGAGTGACACTGGACATAGGAACCACACTAAAATGTACTATACCCCATGCTCAGGAGCAGTTGGCCAGCAGAAATAGGATTCCCTGCTTTCTATTGGCTTTTCTTTTGCTTTTTTGTGTTTTGTTTTAAAAGAGAATAAAAGATGTGTGGGTAGGAAGCAGGGAGGGACCTGGGAGGAATGGGAAAGATTATGATAAAAATATATACTGCATGTAATTCTCAAAGGATGTTTTAAAAAGCATTAAGAAGATAAATCATGCCATGGTTGTACATTTATCTGGATGGTTCAATGATTTTAGACAAAGATATTTTTACAATCTCAGAAGAAATAATCTTGGATTTGTTTTGCATGAGAAGTCATTTTGGGTACAGGTCAATAATTAAAAACACAATTTTAGGGTCCAAAAAATTGACCTTGTGCTGAGCCTACTTTCAGACCTAAAGGGAAGATGTTCACAACAAGGCCGGTATATGCAGAATTCGGAGGCATAAAAGGAAGGCTCCACCGTTCATCAGAAAATGGGTCTCTCTTTTCCCTTTCTTCATTCCGGTGACAGCACTGCCATCTTTGCAGCTACTGATGTCCTCTCTGGGGCACACTGCCACTAGCTTTGATGTTATTTCCAGAAGAAATGATAGGGTCAGACTTTATGCTGATGAGGCCTGATGGTGATTGGTTGAATGAGGGGGCCATGAGCCCAACAATACTTCTGTGCTGAGGCCAGAAGCTCCCACAGCGGAGGACTTTAGAAGGGACTTTAGAGCTATTACATATTTTTATATTAACAATTTTTCCTACCTTGGTTTGAACACTTTATCTTTATTCTTTAAAATCCTGGAACTGCTTAGATAGGAGAGAAGTGTTTATACATATCACACACACACACACACACACACACACACACACACTCACACACACACACACACACATACACTCACACACACACACTTCTAAGCCTGAACTTTTAGGGGAAATTGAAGAGGCTTTGTGTCAAGTATGACTAAATCCAGCCTTTCCATATCAAACCTCTGCTAGAAAATTACTGTGTGGATGATAAGGCAAAAAGATATAATAAAAAGTGACTCTACTCAATTTACACTGCAATATTGGTATGACTGAATATTTTTCATTCAGGTGCCTGATAAAATCACTAAACTGTATTGCAGATAAATAAAGGAGGCTTCTGTCAAGAATAAACACCATTAATCATGAAGCCTTACCCTCTCAGAGCCTGTGCTATGCATCTTCACAAATACACTGCACAGCCAGCTCGCAGCACACGCGGTCCTCTTTATGCGCTGCCAGGCTGAGGGAGCCCTCGTTTTTCATTTTCTAAGATGTAGGCAGCAGAAGCATTCTGAAAACACTCTACATTTTAACTTTGCAATTTTCCAAGTAGCTTCATTGTTACAAAATTTAGAAAAGGGTGGTTGAGATCTTAGTGAGGAAAAAAAATGACAAAGAGGCGTTTTTCTTCCTTATTTTGGAAAAGACAAACAAGCACACGTTTTCAACTCTAAAATGGCATTACTTTAAAGATGCAGGACTTTGAGAGAAATGTTTTTGTCTTCTGTTTTGCTTTAGTTACTAAGAGAACACTGATAGACTGACTCAAATATAGTTCTTATTTTAAAAGCTTTCATCGCTATAGTCAATGAACAGAAAAAGGAAATGAAAACAAAGCAATTGTGTTAAGAGACACCTGAAGCTTCCTCATCAAGTGCCACTTCACAAAAAAAAAAAAAAAAAAAAAAAGAATGCAGATTACAAAATATGCTCAGATATGAGTGTTCAAGGGTTGGGGGAAAGATGTAAAACCTCCAACACATGAGTTAAGTGTGGGATTAGATATGTTTAGGGCATCTCCCATTTGCCAAATCTCTATGCTATGAGAGACACTGCGCTTGGTGCTCCACATGTGCCCCTCACTGGTTCCTAGGTAAAAACATTGGATGAGTCGGTGAGAACAGAGTTGGAGAGATGAACTAATCTGACAATAACCTATGGTTTATGGAATAAAATAAAAGGACAGGTATGCATGCATGGGGTAGAGCCATGCTTCTAGAATCTCAGGGGCCTATTTCCCAGGGCCTTCACAGCGGAAGACCAAGGTCAGGGAAAAAGTTCAAGGATGCACTTAACCTGTGGCAGAGCTGAGAGCCTGGCTTGGGCTCAGTTACGTGGAAATAGGAGGCTGATGGGATTAGGGTAGTCAGGCCTGGCTTGGTGGCAAATGCCTTTAATCCCAGCACTCAGAAGGCAGACTGATCATCATAGTGAGTTCCTGGTCAGTCAGGGATACGCAGTGAGACCCTGATATAAGTCAGAATCCATGGCTAATGTTTGAGTGTTCTG